>NC_054754.1:14817201-15188451 GCF_018143015.1 Lytechinus variegatus | reverse complement strand
TACCAAAACTGGAATTTAGCTTTAAACATGTCCAAATAAAGATTCAGATGGAAATAGTATTTAAAAATTTAAATATATGAGGACAAGAAAATATGGTGACATTAGGAATTTAAAAAATTGTGGTCAATTTGAAAGAAAATGTATGAGAATTGACATAATAACGTACACATTTATATCGGCCAGATGAATATTAATGTACAGTGAAATATTTGTATTCGGAGATATTATATACCTGTATAGAAATTGATTTAAAGAAGGAAATCTATAATTTTCTTTTGGCTTGAAATTAACAACCAGAGATCAAGGATTAGATATTGAATGATGCAAAGTATCTATCTTAAATGTACTCCATTAATTTCATCTCTGCGATTGCCTTGCTTACACATGCCAAGAGTGGTAGGAGTGATATCTAGGATTGAGAAATGATAAGACTTTTTAGGGACTACAATTCTAGTGTCTGATGGTGATATAAGAGTCATTGTAAAGGATGCAGTATTTACTGAATACTGTTATGATTGATGTACATGGCTTCTTTTTGCCGCTTCCTGGCTTGATCCGTGTCAATGTTTAGAATGTGCACAGCGTCAAGGGTGGTGAGAACGTCAAGCCCAGGTTAAATCCAACTCCTTTTGACTTTTTCATGAAGAGTCCACTGCAACTGCTTCTGGCTCAGGATGGGCAGTGGTGGGTTGGGGACTTAAGTCAATGTACAGTAACCTTCCCTCTAGAGCTGCAGGGACTTTAAGGACTATTTCTAAGTTTCCATTGAAGTTTTTTAAAAAGGCTATGAACAGATGGTGTAAACACCAAAGTGCCAAGTCTCTGTCCCTACTTTATTTTGTCTATTATTGTCATTGCTTTGACATTATTTGCCTCCATTCACAGACCTACCTATCAAGGCTCCAGTTTAGCTTCAACCAACTCCTCTGCTACGGCCGAGACTTCAATCTTCCCGTAGCGCCCTCAACGGAAGCTGATGATCTGCTTGAGGACGACCAAGGTCCAGGAGACATCACAGGTCTTCCTGCTCTAGGTCTAGGATGCTTTGTCTATCTGGTCCAAGTAGAAGAGATGGAAGATGATAGACTTCCAGCAGTTTACAGGTATGTATTACCTTGTGCTCACAAACTATTACATGATTGATGGTGATTTGACATATAACCCTTAATAAACTGTCAAGGGGTCCTCCCCCCCCTTGACAAAATTTTCACCACTCCGCCATGCGAAATGTTTTGACCCCGCCGCTCGCTGACTTTTTATTTTCAAGTCTTGCGCATCTTTTGAGACCAAATTCGCGATGTCCGGGAATGCGGTTCCGGAATGCAGCCGAGATCTGAAGGGGTCAAATTGACCCCCCCCCCCCAGTATATTCTAGTCCGAAATAGCCCAGTTTAGATATTAGGGTTAATACATACATTAGATGAATTACTTCATGCAGGACAGGTACATTGTTCTTGGGGTAATAGAATGACATATCCCATTGTTGTGGTGGGAGCAGATTTTGTGCAATGCAGCTTAAATTCTAAAACATAAATTTTAGATCCAAATGCTGGCTTATACAAGTTATTATAGTCAACAAAAATTAGATTTCAACTAAATCTGATGGGAATCAAAGTGATCGGCACTCAAGAATGGCTCACTACTTCCTGCATTAAGTCAAGCCTAACTTACAGATGGCTACAAGAAGCAGCCAAATTCCATGGTTATTGCTGTAATTACCCTTTACCAACTGCTTTTCATTTCAGTTGTGACCATCTGCTACAACTCACAAATATGTACATAGCAGCCTTACTGAGGAAAGCAGAAGAAGAACCTGTCTTCAAGGGTTTGGTGAGTACCAAACAAAATTCAGTCCAGAGAATATTATCATATTGAGAGAGAGAGAGCAGGTGACCTTTTCATGTTAATTGTCGGTTCTGACAAATTGTCATTATCCGACAGTTACCACGACAACAGACACCTTTGCTTCTCAGCCAATGAAAACAAAGGAAAGCTATTAAAGGACTATTTCACTCCATCCAGAAGTTGATTTGAATAAAAGGAGAAAAATTCAACCAGCATAACACTGAAATTTCATCAAAATCAGATGTACATGTAAAGTATAGGAGTTGTGACATTTTAAATTTGTGCTAAATTTCACAAAACAGTTATATTCACATCCTGATCAGTGTGCAAATGAGGAGACTGATGATGTCACCCACTCACTATTTCTTTTGTCTTTTATGACATGAAATATGAAATATCTTAATTTTCTCCTCAGTGTCATGTGACACAATGATTGATTTATTCTCCCTGGCTATTTTGAATTACCATTGTTTTAACATTTAATGGTTCAGTCAGAGTTGGTCCTTATTGTCAAATCTGTTGAAATTGAAATTTTGTGTAATTGAAACAAGAAAAACAAATGAAATAGTGAGTGATGGGCAATATCAAACTCTCTCATTTGCATATCACCGAGTTGTGCATACAGTATAACTGTTTAGGGAAAAATGAGCAAACTGACTTTCTTATTTCACATCCGATTTTGATGAAATTTGAAGTGTTATGTTTTTTTTATTTTCTCTTTTGATTCAAATCAACGTTTTTCTCGGGTGAACTTGACCTGTAGGACGGACAATTTGTGGGACAAAAAAATGTTGGTGAAATGTCCTGCGGGGGACTGTTTCATCTATCCATTTGTAAAATTATGTGCAACTGTGACTGTATTTTAGTAAGTCGAGTGTATTTCTCACTTAGATCATCATCATCATTATGATTATTGGAAGTATCATTATTGGATTATTATTAGTGGAAGCACTGTGGTGTAGTGGTTCTGACTCTCGCCTTGTAATCAGAGGGTCGTGTGTTCGAATCCCACCATGGCCTAGCGTCCTTTGGCAATGCGTCAGTCCACAATTTGCCACTCTCCACCCAGGTGTTAAATGGATACCCGGTAGGATGCAAAAGCCTACATGTATGTAGTATGCCTAGCAAAATTGAGTCTTGGAACTCTTGTTGGAATGCTCCCCAGGGAGTAGAGAAGGTGCATACATTGTATGCGGTCATGCAAGGATTCAATGACTGGGGTAATAATATATCTGTAAAGCGCTTAGAGATGTCGTTCCGATGTGTTAAGCATTATATAAATGCGAAATATTATTTATTATTATTGTTGTCAATATTACTACTATTATTAATATTATTATAGTAAGTTGTTATTTTTGGAGTTTTTATTTTCATCGTTTTGAATTTTCATTCTGTCCACCATCTCTTCTCCTTTGCAGTCTTTGCTGTCATTACTGGTAGAAGGAATTGAGGATGGTGGACTACATCACAGAATCCTAGATAACACATTCTATGAAGACCTCCCCCAAATGCTATCAGTTGTCATGGTTATGAGTCCTCTCAACATTGTTGTAAGTAGGCCTGCATATGTGCATATTAGGAGTTTAAGCATGTACTGTTATGGCAGAAATAACCCCCTCTTTCAGTTTTTTACCATCATTAATACTTCACTCACAGGAAAACATTGATTTAGAGGGAAACTGGGTTGGGGGGAAGAGGGGGGTTTCACTGACTCAAATTCTCGGGTGGGATTCACTGATTGTGCTGTTGCTTTGATTTGTATATTTACATATTATTACCTACACAAGGCATTTTAACAGATGAATAAATGTCATATTTCACTCGGTACTTTCAATCCGAGAGCAACAGGGTAAACATTTGCCATGTTGCCCTTCTCTCGGGTTTGCCTATAGGAATACTGTACAAAACAGAGGGCAACATTGGCCATTTTCTGCTAGTGCGCTTGCTCAGTAGGAGCCGATTTTGATCGCTAATTTCAATATTTGCGAAAACTGTTTGGAACCAGTTTGTGAACCAACACATTGTAGATAATGTGCAGCGTGGCCAGTGCATACACATTCCCAGCTGATCAAACCCAAGCACAAGATTTTTACACGTTAAGTGTATCTGTGCGCTATGCATGATGCGCGACTGCGAGCTGTAACATACGTCACAATTGCTTGGCATGCAAGGATTACAATTCATCAAGTTCATGAATAACCTGACATCAGAAGTAGAAATAAGCAAACAGACAAATAAATTGTTCCAAATAATAGCTTGAATTACACCTTATACAGCTGTAGGTAATAATAATATTGACTGGGTCTTCTTTCAGGAAACCTCAAATATTTTGCAATTTGAAGAAACATATTGCCCTCGTCTAAAGACTCTGGCAAATATGATTCTCTTGCGGGCATCATTGTGGCGTTGTGGAGTGTTGTGGCCCAGTGGATTAGTCTTCGGACTTTGAAACAGAGGGTCGTGGGTTCGAATCCCAGCCATGGCGTAATTTCCTTCGGCAAGAAGTTTATCCACACTGTGCTGCACTCGACCCAGGTGAGGTGAATGGGTACCCGGCAGGATTAATTCCTTTAATGCATGAGTGCTGAAAGGTAGCTCGAGCTAAAGCCGGGATTATAATAATAATAATAACGCACCGCGGAATAGAATATTTCTAGATAGATTGCGCTATATAAATGCCTATTATTATTATTCTTATCATATTTGATGTTCCCCTCAAGGCCAGTCAATATTGTAATTTTACAAATGTTTATTCTTCATGCTTGATTCAGTTGATCTATTATTATTTTTTACATAGTATGGAGTCGCCCTAATGTATTCAAGCTCTTGCTTCTTATGGGCTCCGTAAAACTGTACCTTTAATTATTGTTGTACTTTTGAAACATTATGGCCAGAATTCACAAGGGTGGTTTTGAAATCCCACGGTTGAGTCCATGGTTTATGCAGATGTCCTGTATAAATTACGCTTAATTTAGCGCGTATCGGGCGCGTGTATAAAAAATGTCCAATGCTGATGCGCACTTTTGTCAAAGTGCGCCAAATTGACGGCTGTTGCCGTGGGTATCCACGCTATTTTATTCATGAGTCCACTCTTCAAACAGTGGACTCATGAATAAAATAGCATATCTAACCATGGTAACAGGAATCAATTTGGCGCTATGTGACAAAAGCGTGCATCAGCATTCTACATTTTTTATACACGCGCCGGATACGCGCTAAATTAAGCGTAATTTATACAGGAAATCTGCATAAACCATAGAATCAACCGTGGGTTTCCAAAACCACCTTTGTTTATTTGGGCGTATATTTCTAACATTGTTTGAATCAGTATTAAAGAAATAAAAACTTAATAAACAAAATAAATTCCCTTCCACAGAGGCAAGAGGCTTTAAAGGTCTTCCCTGTCTACATCCGCAAGTTTGATTGGAAAGGACGTTACAGGTTACTGCAGCTCCTGCTGAAGAATACAGTCCATTCTGGTGTTTGTGGGATGGTCATCGGGATGGTCAAGGATTACGTCCATCACACCTTACAGGTAGGCATGGCAATTTCATTGTCAATTGATCTTAGCCTCATCAATCATCCAAAAACTTAATAATAATAATATAGGGTATTTATGTTGCGCACATATCCATCTTGTTAGGTGCTCAAGGCACTCCTACATGTGTATTACCCGGCTAAGCTAGGCGTTGATAGCGCACATAGCTTTTTAAGGAATTACTTCATACCGGTACCCATTTACCTCACCTGGGTTGAGTACAGCACATCGTGGATCAGTTTCTTGCTGAAGGAAATTATGCCATGGCTGGGATTCGAACCCACGACCCTCTGTTTCAAAGTCCGAAGACTAATCCACTGGGCCACAATGCTCCACAACTACTTGGGTGGGAGTAAGATCTAGGCTGGAGACGATTAGATTGGCCAAGTGGAGAGTGAAATCCAATGTATGCTGATTTGTATTTATGCTTACTGCTGAAAATAATAAATGCAAAACAAAATTCCAAAAGTCTTTCACCTTGTAATTGAGTAAACATTTATTTTTCTTATCAGTTTTGTTTATTTTTCTATTCAAGACTCTTAAGAATAAAAAATCATAACATTCTATTGACATTTGTGAAATAGTCAATGAAAAGGAAACGTACAAAATGAGAAAATGAGGAAATTCACATCTACTGTAATGCTCTTATAATGGTATGCTCTGTGTTGTACTGTGAGGGGTTTGTTGGTCTGTAATAATGCCACTTTAGCTAGGAATTTATCCACACTGCTGCACTCAACCCAGGTGAGGTAAATGGAGTACTGGCGGGAGTCATTCCTTGAAATCCTTTAAAATAATTGCATGCTGTTAAAGACTGGAACCAACGCTGGAGGAATAATATCCAAGTCCTTTGTGAGTGCTTACAGATGTTATATCATGTGATAAGCACTGAACGAGCTGTATATTGTATATTGATTTGTTCTAGTTGAATTTTTACTGTCTAACAATATTGGATTTGAATATTTAGACTGATTATTTGACAGAGGTATTATCTATGCTCTCCTGGAGTTTTCTTCTGTCTCGGCTATAGTATTTCTATTAGTAATATTTCTAATATTTCTGTTATGATTTTATTACACAGCATCATGACAATGACTGGTTCGTTGGTCATCGTTTAGGGGATCTATTCTCTCTCATCTTTTCATTACCCAACGGAGCAGAGAGTGACATGCTGGAATTGTCTGACAAGTGAGTAGTTTCTCCACAGAGCATTGTGGCCCAGTGGATTGGTCTGACTTTGAAACAAAAGTTCATTGGCTTGATTCAAAGTCAAGGTGTAATTTCTTTGGGCAAGGAATTAATCCACACTGTGCCGCACTCAATCCAGGTGACTTGAATGGCTGCCTGGCTTCCATGCTGTTAAAGGCTGCAGGGCTAGAGCAAGGGTAATGATATCCAAGTGCTTTGGAAGTGCATAGGGATGTTTATCATATGTGCTATACAAAAACTGTCTTGATTATTTTTATTGTTATTCCTAGAAAAGTTAAAATATACATCGAGAGGGATTGAAGTTATAGCATCAGTGCTTAAATTTGTCTTTCATTGGTACAAACATGAATTAAACATCAAGTGGAATTTGAGTCCATTTTAAGGAACAGTTAACAGTCATGTGTCCTACTTTTTAGATAGCAAAAACATGGATGAGAAAGCAGGATACCAGTAATGATAACTTCAGAACCTGTACCCCCCACCCCACTCCCTGTGAATCCTGTCTCTAAAAATCACCCAAGGGAGACAGAAAAATCAACTTTATGAGTAGGTGGTATGGTAAATGTTGGTGATTTCTTTCTTACCTGATTGCTAAGAAAGCATGAATGATTGTAAGCAAGCAACCAGGGGACCGACCGCTTAAGTTTCTCTCTGAGGGACCTGGTAATGAAGATTAATGCCTTTATACTAAAGGGCACTATAGCACCAAGTGGGACAGTGTGGACATGCTCCTTTGATACATCTTAACCCTGAAAGGACGATTTGCGCGATATTTCCAAAACGCCAAAAGATAGAGCCGCAAAACTTTATGACTTTTTTCTTTGAAGTCTCGCCCAACTTGTGAGACCAAAATTGTGACATACAGGTATAGTGTCGTGATGCCACATGACTTTTTATGAGAGAATGTTATGCCGAAAATGGCTCATTTTTAATGCTTTGTGTACAAAGTCTATGTGAGATGAAATTCATAAAAGATTGCTCATTTTTTCATTCTAATTAGTCTGCTAAATTAATTCAGGGTTTAATTTAGTTGTGAAATAGTCTGTAATAATTTCCATTGAAAAATAACAATGAAAAACAAAAGAAAAAACAAAGAAAAAAGGGAAAATTTTATGTGAAATTGGGTGTTAAATATGCAATTATTTTTTTCATGAATAAATTGGCATATTCTATTCATAATACATTTTTTAAAATTATTTTCAGGATTTTTCTTTATACTGGCTTGTAGTTTATGTGGTGAAGAATGTGCAGTAGTCGAGATAAGAAGGGGAGAGCAACTATGGGCCCCCCCTCCAGTCTTCGATACATCTCAAATAGCCCAGTCCTTTTTAGGGTAACGGAAACTAACTTTGTGGTCTTCGTAAAACAGTTTTGACAATTGTTCATTGCATTACAGGGTTATGGCAGCTCTCAACTGTTTACGTTTCCTTCTCCTGCGGGATTCAGCGAGTGTGAACGAGACCGGTATCTGGTCCCACATACCACACATAGAGAGGGGCTTCATTGACCCTCTTCATACTGGTATCAACCTGTCCATTGCCCACTATCAGACCAGGATGACAGCCCTCATGGATGAACACAAGGCACGAGGAAAGAGTAAGTGTGGAATATCGTCGCTGGGTCGTTATTTTGAAGCCTTGTATCTCAAAATAAAATTGCAAATTACGGCAGCTAAGATTTAGAAATACGACAATGGTGGCAGCCTCGTATTATCTGAAAACATTCTCAGAATATCTGTTGAGAAATTTTTCATGGCAAACAAATGCTGCCACCTGTGTCATGAGCTTTTTCTTAGCCATGCTTGATATTTTTTTTTATTTTCTAACATCTCACAATTGAAATGTGATAATCCATCTAAAAAAAGCAATAAAGTTCAACGCCAAGGTTCTCTCTAGTTAGCCAAAATAGTTGTTTGGTTCTAGAAAATTTGTCTTTATACTTTCAAGATTTGAAGTTGTAAAGTTGAACCCAATGCAAGATTCAAGAGTTTGTTTTACTTCACATTTTTTGGGACTGCTTAGAGATTGATCCCAGTTTGCACACTACGTGGTAGTGTGCAAATAGGAGACCAAGTGGATTTAGCCATTATTTTTTTTTTTTTAGACCACACATTGGTAGTCGTTATGCATATAGCATTTTCATTTATTTGATATACGATAAAACAGCAATGTGGATAAAATGCCGTGCTTAAGGGCATAAGTGCCGAGCTGGGAATTGATCCCCTGATCCTCGGATCTCCAGTCCAGTGCCTTTGACCACTTGGCCATGGCGATAGATGATCTGAGAGCCAGACCAACTCTTAGTAGACCAAGTAGATGGAGTCATTCCTGTCAGTAGGAGATGGTGCATATTTGTCATGAATATTCAAAATTTACGATATTGGAAATATCTGTATTGATCATTTCAAATTGTGTATTTTTTTCTGTGTTTTTTTACAACAGAGGAAAATGAGCACCTGCACCTTCCAACTTTCTGACTGGCGTAAATCCCTTTCAGCAGAAATTTTTTGTCTCTGTTGGTTTTGAATATTCATGATTTATGAAATTTGAAATGTTTGTATTGAATTATTTGATTGTTTTCATTATGATCTCTGATACCAGATAAATCAGGACCTGTGCCTTCTGGTAGTCTGACCGTGGCAGGCCATCAGCTTCCAGTCATGCCACCTTCTCAACAAATGCATGTAAGTCTTTGTAATCAGCTGTTTACAGACTTGGTAACAGGTGGGTGTTTCATAAAGCTGTTCGTAAGTTAAGAGCAACCTTAAAGCCTGTGTATAGCTTTGGTAAAGGGTCAATAATGTGATTGATAATCGAATATCATCTAATATGACAGTCTTACTGAAGCGTAGAGACCGTTAGATATTTTTCCAACTGCACTTCTCTGAGAAAATTTCAAATATTCAAATCTTGGATATATAGCGCCCTCTCTCGGCGATGCTTGTTTTAAATTAAAAAAAATGGACATTTAAGCACTTATCTTATAAATTTAGTGATTAGATATCCAAAAGTTACAGACAAAGAACACATCTTGAAAGTTTCAGCCCATTCCATGATTTGGAATAGGATTTAATTGAAAGACAAAAACACACAGATATTTTAATTTGATCGGGTGACCCGATCAAGTTAAATTTCCGTGTAAAATCGCAAAATTTATCCTGTAAAACACATTTTCATTTCATATCCTCCACATCATAACTGTTATAGGGCATATCCATTCATATTAGCTAGCAATGAATTGGAATAGTAATAGGTGCATTTTGGTGGATTTACCAAAACTATACACAAGCTTTATGAATGGCTGGTGACCCTTTCTTATGGCGAATGGAATATTCATTAGCGATGGTTTAGCATGTAAGAAAGGATCACCAGTCGTTCTTAAAGTCGCTCTTAACTTACTAACAGCTTTATGAAACGGCCTCCGAACATTTGCTCCTGCGACAATTGCTCTTGGCTTTATTTTGTCTAAGATGTAGGGTAGGGTAGGGTTAGGGTTGCAGTAGGGTTTTATGTTAGGATTAGAGTAAGGGTAGGGTGTAGGCTTGGTGACACAATATTTGCCCCTGCGACAATTTGCTCTGGGCTTTATTTTGTCTTTGATGTAGAATAAATAATAATATAGGATTTGTATACATAGGCGGCGGAAGCGGGGGGGGACAGGGGGGACGTGTCCCCCCCCCTAAATTTGAGGAGGGGGGACGGTCCCCCCCTAAATTTTTTTTTTTTTTTTTTTTTTTTTGCTTGTCAAAATTTTTTGGGTTGTCCCCTCCTAAAATTTGTGGCTTCCGCCGCCAATGTTTGTATAGCACACGTATCCACCTTGCTAGGTGCTCAAGGCGCTCCTATATTACCCTGGCTAAGCTAGTCTACCGATTCTGGTGCGCACAGCTTTTTTACCTCACCTGGGTCGAGAGCAGCACAGTGTGGATGAATTTCTTGCTGAAGGAAAACACGCCATGGCTAGGATTGGAACCACGACCCTCTGTTTGAAAGGCGAGAGTTACAACCACTAGACCACGACTTGCCCACATGGCTAGATCAGCCTCATTCTCCAACCATTCCCATTAAAAATTGTACACATGTATAGACTAAGAATAGGTTTAGGGGTGCCATAATGTTTTATGTTAGAATTATGGTTAGGTTTAGGGTAGGGTATAGGTTTAAATCCAGGGGCGGTATTCTGAACATTGTCTTTTCTCCATATTTTATCTTTTCTCAGAGATATGACAAAATCGGTATTCTGGTGGATGTCATAACTTTTGTCACAAATATTGTCATAAATTTCGTCTCATCTCTCTAGCGCGCACCAAAAATATGCGGCTTTAGATGCGCGTAATCCTTTTATACAAGCAAAAGATATGACAAAACTTATGACAGGGGGGGTAGCAGTCATAAATTTTGTCATATATTTTAGTATCAAATATCCCGATACCCTGCCGACTGAATGTCAAGCATATATTATTTAGATTAGATTGTGGTATTAGTTTCACTCATCATCCATGACAATTTCTAAAATTATTTTTTCATGCTACAATTAGTTAGGCCCTACATATTAATTCCTCCTTTTTTCTCTGTTTTCCTTCTTTTTCTACTTCTCTAAAATCCTTCACAGCTAACTGTCTCTCATTGTAATTAAGCGCATCAATATTCGCGTAGTTGCGCGATGCCAGCAACAGAATTGGGGATATGCCCTACCTGTCACAGAGCCTTCCTATGGGCTAGAAGGGCTCCCACTGGGAACTAACGATGATTTTGATTGGATTGCTTCCGAAAAGATGGGCGGGAACTTTGAGAGATATGACAGGGAAAAGACAATGTTCAGAATACCGATTTGTGACAATCATAGCGGTGTCACATCTCGGAGAGAAATGACAAAATTTATGACAAAAGTTATGACAGTGTTCCAGAATGCCACCCCAGGTTTGAAGTCGGTCATTCAATAGTTGCAGGAGCCAAATGGCATGGAACCAGACTTGTGTCAGATATAATTGTGTTAGTCCTCCCATCAACATCAGAAAGACGGTTGCCTATAATTTGTGCGTCTCAGGTTACATTCTTGCAGTTCTATTGTGATGTCACTCATATGGACAATTTGGTTGATGAAAGTATACTCAACAACATTCATTGATTACAGTGATTACAAAACTGGGCCCAGTCTTACAAAGACTTGCGATTGATCCGATCGACCACAAGCATAGAAAGCCAGCAATGTCAACATTTAAATGCACGTTCAAAATATTTTTTAGATATGATGTATATTCATATATTCATTGTTTTCTTGAAAATTCAATCTGGTTCTCTTTGTTTGCAAAGGACATAGTGCAAATTTTCTGTCAGGAAAAAATTATGACTTTAATTCATTATAGTTGAGTCAATTGTAACTCTATGGAAATCCATCAGTGTCATAATTTTTTCTACAGGAAATTTGCACATTATCATTTGTAAACAAAGAGAAGCACATGGATTTTTCAAGAAAACAATGAATGCATGAATGTACATCATACCTAGAAAAAATCTTGAACAAACATGCATAATAGATGTTGACATTGCTGGCCATCCATAGTTGCGATTGATCAGATCGATTGCATTTACTTCCGTTTGTTTTTTACTTGCAATTGATTTTGCGAATAATTTTTTGTGCACTACGATTTCTTTTTAGAATTTGATATCTCTTGCCTGTGTAAAATATCTTGTTGCTGGCTTAAAGGCCACCAACTTTTAATTGATGCAAAGATTGTTGAAGAGTTTTATTTTACCATATTGTGCACAGGCTTATGTCCTTTGTAAACAATTTGTTCATTGATATAATTGAATTTTTTCCGACAGGTAATGAAGTCGGCGTGCTTTACATACGAGCTGATGCAAAGCATTGTGGGACGGGTTCGGGACATCCTGTCCGCCAACGAGAGGTCGTCGGATCCCCCAAGGTCAGAGGTCAAAGATGAAAGCATGAGTTGATGGGTATTGAACACTTTGACTGTGATATTGATGAATACCCTGGTCTGATATGGATCACATGACATCATCAGCTTGGTTTAAAGGTCAAAGGTGAAAGCATCGGTATGTTGATGATACAGCTGCAATGATAATACTGTGTGTGAAAGTATACTCAAGACTGCTTGAAAGGACCACATGATGTGATCACCTGTGCTCAGACATGATAGTTGGAAGTGAATCAGAATGGAATACCTGGCATCATGTGTATGTCGTGTCAAAGGTCTAAGATGGGAATGTTATGAGACAGTGTCATAGGTCAAAGGTCAAGTATGAGTTTATCAAACATATTAGGAAATAGTAAGTGAATTAAAATGGAATACATGGCATCATCTGTATGTTTTGTCAAAGGTCTCAGCATGAGAATGTTACCAGAGATTGTCATAGGTCAAAGGTCAGGTATGAGTTTATCAAACATATTAGGTAATAGTAAGTAAAAGAGAATGGAATATGCATTTCATATGTAAGATGGCTAAGCATAAGAATGCAGACGGTGCCAACGGTCAGAGCATGAGAATGTTTAGAGACGGTGTCAAAGGTCAAAGCAATAGTTGATCAAGACACATTGTGAAAGGTCAAGTGCAACTCTGTCAAACAGCAGGTCAATGTTAAAAGCATGAGATGGTCAAGAGACAGGAGAAAAGGTCTGTCATAGGTCAAAGGTCAAGGCAAAATTGATCCACAGTTTGAGAGGTTAGGTGTAGCGCTGAGTCAGGTCAACGGTCAAAGCATGGAATCGTCAAAGAGAAAGTATGGACGGTCAGTTGCACTTCTGTATCATAGGTTAAAGGTCAAAAGCATGAGATAGCCAAGGGACAGTATGAAAGGTCATGTGCACCTCTGTGCCCTAGTTCATAACAAGAGATGGTCTAAAGACCGATTCTTGGCAATCATTTCCACTTTTCTTTTGTCATAGTCGCTCCATAGTCGATCCATCAGATATACTTGACTTCTATTAAGAACAACATTTGATTTTGCATCATTAGATCTTGGAATATGACAATAGATACACAAAAAAAGGAAATAATATAGCAATTACTTGCATTAAACATCTATTTTTTAGATGCTTTGGAAACAACAACCTAGACTAGGGACCTTGATTTATTTGTGAATTTATTATTCAAATTAATTTTGTTTAAAGAAGCATCAATGATGTGACCAAAAAAAACGAATTATCTCATTGTTTAAATAATGCAAAGAACATTACTTCCAGAATTAGAATTAAATTTAGTATTACTAAATTTAATCTTTTAAAAAGAAATGGGTTTTTTAATTTCTGCACTAAATAGACTAGTTATTTAGAAAGTCATTTGTAACTTCGAATGCATTTAAACCTGCATTTATGCCACAGAAGAAACCAATACTGTTTGCAAATAAAGAATTCAGTAATAATCAATTGTTGTGTTATGGAAGAGTATTTTTATGACATTCCATTTTGCCTGGAAAAATAAACAATGTTCAAAATGTGATTTAAAGTGAGTGGTTATATTTCTTTACAATATGCTAACTTGGTTTAAAAAGTTTGAAATTTTAGGAAAAAGCAGAGTGGATGTGAAAAGAAAATATGAATGGTTGTATTCAACTGTCCAGCAGATTCATGAAGTTAATGGTACTATCGTGATATATTTAGCAGACCTGCCAACCAGTATTTAGTATTTAGTACGTTTTTGCAACCAAAATACGGCAGTACGTTTTTTTCTTTAAAAAATATATTTTTTTTTACGAAATTGTTATTTGAGACAAATCATCTATATATGTCTCTATTTCATAAAACGTACACAAATATGGTTATTAGATCAATGTAATTTCAGGTTACTTGTTTTTTTTTTTCAATCATTTTGTTAAAACCAGGGTGAAGATATACACGTTTTTTTTCATCTGCAAGAACGGTGCGCATATTTAGCTTGCATGCAGCTTGATCGCGGCGATGAGCGAGTGCGCCAAGCATTTTATTACGAAATACACTTTTTTTGGTGGAAAAATACAGTTGTTTTTTTAATCACAGAATACAGTTTTCATTCCCGGATGTTGGCAGGTCTGATTTAGCTATTTACAAGCATACTTTATCATAATTTATTCATTTGATATTGTTCATTTATTGACAAACATCCATTGTGCTATAAAGATGCAATTAGGCTACATTCAATATACAATATTAATGTGAGTGATACATAAACATGTGTACCGGTACATAGTACACCCGAGCCTGATCGGTTAAAGTAAGCATTGGGGTGAAAAAAAAATCATTTTTATTGTATTCTTACGATCTAATCACTGCTGGATATTTCATTGATATCTAAGGTTACTAAAGTTCATATTTGTTTATTCAGTAAGGTCCGGAAAGAGACTGGAATGACTCACTTTCGAATAGGGATGTTGAACACTGCTGTCACGGACGGACGCTTTTGAGAAATGTTGATTTAGTACTATTTTGACATTCATTAGATTGCCTTGAGTCTTTTTTGCAAGTACATATACATGTAATTTTAGATGAAACACCATTTTCCTAAAATAGAAAAAAAATATTGGGAAATATTTGTCCAGGAATGGTCATACCGCATTCTTATATTCATGTTTATGCAAATTTGTCCATCCGTGATGGAAAGAAAATTCAAAAGTTTTGTTCTATTGCTGGAGCAATAAACAAAATTACATATGTCGGGGAGGTCAATTTATTAGATTAACATTTGCAATGAAAATAACTTGTCAGCATTGTTTCATTTAGATAGACACAACAAAAGATCACTGACATGTGTAGAAACCCATTTCGATCCTGTTCGTCCATGGCATTGAATTTTTGATGGATTCTATCTTTAGTAGGTAACCATGGCAATAAAATTCTATAAACATTTAAGAATTTTGTGATACTCTTTGTAATGAACCATAGTACACTTTGACAAATTCAACTCCTTTATTTTTTTATTTTTACAAAGTCTTTAAACTTTCAGAATTTGTTAAATGATCTTCAATGACAAAGTGATCAGGCTCACCCATATAAAATAAATCCACAACAATTCAGGTTACATACATTGTGTATAACTGCACTACACAACACATATATATGGGGTGATTTACAGCAAAAAGACGTAATTCTTTTTCCTGGTAATTTTGAGAATTATTCACAAACAAAAAATCAGTTACACCTGTCCAACAGATTCTCAAAATATGAATTCTTAACTTAATTCAGTTATATGAAAGCAAAACAAAACAAAACTTCACATGTTGGTCGGTTTGATTGGAAGAAAATGTATCATCATCAAATTTCTCAGAATTGCTGTTTCGAGTTGAGGCCTTTTATTTGTCAACAGTCAACATTGAATTTATCTGACGAATGTTGCTTTGAAAGCTATGAAAACAATCATATTATATATAAAAACATATGCAGTGCTAAGTCAAAGCAGGTTTTGCAAAAATGGCTGCAAATTGTGATCTGACTTTTTTTTAGTGTAGGCTACATGTAATATGAAAAGTATAGATTTACATGTTAGTCTTCATTAGTAAGTTATAAAAAAAAATCAATAAAGAGCAATTTATTCATGTTTTCAAAAATGGCAAAATGTTTCAATGGCAACAAAAAAAAACCTTTGGGGATGTGTATATACAGGTGTATTTCAGCTCTTTCACACACAGTTATTGCAATTCTGAGAAAAATATCAATAAACAATATGAATTTGAATAGGAGAATTCATGTAAATTAACATTCTTTTAGGATAATTCTGTGATTTGCCACAAGTATGAAATTTCTCAGTGGTAAGTCTTTATTGATAGATCTGACATTCTGATTCTTACTAGAAATATCTTTGATCTTAAATCAATACTTTCTCTCTCTCCATTAAATAACAGCAGTTAAAAATCAATTTTGAAAAAGAGCAAATAATTACCATCACATTTAAATGAAATTATAAAAAAACAGTTTTGTTAAAAATAATAGTTTGAAATGGAAATATTTCTTTAGGAAGTGAAAAGAAGTTCAAAGACCTTAATCAAAGTCAATGAATAAAAGGATACACTGCAGTTTTATCTACGGCCATACTATCTAAAAATCAAGATTGCTATTTAATTTCTTCTTTTGTCTTACAATTTAAATTTTGGTCACCAGAAGTGAACAAATTTATGTCCATTTAATCTCACACGTAGGTTTCATTTGAGTGTTTTGAATTTAGTTACGTGTTAACATGAATAGCTCTAACTAAGTATAGGGGTAATTGTTTCATTGGCGTTTTGATCCTCTATTTCGTCCTGGTTCTTACTGTCACCATAACGTCGTCGGGAGCATGCCATCGCGAAAAGACCTAGCGTGAAGAGCACGGTACCCAACGAGATCAGCCCAATTACAGCCATGATCATTGCATACCGGAACCTCATTGCCTGACGCAGCGCCGGCAGGGTGATGTTGAGTGTCCCACCAACGGTGTTGATGAGGCAGTAGTAGACAGCAAAAAAGGATGGGCGGAGACCTGGAGGGATGAGCTCGGTGAGTGTGGAAACGGTGCCTCCAGTCCACGCGTCGGCGATCGACGTCCCGACAGCCGCTGCGGCGAAGACAGCAGGGGGCTCAAGGAAGAAGATGAGGGTCATTACAGGAGCACAGATGACCTAAGAAAGTAATGACACATTGTGATATCTATATTAGAAATGTAAGTGATTGGAAGCTCTGGGCCCTGTTGTACAAAGAGGTACGGTTGATCTGATCAATCGTACATGTGACCCTATGGAAATCCATCAGTGTCGTAATTTTTTCTGCGAAAAATTTGCACAATGTCCTTTTTATGCAAAGAGAAGCACTGAATTCAAGAAAACAATGAATGCATGAATATACTTCACAGCTAGAAAATATTTTGAACAAACATGCATAACAGATGTTGACGTTGCTGGCCGTCCATAGTTGCAATTGATCGGATCAATCGTAACTCTTTGTAAAACAGGGCCCTGTTTATTCAATAGAATTAAGGTTGGCCTACCAATTAACTTTGCCTTGGTGAAGGCCAATATCATAAATGAGGACTGGTTTCTTTCCTTCCATGAAGAATTCAATTAATGACCCGCCGAACAGTTCTGGGGCCTGTTTCATAAAGAGTTACAACTGTTGTAACTTTTCCATTATGGCAACTACCATGGTAACCTTGATTATGATTGGCTGCTGAGTCCTGTTTCCATGGTAGTTACCATAGTTACAACATAAATTACAACAAATTTCATAAAGAGTTACAACAGTTTACCACTTTGAGGGATACATTCACAAAAGTTCAGGTTATGTGATTATGATCATTTGATTGGTTGAAGGGAGTCTTGTGTACTTTCTTTAAAAATTGAAATTTCAAAATGCAGTTAGGCATTTTCAAAATATCAGTGGGACACCAGATTCAGTCTTGCAATCATGAATGACACATTTTTTACGAGGAAGGTTGATTGGATAGGGAGGTGGCAATTAAGTGCCACTTCTTCAATTAGATGTCTCCTCAGGAAAGCCCTATAATTGGAATGGTTGATGTTATCAAGTGCCGCACATTGAATTATAAAGTGTGTTCCACGGATTATATTGCAGGTTACACTTCGTAATTCCGAAGGTTTGTAATTCCGAAACACGTAAATTGCCTATACCTTGATGTTGGTTAATCCGAAAACATAAAAAGGTTCGTTAATCGGAACATATGTGGCATTATTCCGAAGGTTCGATAATCCGAAAAACGAAAGAAGGTTTGATGTTCCGAAGGTTTGTTAATCCGAAAACGAAATAAGGTTCGTTGTTCCACAGGTTCGTTAGTCCGAAAACAAAATAAAAGTCGTTAATCATTTCATTTTCGGACTAACGAACCTTCGGAATTACGAACCACATTACGTTTTCGAATTAACGAACCTTCGGAATTACGGATCTCACTTCGTTTTCGGACTAACGACCCTTCGGATTAACAAAGCTTCAGAATTACGAATGTATGCGATATTGCATGCCTTGACCTTGGGGATTGAATCACCGTATCATTGACCTTGCTAGTTCATGTCTTAACTACAACACTAATTATTACTGTATTGCTAATTGAAACATGGAGTCCCTAAGCTATTAAAAAGAAACTTAATCGAGCGTCGGCTTACGGATAAAGCAATCTGTGTACACATCCTTCCTTCCAACCCGTATCTCCTCCGGGCAACATCACTCAGTATCCCACCAAACAGTATCCCGCCAAAACCAGACAGAATGGGAGTCCAGCTCAGGTAGTTGTGCACGTGGAAGTGAGGATAATAGTGCAACAGGTAGTTGTTGATGTTGTAGTTGAAGATGTACGTTGCACCGAAGCGAAGGGCGGAGCCCAGACTGAGAGGAATGATGGTGGCCCAGTTCTGGAAGATGAGCTGCTCGCATCGTCCCATCTTGATCATCGACTGGGAAGTCTGTTTCTGAAATAGAGACAATGGCATGGTCCTCTTATAAGCATATTGCAAATATAAAAAACAAATTTGTTCTCTGTCAATTACTCTAATGGAACAAGTGTAGAAACTTGTATCAGAATTGGAATTTTACCACTTTTATGAAACAAGGTCCAGGGATATATGACAATGTGGTAATCCATTGTGAAACTCGATCTCTATTCCATCAATTATGATTATACATAAAGCATGGTCATTCACCCCCTTGGCTGAACGTGATAAAAGGAAAAGACAATACTGTGTACCCCCTTTTTTTCATTCAAATATACACTCCCACATAAACACCCACACACACACCCAAACAACACTAGGGGCCCCTATTTTGAACTGTGTTTTAACTTTAGCAGTGGTATAAAGTTGTAGTTTAACTATGGACAACCTATTTTGACACAAAGGTTCAAATTACCAGCTCATTTGCCACTCAAATCGCTCATAAAAATTGCTTGGGAATGATGAATAAGACAGTTTTCACCATACAAGAAATATACAATGTAAATGAAACTATATAAAAAAAAATTGAATTAGGCCATGTTCCAAGTTAAACTGGACGTCAGAATAAGGACCATTGCACTGCAAAAACTCCGGTGTTGATTTAACACCAGCCCGGAATCTATATCCACACCAGAGAAGTATTGAAATGACACTAGTTTGGAATCAAACCCATGCTGATTTGATACTAAATTGGTGTTATATAAACACCTATCTGGTGCTAGACCAAAACGAAACTGGTTTTAACGCTTCTCTGGTGTGGACATATATAGATTCCGGGCTGGTGTTAAATCAACACCGGAGTTTTTGCATTGTGGGCTCACCTGAATAAGTTTGGCAGGGTTCTGCAAGGTGAATAGCATGAGAATAGCGACCACTACCCCTGGGATGCCAGCAACCCAGTAGGCCCACCGCCATCCGGCCACCTCTTTCAGGAAACCCAACCCGTAGGCCAGGGCATAGCCTACGGCAATGCCACTGTTTAATATGCTCATCGCTAGACCACGAAGTTGCTGAAAACGGCAAGGAATTAAGAGAGATCAATATTTATACTTATATTTTGATATGGTGCAAATAGACTAAAAATCAGAATCAAATAATATTCAATACATTTCGCGAAGATGGCTTATCAAGACTTTCAAAAAGTAGCATTTCTAAATTTAAAAAGTATTACATGTTATGTTTCACATTATTTTTTTAAAGGTGAGCTTAATGCTTATTTGTTCGTTTAATGCATTATCAAAATTTAATCTCTTTTGATAATTTCTCACAATTTGATTGGTAGCTAATCACCCTTAAACTAGAAAATCTTATTAAATTATACATGTGTATTGAACTTTTAACCAATCAGGAGACTGCAATGGCTTTCTAAGAGTAAGCCCTTGGTCGGCACTGGCGGAGACGGGGGAGAATAAAAAGGGGAAAGATAAACAAAAGGGAAGGAGAGAATGAGATGAAAAGGTTTTTTTTAAAGGATTATAATTGGAAAGTAAATTTTCAGGTCATAAATAACTAAACATTTTACTCGCATTGCCTTAAGTGAGATAATCTGCTCAAGAGGATAAGATTGGGCTCGAAATGGACTGTTTTCTAGTCAGCTTGCACAAATTATTTTGCTCGTGATTCGGGTTTTCATATTTTTGATTTGGCGATATCTGCATTCTGTTCATGATTTTTTCTTATTGCTGATTCCAACTCGCGCTACTGGGCTTGCATCATTTCATTAGCGAGATAAACCCCTCATGAATTCCCACAAAAAGGGCCTGAAATGCCTCCTTTTTAGGTTTATTACAATCCTAAATCAAATATTTTCTGCCCTTTTTGTTCACATTGTTTAGTTAGATACACATTCTGTTCATGATTACGAGTGGTGCTTTCAATGTCCGATTTTATGTCGAAATCTCAAAAAGTCATACGCTGTACCCGCCAAATAGCAAAATACACTAGTACCCAGCCATTGTTGCCGGCTATCACGAATACGCGTAAGCAGAATTGCTGCGCTATGATCCTGACTGCAGTAAGGTAAAATAGCTTTGTAATTTACACGATTAATGTCTACCTTTTATAGAAAAGTATACTAAAATCACTTTGGATCCAAAGGAGGAACAGGGATGTCCTTAGGCATGGCCGAACTGGATGTCCTTCCAATTTCATTATTTTTGTTCTTTGCTACCTCTTTGTATGTTTACGTTTGTTCATTTATGTTCCTATGTAAATTTTTTTATTGTGAATTTCGGAGATAAACACGTGATATAAAAATTACAACAGTAATTCCTATGACAACACTGCTAAATAGTCAAGAAAATTCAAAGGTTTCCTTTCTTGTACATTACGATCAATAACAAAAAGGATTAAAAATAATGTTAATGTCGTAAGAAATAGAACATGAAGTGACTCACTTACCGGTGGAGAGTAAGCTGTTACCAGGGCAACGGAAAACGGGCTGAACGGGGCCTGACTGAGAAAAGATGATATTATTTTCAAATTACAATATTTTGCAAAACGACAAATAACGTATACTAATGTATACAGCGGAATCTAGATAGAGACTAGACATAGGCCTATTCAACATTGTGTTAACTTATTAAGCGTTGGAATTATAGCGTGTTCAACTTGTTGGTGTTTGGAAATATTTTACAATTGGATTTATCATGTTTTTTCCGATTTCTTAACATCTAGTGCACTGGAACTTCAATATTGGTAAGTCAGTACATTTTTCTACCTATCTTGTAATATGCATTTATACAGGTCATTGTGATATAACAGATATTGACTTTATCCTTCGGGAACAATATAACATTTCATTTCCCTTGGGTAGTTATATTTTTGTCTTGGGAACTATATTTTTCCTCAGCGCAACGCGCTTCGGAAAAATATAATATCCCTCGACAAAAATATAACTCCCCTCGAGGATCTCAAATTTTATATTTCCCCTCTAGGGAGTCAATATTCGTTATCCAATACAAAATACATACTCAATTTCCAGTTGGATATTGTGCTACTCCAAATAGAAAGAATATATTAAAAAAATAACCGAAACTGAAACGTGCACGTGGGTGCAAGTTGCGGGCTTTTTCACTGAATGCCGAGTTCTGATTGGACCAAAGTTCACAGTGGGCTCTCAAAGCGCGCGACAGATGTCGCCTCTCCGAGATGACGTCATGACATGAATATTCATAAGTGGTTCTGGATGTCAGGGCTATACAGAACCATGGGGTCCCGAATTTTGGTAGATACTGAGGGATTTGAATGGGAGTTTCAAGGATGAGAAGGAAGTGTGTGTGTATGAGGGTGTACGTGTGTGTGAGGGTGAGTGGGTGGGTGTGAAGGGGGGTGTTGCAATCCTTTTCTCTTAATTGTTATACCGAGGTTTTCTATCTGACTGCTAAGAAAGCACGAATGCCTGTGAGCAAGCAACCAGGGGACCAACGGCTTAAGGTCCACTCCGAGGGACCTGGAAATGAGGATAAATGCCTTACCAAAGGGCACTAGCGCACCATTTGGGTTTCGAACCCGGGTCACCGGAATCCGAAACCCCCGCTCTATACCGACTGAGCTATATCGCGCCTCCTATTATTTTTACTCATTTTCTCTCCTTCTTCCTCTTCCCCTACCTCTTCCTCCCCCTCCTTTATTTTCCTTCATTTATTTTCCTATATTCACTTCTCCCTTTCTCTCGTTTACTCTAAGAACCTAAGCAAGTCAGTTAAATCACCCTTGTAGCACAGGCTCTGATTGTAAGCCCGATTGGCTATGATAATATTGTAACGAGATAGAAACTGGGATTGATATAGAAAGTAAACTTTGATTCATGGGCCCGTATTCTAGCTAAGTCAGGTTTAAGCTCGACCATAATCTAACTCTGTGTTAAAATCATGGGGGTCAAAAGTGTCAAAATTTTTATCAAGTTGTATGTTTCTTATATGTACTGTGCTCTTTCCTGATTCATCGATGGTGAAGATAATCATCCATTTATTCTTCCTAGACAATTATGAATGATTTTAGAGCCAAATTAGCTGAAATATGATATTTCTACCATCATTGATTTATGTAGCAATTGGCTATCCATAATTAAACCACAACTTTAAACCTGAGTTTAAGTTAAACCCGACTTTAGAATATATACGGGCCTTTGGGTTTAAACTTACATAAAATTGTTATTAAACATGTTAAGGATACATTACAAATATTTTGATGATGAATGATGGATGTTGTCTGATTTCGGACAAGAATATGGCTGCGTTTATGCGACCTCAAGCCAGAATCATATTCAATTTCGAAATGCAATCGTGATTCTGCAGAATCGTGATTTGAATCATGATTCAGATCATGATTCTAGGGTAAAAAAGGTGGCGGATAAACGCACCCTATATCTCTATGTAAACTAAATACTGAATAAATGATTCATAGAATAAGAAGGAAATTAGTATTGGGTAATACATTCACTAATCCATGGGGGAAGGGGTTTTCCCTGACATAACAACCTTGAAGAGAGCAGATTTAACGAAGTTTACAAACAATCTAACAGATATGTAATACAAAATAATGTGAACGACAGAAAAAATGATACAACACATATATTAACATTAAATGTAAATCTAAAGTAAATTATCCATATTTAGAAGAAAAAATCTTAATTTTTGATTAAATGAAAAATCCCTCCGAATTGGGCAATTAAAACGTACGATTTTATGAGAGGGTTGGAAGTTCACGTTTAGGTGTGAAGTTCTTCATCAGTCGTGTATATAAATTATGGCCGACAATATTTCTTTTTATAAAATTCGTCAGTCCTTTTCGTGCCAGGCAAGGATAGAATGGGGGGTCGCCCATCACCCATTTTCAAGAGACAGTCACTGGAATCACGTGTCTGTTTAATTTGAGAGGGAAGCAAGAAGACAAACGTCTTTTTATAGTAGGGATATCATTGAAGCAATAAATATAATTATTTTATGTAAAGTTGACCCCAAACTCACTGTTCTTTGTTCAGCTTTTTTCTTTATCCCTTCCTACTTTTTTTTCTTCTCTTTTCCTTTAATTTTGAATACTCGAATTATAAGGGGGTCGCCCCCCTGCCTCTCATGTGGTGCATGTAATATACTTACAAAAGTCCAAGAAGAACACGGCAGACATAGACGTGCCAGACCTCCGTGGCGAACCCTGTTAGGAGTGTGGCCAGACTCCAGGCAATGGAGCAGGCGACGAGGATGTTGCGACCGTTGATGCGTCCGTGCTCCATGGCAAAGGTCAAGGGAATCCTCATCAACCCGACGACCACGATGAACGCGGGACCGGCCAGGAGCTGGTACTCGAGACCGGTGCCCCAGTAGACCCAGTGGCATGACGTCACGTTAGAAGCGGTGTCGTTCAGACTCACGATTTCTGTCTCCTCACATCTGATGTAGGTGAATATTAGGATTCAGAATCGTAACAATTTTATTCACAGATTTGGGAGCTTTACAATGTTTGATCTTTTGTTTTGATAAAAGCAGAAAAGGTGGGAACTGATGATAATCCATCAATAAAATTTCCCCTTTTCAGTGGAGTATGACGAATATAAATACCTTTCTTTTAGAAGAGCTTATGAAATGATGCGTTTGATCTTACATATCCACCGAACAATAAAATCGCTTTCAATTTTCATAGAAAATTGCATTTTGGGGGATTCATAATATCGTTTGACATTAGAGCAGCTCTTCGTCGGTGTCGTCACAAATCAAATGTTTTAAAATTCATAACTCCTTTAATCCTTGTCGGAGCTTCATAAAACCTTCACCAATATTATTTTTTTCTCTCCATTTTTTTATTATAACCAACTTATTTTTAGGATGAATATTCTCTTTCCTTGGTTAAACCCCTGTATAGACAGTAGCTCTATGATTACTTTCAAACCGAACATCCTTCCTCTTTTCCCCCTTTCCTACCCTCTTATTTTTTCAATACTTGGAAAATCACAGCGGGCGGTCGCCCGGGACTTACCTCTGGGGATCACATTTATATTTCTCCCGTTCTTCCACGCTGTCAGTCGGGTCGATGTAGACGGTTGCGTTTAAGCAACTTCGATCACCAAACTCGAGGTCGTCGGCCATTTCCTTGATCACCTCAATTAAAACGTATCTGATGGCGATGATGGTGTGAATTTGGAGGGAAAATGAAACATGGAAAATTATAAACATTATTAGTCTTCATTTATTCAGGAAGATAGCCAATGATGCAGCGATCATACTATCCCGACACAAACCGTTGCTCTCTGAGCTTTACGCCTTCTTCCGGAAACATACTACTGTTCTTCATTTGCTTTTTTTGTTTTGTAATACATTATGGATTTGCATACTTTATATATGAACATGTTAGAATAAATAAAAGTTAATGTTTACTTGAATAGTATCAGAGCTAGAATCAAGAAAAGACTGATGATTGAAAATATGAAGTCAATATTCAGAAAGGAAGTCGACATATAAATTTACAATTATTTTTCATCAATTGGACTTATACGAATGATTTTAGATGAAATATATGAATCATTTATTAGGACAAAGTCCATGTTAAATTAAGCTAGCGATGAAATATTATTGAATGTCAGAATTTTAATCCACCAGAATATAAAAGAGTAAGTCTTCATATTGCTACATACCTTTCAAATACCGCGGACAATAATAGGTTCTCATCGGATTACCGTATGAAAAATAGAAACAGACACCGTGACGCAAAAGAATTATCTAAAAACAGCTGATAGTTAAATTTCATTTTACCGGGTTTGGTAAATAGATGAAGAAATGATAAAAGTCCATATTATATTGTTCGAAATAGACATGAAATGAAATACTCCGACAATTTGCTTTGCCCAATTGACCGTGGGCCCGGCAGCCGCTGTGCAGCGCCAGATCGACGAGGCTCTATCCCTTTAACCGTTAAACGCCAAACATGGTAGCAGCAAGTCCATCTTTTATTACGTCTTTGGTCTGACGCGGCTGAAGTCAAGATAATCATCATTTTCAGTCTCTAAATTCATGATTCATAAAAGGGTGATGCAAACGACCTTATTCGGTGACAAATAAATCTAGTGAGGTATCAGTGAAGTTATCATCTCGGCCTCACCAAAACGTGGAGTTGGAGAACATGAAATTCGTACAAAGTCATGTTGTCTTCAGTATCAATAACTAGAGTTATGTGTGACGACGAAGGTATGCGAATGGTATCAATAAATAAAGGTGAATCAATTCTCCTTTAAATGGTAATAGAGGGATATGGAACCTTATATTCTGGGAAATTTGGAGAAAAAAATAACCTTTTGATACGGAAAGGCAAAACTTGAATAAGATTTCAATTGGAATTTTGATAGGCCTATGATGGATGTTTAAAAGTACTCCATTAACAGGACAAATTTTGACTTCCCACTAATTTATAAAAGTGCCTACACCATTAATAATCAGATACTTCTTTAATAAGTTATAAAGTATGATATAAACATTAAACAATGATAATCATTTACTCACCTGTCCATCTTGTTTGCAGCATTAAGAAGAGTAAGTAAGAAAATAACATAGATGGCCTTCCATTGTCCACCGGGCCACTCGATCCCATCCCGAATCTTGGGATCAGAATGCGGGCCTTCGTACGCCGCGTTGACGCATTTGATACTCTGCGAGTCGGCGTTGATGGAGCCATAGGTCTGATGCGATCCACCATTACTTTTCCTCTCCTCTTCCTCAACCATTGCTGGATCTGACGAATTAATGCCCTTCAAAGGAGGAAGATGGGTAATGCAAACCAAAAAGATGCAGTTCTTCACAAAGACAGATGTGTAATAAGACGCTGACTCACACTCGCCTGCGAGCGACACGCTCTCACTGATAACGATACATGCGAAGATTGAAACTGATGGGTGAACCAAAACGCACTTTCAAGATCTACGACTACTCTCCCCTAGCTGCTAGAGTAATAGACCTATTGCAATCAAAGAGTGGGTTATGTTTAGAATGTTCTTTGAGCTCTACTAAAAGTTTGGTTGCATTGTTTTGAAAATAAAGACCTCATGCAAAGTGACCTTCTCTATCTGATCCCCATCATCCTCAATATTATGATTGGACTGTAAAGTAGGAGAACCTGAACCTTGATCACTATTCCCGCCCTCAATCAGGCTAGAGATAATGATCATGGACAGACAAAACATTGTAGGTATTTTGTCCTAATTGTGATTTTTTTGGAAGAATCGCTATTGTTGAAATCTTAGGTAAAAACATTGATCTATTCCAATTCTCAAAAAGACTCGTTAACCTATTTTTCGTCTTCATCTTATAGAGGCAAAGGACCTTTTGTTTGGGCAAAGAATGGTCCTTGACAACATGTAGATCTTGTGAGAGGTTTGCCTTTGGAATGAAAAGTAATTCATTCAATTAAGTTTCTAGAGGTATTGTGGTTCGTTGCTTTAATTGTTAATGGGTTAAGTGATGAATGATAAACCCGAACACCTTCAAATCGGTTTGCATTGACTTTCTAAAGATATAGCCATAGTCTATCAAGGGTTTCACGACTATTCAAAACAACATACATTCTTGAATAGGACTCAACATAAATGATATAACGTTTCAACATAAAAGTAGGCATAGAAAGTCGCTGGGATCGTCGAACTGTCTTTCTGATCCTTCCATCTCCAACGTGAATATACCTTATAAACCACTTTTGAGGTGACTATACTCGTGTTTATGTGTATGTAATAAAATATAATTATAAAGCTTTGTCAGTATTGACAAAACATGTTGAACGCCTCTGGCAGTCTCGCCTGCATCACGCAATTTGACATAGCGGCAGTGCTGTCTTTGAAAATAGCTATTGTATAATTATTCTCAAAAGAAAACATTCATTCGATAAAAAATGCTCTGTCCATTGATCCAAACTGGCCTTTGACCATGACCATGGGATCTAAGACCTTTGCAAAACAATCATTCATACTTGATTACGGTACCCTTATGCCTATATTTTATGAACTAGATCCATAAGCTTTCTAAGTTATGATGTCGCCAATTCAATCAACAAATACCCGACTCGAAAACTCACCGAACTTTGTTGAAAAGTAAAAAATAAATTGACTGTCACTACTCTTGTTGCATGGGCACACAAACAACTGTAACGTGTTCATATTGTGACGCAAAAGTGATTAAAAAAGAGAGAAATGCAGCAGTCTCGCGCAGCCCGTAACTTTAATTTAGAACCCAGCTTGGTATAGACATAATAGATGAATCCGACTTCAGGGGGGCGTTTCATGAAAGGACTTGTCGGACGTTTTATCCGACAAGTTCCATTTTATCCGACATTTACCATAGGAACAGTGCCTCTCAGCCAATCAAAATCATGGAAAGATGATCTGACAACTTGTCGGATGAAAATATTGATGAAACGCTCCCCAGGTCACTGTACTAATGGCGGCCATAATGATAACTCGGGGTTTCCAAAGGAGACTAAAAACACTTTCATTAGCTTATGCAATGAGCAAGGTGCTATGTCGGGACTTTGTCAATGCACAGATTATCTTTGTGCGGTATACTTAAAGTCCCTAGTTAGACAATCCCGACCTTTCGTTTGAGGACGCGTACGCTTATTTAGAACGGTAGTTCATTTTGGGAGAGACTTTTGGGCCCGTCGTCATGGTCGTAAAACTCCGTTCTGTAATGCAAATTGTGCGACATGAGATTTTTTTTTTCGTTTCGCATCTGGAACGAAAACATTCAATTTGCGTTTCGTGTGCAAAATTCTGGTTGCTACTATGGTAACAGCGATATATCTGATTTAGGACGACTTTCCAAATCCAAATTTGGTTCCTCCCAGAGCTCGAGAGGCCGCCCGGGTGACCCACTTCCATTGAATGGTGGATACCAGGCGCGACCACACGTAAAAAGGGAAAAAGTGGGTATACGTATAGGCCTATGGGTGTGAGAAACAATGATTAAAATACTGAAAAGGGATATATTTCCACTAATTGAAGGGTGTCACAACCCAAATACTTGTTGAGAGATGTATTTTCCTAATCTGGAAAAGAACTTTCCTTGTTTAGGGTGCTTTTCGAAACCCCATGGTCGCGCATGGTATCCACTCATCAATGGAAGTGTACCCCCGGCAAACCCCCCATTTCTGCGGAAAAGTAAAACATACTGCCCGTTACATTGTGTGCTAAAGGCATATCGTTTATGTAGAAGGTGCTGGCAAAAGAAAAAAACTCCGCAAATTTAGACGGTTTATGGCCTGTTGCATGCTGTGTACATGTCAACGCATGGGAAATGATTCGGCTTGAGAGGTGATCTGACCCATGAAATCAATTGCCAGTGATCCACAAATAATGCACATTAAATGCAATATCGATTCGATGGACTGTAATGATCTATATCTAAGCCTTAATTCGGTAAGTTTTTCCTTATTCAATATGTACTCGATTTGTTTGAAAAACCACTTTCTTATCCATGTCATAATGTACATTTCGCATGTCTCCAGCCAGCTGGAGTCATAGCTATGATACAGGTACAGTCCCACCGCGAGCTTAGGCAGGCAAATGACATGGCATGGCATGCTGGTATCGTATGAAAGAGCTTTGCACACGAAAAGCAAGATCTATAGGGCCTGTAACACAAAGCTTGGCAATGATTGTAAACCAGTTTTCTATGTTTGATTGTATTGACTGTAATGTATAATCAATCTAGAAATTCGAGTCTATGATTAATCGTTAACTTCTGAGTTACCTGACTCTATAATCTCGCGTTGTAGAGATTTGCGAAAGGTGCCTATACTACTGTAGAGAACGGCAACAAAGCCGATTCGGTCTGTAAAGAGCTTCGAATCCGAGCGCATTCCAATGAATACCAGCTGGTATACAGGCGCAGATGAGGGGAGGACCTCTTGATTTTCTTTTCTTTTTGTATAAATAGGCAAATGCCGACATGGGCCGGCTATTCGTCAATTTTGACAAAGACCTCTGAGCTGTTTATTGTCATTTTACAGGCATTTCAATACATTTACTGTGTCCTTGAATCCGTCCTGGGTCGTGAAAACGGAAATTCCCCATTTTCCACTAACAAGATGCTTGTATGCGTGTCGCATTGGAGGATAGCGTTTAAAAGATCTAATTTAATTTGACAAAGAACAAGGTGCAAAGCTACATAGGCTAACAATTACAAATAACAATCCTTATTCATCTTCACACACACTTCATGTGTGTTAGAATTCACACTAGATTGGCTATTATGAGGCTGTGATGAATGCAAGGAATGCTCCCCAGGGAGTGGAAATTGTGCATTTTTTGTGCGGGAATGAAATGAATGGGGTATGCTGTTAAGTGCTTTGACCCGTTATGGAAAAAGGGCTATACACACTAGCTATTATTATTATTTAACTCAAATTTTAACCCGCCCTGATATGCATCCATTCTGAGAGAATATAATAATAATTGGATTAAAATTAATAATTGTTCAGATTTCAAACTGTATCATGATTTACGTCTCTTGAAGTAATGACAGTTTTATATGGACACTATTTACTTAATTATTTGTTTTGAATTCGACCTCATCTGCCATTTGTCTGCAATGATTCAATGATGTAAACACCTAGTTTCTAACTATCCTCTTTCTCTCCCTCCCCCCCCCCCCCCCCCTCTCTCTTTCTATTCCCCTCTTAAGCGTATCCACAAACCCATATTCGTTGTAAAAAAAACAGTTCATTATTTTATGGATAAGATGATGTAGGTCTAATCAAAATATTTTGCTGTATATTCATCGTTTTTATTGAGGATAATATACCATAATTATAATTCTTTGAGAACGAAATACCCGCGGGGCCTACATTTTTATTTTTTTTTAAATATAGATTTCGTCATAATACGTCAACATTTAGAATAAAAGAACATCAGGGATTTCCCTCTTTTACTCCAAAGATAAGCTATAGCCTATAATCATGCCTTAAGAGGGTATTCCCACTAACGTACCAGCATTAGTGTATTACCAAGGCTCTGCAGTATATCAATAACTTGGGGGTTTTTATTTTCTTATATTATGAGAGGGTGAGATAAACTTAAACTACGTGTATTACTAAACAGTACTGGTGGGTGTTTCATAAAGCTGTTCGTAAGATGAGAGCGACTTTGAGAACGACTGGTGATCCTTTAAATGCTATACACCATTGGCGATGGTTCAGCGCGTAAGAAAGGTTCACCGGTCGTTCTTAAAGGTCAAGTCCACCTCAGAAAAATGTTGATTTGAATCAATAAAGAAAAATCAGACAAGCACAATGCTGAAGATTTCATCAAAATCGGATGTAAAATAAGAAAGTTATGACATTTCAAAGTTTCGCTTATTTTTAACAAAATAGTTATATGAACGAGCCAGTTACATCCAAATGAGAGAGTCGATGATGTCACTCACTCACTATTTCTTTTGTTTTTTATTGTTTGAATTATACAATATTTCAATTTTTACGAATTTGATGATTAGGACTAAATTCCATGTGTTCAGGGAGGAATGAAACTTCATTTCACATGACAATGACGAGAAAATCAAAATATTTCATATTTCAAACAATAAAAAACAAAAGAAATAGTGAGTGAGTGACATCATCAACTCTCTCATTTGGATGTAACTGGCTCGTTCAAATTTTTGTCAAAAATAAGCGAAACTTTAAAATGTCATAACTTTCTTAATTTACATCCGATTTTGATGAAACTTTTAGTGATATGTTTGTTGAATTTTTCTCTTTTTATTCAAATCAAGTTTTTGTTGGGGTGGACTTTCCTTTAAAGTCGCTCTTAACTTACGAACAGCTTTATGAAACGGCCATGATGATATGTAACGAATGTATGCATTCATTTTTTATTATACATGTATTTCGTTTTATTATATTTCATTATTATGATCTTTTTTTTAAATGGAGAGCTGGCATAATCGCCTCATCATGCATTGCATTATTCGAAATGTACATTCTTTAGAACTGGAGAGGCACGAGTCTGTCATTTTCATCTGATTAAGATATTTTTTTTATTTTACAGTGTTTGTAGCTCGTTTGGTTTTACTCTTTTCATCCGAATCATATTTTGTGTAAGTTAATTCTTTCTATTGTCATTTGAGTGGCGAAAAGTTAGATTTGTGCTCAAATTGATTGACCCGCATGTTTGTATTAAACTCCTGGCCAGATGGGTATTTCATTAAGTTGTTCGCAGCTAGGTTACGACTGGTAACCCTTTCTTGTGCTAACTGTTACACCCCTATATACTGATTTGGCACCTAGGAACATGTTCCAGTCATTCGAAAGTCGTGCGTAACTGTACGAACATCTTTATGAAACACCGACCAGGATATGAAATATTATACTTTTCAGCATATCTGTTAAGTACCGGCACAAATGTATTTCAGCAGAAAATAGCCCATCAATTCTTCTAAAAAATGACTGATGATTGTTGAAATGTACTAAAGTTACTTCACCCTTTTCAAGATTCCAAGTCCAGAAATATATCCCATGTTTGTGGTGGCTCACCAATCACCGTCATATCAATACAGTGCGTATGAAATTGCTAGTCGACCAGGAAAAAATATTAACCCTTTCTTGTGCAGATCATTTTCTTAGGCAAATCTGCACTTTCTTTGTAATAGTTTCATTTTTAGATCGGATTAAACTTTGTAAAGGGGTCTATAGTTTTTATTTAAAAGAAAAAAATTAAGAAGAAATAAAATGTGGTACCCGCCGGGTGGAAATCCGTGTATCGCTTACAGACAGAACCATTCAAAGAATGACCACGGCGATTTCGATGACGACCATCATGGCCATGATGACGACCATGATACGTTTGTTGTTCATAGATACGGTTTCGAGGATGATTACGACATGGATGTTTCCATAGACTCGATCGTCAGCAAGCCCGTTGAGATTTTCCTTTTCGTATTCCTGCTCATCGTGATCATCGTCGGTGTCGTCGGTAACTTTCTTATCCTCGTCATCGTCTTCACCCAGAGGAAGAACCGGACGACATCCAGTTGCTATGTTGCAAGTCTTGCTTTCACCGACATCATAGTGCTGCTAACGTGTGGGGTTCTCCATTGTGTTGTCACGACGTCATTCGCTTTCGACCTCGATATTGTCGAGATTCCGTCTTGGATGTATCAATCATTTCTATTCATTCACATGGTAAGTCCTTTTTCACTCTTCATAATCAATTTTTATTTTAAATCTCGTTTTACCTTTTCTTCCCCAAAAATGTCTAGTAAAATTGACAAGCCTATTGTAGAAAATTTGTGGAAGAACCCTCAGGAACTGAAGTGGGACATTACGAAAATATAACTTAAACATGTCAAAATAATTCAAATTCATTTATTTCACATCTCTAAAAAAAATACAAGATACAATACATTGAGATTAATCAAAATGATTCTATAGTAAAGCAGTAATGAATATTGTTAAATGACAAATAAACAAAAATAGCGAAATACATAGGGTAATGAATGCGATGTGAGGGAATAGTAAAAGTCAAATAGACCTGTCTAGGCTACTCCCTGGTTAACATTTATTACCGAAAAAAGACCATCCTGCAATCAATTTAATAGATTGCAAGAAACACACATTTCAAAATAAACGAAATCAACAAACTAATGAAGAATTTGAATAAAAACAACAACTACATTACAAAAATATATATATTTAAAAAAATCATACACATAAAAGCAAGCAAGCTTATTCACTGAGAACATGGTGAAGTATACATATTTAGAAGGTAATGAAAATAATAATAATATCATTATCATAATTATACATGCATGTATATTACACGATTTATATATACTCAACTGCGCATTACATTTCTTAAAATGCGAAACACTAAAAAGGCATTTCACCAAAAATCGATTAAGTTTTTATTACGGGGAAAAGGGAAGCCTATACTGTCTCTACAACTTATATAACACAGATTGACTTATTTATTGAAACTCTCAAAAAAGAATAAGCGCAGAACCCAACTCCGGGTAGGTTTGTAATCAAACAGTCTTGTTTGACATAAATACGCTGAATATGTTTGTAGGATTGAAACTTCTCCTTTTCAAAATTACCTTAATCTTAGTAATTTGAGCATGGTATTATTATAGCTTTGGTATTATTATTGTTATAACTATTATCATTACTATTATTATATCAATATTATTATTATCGTTAATATTATTATCATTATTGTTGTTATCATTATTATTATCATTATCATTATTATTATCAATATTATTTAAATAATATCAAATACTAACATTAATATTAAAATTCGGTACCCGTTTAGGCATGATTTGTTTTCACCCCAGTTATCACGACGTATCTGTTGGAATTCAATATTGTATCTCTGCTTTCGCTACTGAGACCCCAAGTGAAGGATATCTGAGCAAAAATTGAAAAAGTGACAAGAATTTTGTAGGTACACCCACACGTGCGAGCCTAGCTCTTTCTCACACACACCTTTTTAAGTGTTCACATGCTTTAGCATCACTGTGAAAAAATTGGGCAATATTTTACCCAATATTTTGCCCAACGTTGGGCCGATAGTCAACCCTACCAACTACTGGGCAATATTTTACCCAACGTTGTTGGGGCATTAATGTGCCCAACTGTTGGGTAATATTTTGAACTACATTTTGGGGGACATTAATTTGCCCAACTTTTTAATAAAGTTATTAACCCAACATCTGGGCAAGGCCTACACTCACTTCGTGTACCTGGTCCGTGTCGATCCGGAGACCTTATCCGAAAGTGCTTTGCATGCACAATAACGCTGCATACAAGTGCAAGTGCATATCTCAAGTGAGTGAAGCAAAAACAAAACAGCGTCAGATATATGTCATGTATGTAGGCCTATTCTGACAAATTCCTTACAAATTATGCTTAACGTAAAGTCCAAAATAAAAAAATTAAAAAAACGTTTAAGCAACTCATCTATGAAAGATTCAGCGAGGCTCCCCAGCCCCCAGCTCCTCCATATCTTATCGACCGTGTGTAGCATGCTGCAAGCGCAACTCGTGATCGTAAAGTTTCGCAACATTTACCACTCAGCAGGGCAATTACTAGCCCAACAATTGGACATCTGTATTTTGGCAGCGGCAGAGTAAAAATTTGCCTAAGTATTGGGCACATAATGCCCAACAAAACAATAACCAACGTATATATTACCCAACAAAAAAATGACCAACGTAAATTTACTCTTTTTTTCACAGTGATCCTTATTTATTAAAATAGGATTAAAAAGACCATGGATATGAAATGCCTTGCTAAAGGACATACGTGCCGCACACTCACACCCACACACACATGCTCTCACCCACACACGCATTCGCACACTGACTCATACATTGAATAACGCATTGTCCTCAGTTAGTTTGGGAGTTCACCCACGGCCAGCTGTACGGAAGGTCTCTTGAGTTCCATGCGAGGACCCTATGAAGATTGACCAAATGTTGCGGGTGTGTGTGTGGCAGGGCGTGTGTGTGATATTTCATTCTCCGAATGTGACACATTTAAAAAAAATACGATTCCATTTATTTATCTAAGACTATTTCGGTGAATGCAGCATGTACGTGGGCTGTAAAAAGTAATAAATTTGTACATTATTATAGAGATTTATAAATGGGTCACTGTAAGTCATGTATCCCAGCCCACTTTAAAGTGAACTGAACATCCCATATATACCCACCATTCATCAACTGCACAAGGGCATCTCTTGCACCCAAAATCTGTGGATCGAAACTCCTTCAGTCTCCACCAATAGATGACAAAATTGGTTATATTCATCTGACATTCAGCATCATCTAGATCAATTTTTGTCCAAAATGTCCATCTTGGCTTGCCCCAATTAAATCGAAAGAAATTGACTCACAGTAAAAGGGCGCAGTCCTATTTAAATAAAATGCTCTTTGTCTTGACATATTGATATTAAGAATTTTTTTCTTCAAATTTTTGGCTCACTAGCATTTTTTTCTGAATTACTCCACTGGATGCTCAACAAATATTCGCCTGCAACACCTGCTGTTTAAATCTGATATAATTTCTACTCTGAATTACAGGTTTCCAAAGGAGTGACCTGTTACACCTTAGTCGCACTGACGATCGACCGATATCTCCATATCGTTCATCCGATCTTGTCTCGAAGATATCGTAGTATCCGGCATGCCGTGGTCGTCAGCTTGGCAGTCTGGATCGGTATGTAACATTATTTTTTTTCAATTCTTTATTCCATTTCCTTTAAAAACTAAATACAAAGTAATATATAGTAATATTAATTAAGTACAATTTTACTGACGAGAATTTTTGCTTCGTAAAACAAAAAACAGTGTAATATTAAGCATAAATGTAACATTCAATTACCGAAGCGCCTTTTTCAGGGGGTGCTGGAGTATATTTGACAATACCCCCCCCCGCAAAAAAAAAAAGGTTTCACTACAAAATGAAGGTCGTTTTGGTCCCGAGAAATTTGACAAGCAATTAAAAGGGGTGGGACTACAAATTGGAGGTCACCTTGGTCCCCCACAAATTTGACAAGCAAGAAAAAAAAAGGTTCAAACACAAACTGCTGGTCACTTTCCTTATATTTTCAAATTTTGTAACCCTTACCAGAATTTCCGGGGGTGCTGCCTGTGAAGAAAAACACACGCAGCACCCGCGCTTCCCAGAGCCCATGTCATTTGCTTCTCCCAATTATATTTGGAGGCCTATTTTACAGATTTTTTAATTTCTTATGTATTTCTTTGTTTTATTGTTATTCGATATATTCTATCGTTTATATAACTGAAATTGATACATCGAAATGAATTTAATCAAATTTCAAAGAGAGATATTATCTAAATGGCTTTCCATCTAAAGTTATCATTATTTTTGTCGCAATTGTCAAATTTTTAAATTTCTATTCATTATTCTGGAAAAAAAAATATTAACCATAAAACGGATAAGGAGGGCAAATGGATAGTTTTGTGTAGCATATAAGCACGATAGGAGCAATAATGGTTTCGAAACACCCTGAATACCGGAATAAGACTAAATCAGTTGGGCCCAGAGGCGTCGATTATGGGGGGGCAGGGGCGGGCGATCGCCCCACCAATGAAATATTGGGGGGGCAAACATATAATTTTGCCCCCCCAATAATTCCGCATGTGCTAAAAATAAAATAAGATTGTAATGTTACCCAGAAATCAGCAAGCGAGATTGAGATACACAACTCGTTCTTCGTCTAAAATCGTGCTCAAAATGGCCACTTTTCAGATTGGAATATCAAAAAATTTCAGCTCGCGCTTCGCGCTCGCATCATTTTTGTAACAAAAACCCATACTTTCCATGATTAAATAGGTGAATATGGTCCCGTTTTCAGTTCTAAACCTCAAAAGAACTCCCACTTCGATTTCCAATAATCTTTTGTTGGATATATATATCTTGTTCTTTATTAAAAACGTCCATTATACTCATTTTTTTTCAGATCAAAATATCAAAATTTTCAGCTCGCGCTTCGCGCTCGCATTAATCTGCTGGTGAGATATATATGTATATATATATGTGTGTGTGTGTGTGTGTATATATATATATATGTGTACACACATATATATAGGCATATGTGTGTGTTTGTGTGATCGAGCGCCTTTGGAAAATTGATTCATGATTTTGCCCCCCCAATCTGAAAAATGGATCGACGCCCCTGGTTGGGCCTTTATTTGGTTTGTTTCTGAAAGTTGAAGCAAAATTCGAGTATAATGAGCCCGCCTTTATTTCTGAGAATCGCGTGTTTTTTTCTCCCAGAATTCAGTATAAATCTTTATGCGAAATTATCTATAAAACACACACACCCTCACACACACACACACACACAATTTTATTAATATTCACCAGAAAACAAGAGGAAATACGCAGTAGTGTATATGCATGTAATATTTATCATTTGATGCGTTTAGGGGTATTTTTTTAAACCCGTGATCTAGAGTGCGTATAATTTTGGAAGAAAGAAATACAGTAACATGTTGTTAATACCCTTTTACGTTTTTTTTTCTATACTGCATACCTCATAAGTCTTTCCATAATAGGACGAACTTTATCCCAATGTCTTTCGATTTTTCAAAATAGGTTCTCTACTCTATTCCTGTATCATCAGCATATTGAGATTCGACGAGCTTGTCGTCTACGCGATTGTTTTTCTTACCGAGTACGTCTTCCCCCTCATCGTCAGCGTGACATTCTACGTCATCATCATCCGCAAATTCTGGCAACCGGGACCGCACATCATTTCATTACGACGAGGAAGCAACGGGGAAGACGAAAACCGGCGACAGAAAATCGGCCTGCTCCGAATGGTCCTCGTCGCCCTGGTCGTCTTCGGGGTCACCGTTGGAGTCCACCACGGCATGCAGTTTAGCGTCATCATCATCTCGAAGAATTGCGAACGAAGCCGCAGCCACGGTGAGGTCAACGTCTTGACGTTTTTTTCACATACTGCCCTCTTCGTCAACAGCGCGTTGAATCCATTTGTGTATGGACTGACGAATTCCCTGTACGCTAGTGCTCTGACATCGTTGCTGTGTTTCTGGCGTACGCAACCAAGGAAGTTAGTGTTTAAGACCGTACCCGAGATTTATCGAATGTTCTCGAAGGCGACGATTTTCTTGGGGAAATCATCAGGGGAGATGAACATGAGTGACTCAAATGGTAACCAAGGATATACGGAGGAGAAAGTAGATTCTTCAGTTTCAGAAGTTTCTTTGTAATTTCAATCCACTTTCCCCATTCTGCCATATCTAAATTCCTCTTTTGTATATAACGGAATTCAAGATATGCCTAGGCCTTTTTTATGTTCATATTGGGTTTCGATGTCAATATTAAAACAATAGCTCAGTCGGTAGAGCGGGGATTTCGGATTCCGGTGACCCGAGTTCGATTCCCATTTGGTGAGCTAGTGCCCTTTGGTAAGGCATTCATCCTCATTACCACGTCCCTCGGAGAGGACTTTAAGCCGTTGGTACCAACGGCTTAAGAGGGACCTGTCCCTTGGTTGCTTGCTCACAGGCATTCGTGCTTTCTTAGCAGTCTGGTAAAAAACCTCGGTATAACGAAATTATATGTAATTTTCTTCAAAGAAAGTATTAAGAACCAAGGATATAGCCTTGTGTTACTCCAAATGAATGGGCAGTATTAAGTAATTTGTAGGGAAAAAATATATTTGGAGGTATATTCATAAAACTCCGTCTGACTGAAAATAAAATTTCGTGATTTCATGATGTTTTTTCAGTTAGGTCACCATTCGCCATAATCGCAATGATGAATGTTAGTATCTGCTTTTAATTCATTACAGCGCTGTATGTAGATTTGTTTTCAGGGGAGGGGGCAAGACGTCAAAAGTGAAAGATAGTGAGCGAAAAGTCCGATCTCATAATATAGGGCGCTTCTTGCATTGTCTGAAGTGATCTAAAGGCATTGTCACATCGCCCGAGCGTTGTTTGGAGCGGTCGTGGAGCGGAGAGAAAAAATCATCACCGCTCGCTACCGTTTACCATTTTTTATTTCGATTGTTTTTTTTGTTGTTTTTTTTCGATTTATGTTTTCGATTGTTCCCCCAATTTTGTGAGCGAAATTCTGCCCTCTTTCCCTACCGCTCCACGACCGCTCCAACAACGCTCGGGCGGTGTGACCATGCCTTAAATGCTATTCATGATTCTTGACATAAGGATTGTTCTTTCTTTCCACGAGATGCAATACAGAAGTAAAAGTGGTCCTCAACTAAGAATAATTTGTGTTGTTTTGTATTTGGGGTTATTTATACATTTCACTAAATATGACACTCCACTGCATCTAGTCCGTCTTTATTATTTATTTTTGTTTATTCCTCACGGGAGAGAATTAACTCAATTGAGATTATTTGAATTGTAATTATTTGATTATTACCATGCTGAGGGCAATTCATTGAATTTGTAGTAAATCAAATAATCTTTTTACAAAAAAATGGGAGAACAGTCCGATTTTTTTTATAAACTTCATGCTGTGACTTTGATATGTTGGTGTGCTAACATTTAGTTTGTGTATTATAGCTTTATCAAATAGGCATGTGATTGTTGTCTCCGTTATGTACCTCTTAGATTTGTATGGTAGTTTAGATCATGTTTATAATGACTGTATAAAGACCAACTTCCAAAAATGTGAAATGTATTGAAACTTGACTTGTATGATTTTTCCTGTTACAAGGAGGTGAAATAAAGAAATGAAATAAATAAAGACTGAAAGAAAGACAGAAAGAAAGAAAGAAAGAAAGAAAAGGGAAGGAAGACAATTAGGGGAAACGTTAAATATTAAAATTACATTCTTGACATCAATTTAAATTGTGTCACAAAATAGATTTCAATTTCATTTTCGCGCTCGTTCGCTTCTATTTCGAAATTGATTCGAAAATGACCATGTCCTCTTCCGAATTGATATGCCACTGATTGCATGCAACAGTGCTCGAGTGGATTCCATCCCGAAATGGCGACTTGTTTTAAAAGGAAACAGGAACCAGAGTACCAAATCGATGTGTCAGTTATGAATTAAAAAAAGTAATCATGAACGAATTAATTATTCATATTTATCTCCCTCCCTCACTCTTATCCTGGATCTTTCACTTTTTCTCCTCTCTCCTAGCCTCCGTTTTCTCCTCTATTTCCCCTACCCCCCTCTCTCTCCACACCCCTTTAACTCTCTCTTCTCTCTCTCCATCCCTCCCACTTCTTTCCCAGGCCCTCTTCTCCATTTGCATTTCCCCGATTTCGAATACTCTTCCAATATTTTCTTTCCCGGCGGTGGGAACTCTTTCTTTTCATTATCGATTCCACCCCTGTGAGGATGGCATGAACATTATTCATGTGCTTGAATCCTCCAAAAACTACATTATCCCACTAAAATCAATAAATCGAAACAAACCTCTCCCAAGGTTCAGGATTTTTTCTACAATATATTCAATAATCAATACTTAACCATATCCATACCTATAATGATATATCGTGACCGTATATAACGGTATAATTTAAAATGGTTACTTGGGGATCTATTTCCTAGGTTATTGTTGGGTGTTTTTTTTTTGGGGGGGGCTAGATATTCTGGAAAGGGACAGGGCGAGAAGTTTATCCGAAAATTCATAGGGAGTTGTTAAGCTTTTATTGAATGCTGAATGCTTATTACAATCATTTATTTTTTTGTTTAATGTTTATTGTTAACAGATATCAGATATGATCACGAGGTTGATCATTATGTAGAGGGCGGTTTCAAAATATTTTGATAGGGGGCGCAAGGTGACCTAAAGGTGACGTCACCTTTTCTTTTCGATCAAATAATAGAGGCAATATAGAGTTCACTATAAAAGTTCACTACTTGAAAAAAAATCACAGAAGTCACAAAAAAGAGGTCATGCCCCGCGCCTGATGACTGGAATTATGTTAAATCTCATTTATTCATATCACTGCTCTCATTAATACTGATGACGCGGGCTAGCGGCGCAACTCACTAGTTGTTTTTTTTTAATCAATATTGGGGTGGGATAGAAGCATATAGGCCCTAACAATTGTTCTATTGCCGTAGGTATGGAGTGCCAATGACGTCATGAGATAGTCAAGCATTGCTATGTCCACATCGCTTCATTTGTTGAAAATAATCAAAATTTTTCATCCGCGATATGTAAATCAAGATAGTCGAACGTTGTTGCTAAAGAAATAATAAGAATGCTGATGAATTAATTGCAATCAAAATTTATTGTTAACGACTATCAGTTGACATCTACCGCCAATGAATACAAGGAGGCAAGTCAGCATTGTTGATGAAGCTACTGTTCGCGTTGTAATTAATGAAGATTTAGATAACTGAAAAGGAACAAATAGTATTATGTTCATTATATATCAAAGCATGCACTTTTATTTAATTTCCCACGATACCATATTCTCTCGCTAATGAAGAGCGAGATATATATCTGATCATTTACATTGATCGATTAAGATTATAAGCTATGTATATGATGTTTTTTTTTTATTGGAGCCCAGAATATCGACTCATTACCCCGAAGCATTAGCCAACTCAGATTAAAAGTTGAGATTTAATCATTTATATAAATATGTTTTGACATTATATCGAATACTTTGCAAAAAGCTGGTTTTCGGGGGGCCGGGGTTGTCAGCATCGTTTGACAGTCACACCGATGCAACCCATTCTTATCCTATATTAATGAAGTACTAGAAGAGGGTCTGAGTGTTTTTAAGTCCCCCCCCCCCTCAGGCTTGAAAAGTAGATTTTAAGGCATTTTATTTTTTAGAGAGAAAGATGGAAATTTGACATTTTTTTTTCAAATCGAACCTCCTGCCCTTTGAAAAAGAATCTCTGACGGGCTAAAGTGCATATCCAAAGGTCTCTTTATCGCTACAATAAGTTCACCAATATGGTTTGGGCTCCCTCTTGTCTGATAACCACGAATTATATTTGTTGTAATATCTGACCGATTCCATCATAATAATTAAAAACGATATTCAAGATAAGAAGGCCAAAAGAATACTATATAGAATAAAACGGCACCCACCCCCGCCCCTGACAAAAAAATAAAGTTTATCTTTAGTGAAACACAGTTAAAAACACAATCTTCTGAAATGTATGTATCACGGGTTAAGTTTTTGTTATCAATTTTGCCCTGCCTGGTTATATCATCACGTACCGTAACAGTTCCCTAATCAAAAATCAAATTACATCCGAACAGCATTCTTCGATACATGCACTTTTAAAGATAAAAAAAAACAATGTGACATTGTAATTAAGCCAATGTAGCACACCATTTCACACTTCAATTGCCAATTGTATGAGATCCCCAAATAGATAGTAGAATGCTGATTTTTTTTAATGTTTTATTAATCTTAAAAATAATGTGCTCCTTGACTTTTGAGCTGTATGCACACTTATTAACAAAGGCAAAGTAATGCGAGATAATTACAAAGATTAGCACGCATTGATCAGTTATAATTAGAAAATGCTTGAATGCATTTCGAAATTACACTAGACAACTTAATTGAAACGGCACTTCATGTAATTTTCTATGAAATTTTAAAGAAAATTTCAAGTAATCTTAATTACCTGCTCGTATAATTTCTTTCCATTTCCCCCTCTTCATCCCCGTCTACCCCTCCTCTCTCCCCCTCCCCCTCTCTCACTCCCTCTCATACAAACAAAAACACACACACACACCCGCACACGCACTCACTCACTCGCATCTCTCTCTTTCTTTTTTTTTTGATGTAAAGAAGGTAATTTTAATATTAAACGTTTCCCCTAAATTTCTTCTTTCCTTTTCTTTCCTTTCCTTTTCTTTCTTTCTTTCTTTCTTTTTTTCTTTCTCTCTTTCATTCTTTCTTTCTCTCTCTCTCTCTTTCTTTTTTTTCTTTTTTTCTTTTGTTCCTTTCTTTCTTTCCAATGATGAATAAATGCCCAAGTTAAATGAAAATGAAAGAAATAAAATCAACTGAACAACATGGATCAGAGACGTTCATTTGAATTGTAAATTGATTTAACATATTCTATTTGAAAACATTAGAACCACTTATTAGTATGATGTAGCAATAACTAAAATATTAGAATCAGCTAAATACTTACACTTTAGCAAATAAAGAAAATATATTTGTGGTAAGAAAATGTCATTCTTAGCGGCGAAAAAAAAATCGGAAAAGAAAAGTGATAATTGTGAGCAGCAATTGGGGCAGCATTAATAGCCGGAATTCGTTATTTATTTGGGACATGAATTTATTCTCAGAGGCGTTTCTTATTATCTTAAACCGAACACGGTGGCTCAGCGGTAGAGCGTCCGCCTCATAAACGGGAGGTCGTGGGTTCGATCCTCGGCCGAGTCATACCAAAGACTTACAAAAATGGGACCTTCTGTCTTCTTGCTAGGCGCTCAGCATTTAGATTGGAGAAGGGTAAGAATAAAAAATTATGTTATGCAGGACCCGCTGGTAGAGCAGTTTCCTAACTGAAGTGGCTACCCTGGGTAACGTTATTATTATCAGTATTTATTTATTTTATCTTTAATCGATATTGCTTATATATTTCAATTCTTGGGAGAATACTGAAGAAAATGCAATTAAACGCCAGTTCCATCGTATAAGCTATTAATTTGTCATTATCATAGCTCATAACTTCTTTATACATCATGCTTAATATTTATCTAATTTACTCAGGATATTAATACAAGACAATATGTACAGATATAGTCCGATGGAACTGTGCACTGATTTAAAATTATATCATATAGTTTGGGGGCAATCATGGTTAAATCAAAATGATGACCCCACTTATGATAGGCTTGAATATATCAAGTTTGACATTAAGAAAGAAAGTCAATCAGTATGATATAATCATTACTGTACAGCTGGTTGCATATTAGTCGTATCACTAAAATAATTAAGACTATTTATGGCAACAGTGGCAGGTGTAAGAGGAGATTCAATAGTGTTGGTACTGCTGGTGTTAGGCCAATCTTTACACCAACCAAAGCACCAGGTGTAAAATGATAGTGGTGCTATCACTGACGTCACTATCAGAGATGCGATTTATATTTCAATAACACTTGTTTGGGGTTGGTGCTGGAGTTTATAGCGATGGACCCAATCTTCCAGCAACACCTACACCTATCTTGAAATGAATATGATACAATAGTGATGTTTGTAAAGTTTGCCAGGTATCTTAGAGTTATTAACATTATGTTAGATGTACCCATAATAAGCAACATTTTGACCGCCTTTTGTTTATTCAAACACAAAACATCGTCTATATGCCGAAGTGACAAGCTTCACATAAACATCATACAGTCACCAAAATTCGCTGAAATACCCTTTTACTTCAGATGCCATGGATAAGATGTAGCTAAAATTAGTTTTGAACATGTTGAAAGTAAAGGGCCATGCCCACTTTCATTTGCCTCGATCAGTGTTGGAAATAATTCTCGTCCGGCCCTAACTAAAAGCTACTTGTGCCTTTGGCGAATATGTCAGAAACAGTTAACTCCTTTTCTTTGTTGAGTTCATTGGGGTCCCTCCACCTTAGGTACCTCGCTTGCCTCGCCTGTGAAAATGCGTTGTCTGCAGTTGGCAGCATGTGAACAGTCCTCAGCGCGCCATCGGGGGCATACTTCTCCTGGTCAAACACCATTTCAGGGTTCTCAATGATCTCCTTCACTCGTTTTGCATCGCGGCCGAGGACGGCGAGGTTCAGTTCCGATTCCACGGATTTCTTTGTGGGCTCGCCGTTGCTGTTATTATTCACACCGAACTCCTTTTCTTTAGAGTCTTTCGAAGTTGCGGTCGTGGCGTATTTGTTCTTCTTTTGATCGCCTCGTTCTAAAATGGCAACTTGGCTCTGCCGTCTGATGATAGTTGGTCGAGGTGGTAACTGAGTTGGAACCATCTGCGTGTGCGGGATCGTAGGAAGAACGTCGTCGCGTTGCGTTTCACCGTAATCGCCATTGATTTCGGCTGCGTCGATGGGCGCGAGACGAGTGTTCATTGCATTTCTTGCGTCGCGAGAAACGTCGAAATGTCCCCTTTTCTTAGTGGCTGGTGGGAAGGACGATCTTGGACTAAACAAATAATCTGATGACGAAATGTCGACATCATCCGTTATGGGAAATTTCTCCTCGGTCTTTGGCGTTGGACTGTGAGCAGGAGATCGAACCGGTGAACGAGAGTGAGTAGGTGACACCGGGGTAAACGATCGAGTGAACATGTCGACTTTGAGTGACAGAAGCTTTTTCTGTTGCCCCTCATTTTTCTTCAGTTCGTTTATTTTCGTTTTGGGGTCTCTAATTTCATCCTTCATCCTCCTCGAATCCAGCTCCCCGGTCAAGGGCGTCGCCATGTATCCAATTTGCGGAAGTTCCGTATCGGAATTCAGGCTCGAACCCAACTTAGTGTTCGTCGTGTTCCGTCGCATTATATAAGGCGATTTCGATCTCGTGGACGATGTAGCCGTCGATGTCCGTAGTCGCGATCGGCGTTGACTCGCTCCTTCGCCGTTAGCCGTTGTCACGAACCGACTCGACAGAAGCTGTGCGTTCTTGCCAGCGTTGGTCACACCTGGTTTTTGTCCTCCTTTGACACGGACGCGATCGAGTTCTTCTTGTAGTCTCATCTTTTCTCGTCGTATCGTCATCAGATGCATGCGTTCGAGGTCCCGTCTCGCGTCCGATTCCCGCCGAACCCGTCGCCCGCTCATGGCCGTTCGCTGACGATAAAAGTCATCTCCCATTGTTAAAACCATATCCGAAAAACACCGATGATCAAATCAAACATATAGTCATCTCGGAAACATACAGTCATCACGGAAACACAAAAGTCATCTCAGAAACATATTCCAAAGCACTTGGATTTTTAAGCTAGCTGTGCACACTTTACACATGGCGGTAGGAAATCTGTTGCTAGGTTTGACAAGATGTAAAACAGACTGACATCAAGAAGATAAAACCGTGAAGTGAATGGCGTAAACATCAGTGTTATCAACTGCTTTCAAAACACAAATAATATCCAAAATATTTTTGAAGTCAACTCCATAAAAGTATATCCTTACGGCTGTTATCCTATACCAGTCGGTGAATTGTCCTGATCAATCCTCTAGCATAATAAGAGCAAACTCAACGAATGCCAATCTGTCACTAAGATGAACAGACTGGCTTCAAAGAAGAAGAAGAGGCGAATAAAGGAGACTAGGATTATGTCTCTCGGGCTCAAAATCAATACTTCTTGCTTCACTGGTTCTCCATTGCCTCACTGATTCTCAATCGTTTCACCGCGCCAAGATATGTTCTTTTCCATTTCTTGTACTTTTTTCCCCTCAACTCTCTCCAGATGCTACAGTAGATTTGAAAGAATCTGTCCTTCCTCCTTCTCGCTTCCTGTATTTCAGTTCACCCTCGTGCGAAGCGTTGTTTACTGCGTGGCGCTTCGATGCGATATGCAGCTATAGCTTCAACCCTTTTCGACGTACCCTGTACTATTCTCCGTCGTGAACAAATTTTATCGATCGCCGCGCCTCTTAAAGTTATCTCAAGAAGACAGTCAAAATGGTTGTTAACTAGAGCGATCTGCAGCGGGGCTTAACCTGACGTCACAGTGTCCTTTAACACAGGAAGGATTTCGACGTAAAGTCAAGCAGCTTGGTCACGCAATGTGAAGGTTGGTCTGTGAAAAACAAGGAAAAGAGAAAAAACACAGTTATGAGAAATCAATCAATTCCATTTCAGAAGTCAAGCATATCCTCGTCAAACGCTACAGAAGTTGTTTTTGTATCTGCTTTATAGTTACCCATCTTGACCATTTTATCTGGTCAAGTTAAGATAATAAGGGGTATTATAACCAATATGCAGGTTAATATTACAGAAATGGCCAATTTCGATAGGCATCGGATTGTCATCATACCACCTGTTTCCAATATTTAGTGCATCTTTGTACATATATTAAATGGTTTCAAAAAGCTATATACAATATTAGATTATGTTGGTGTGCATGAAATCGATATATCGTTGATGTGACTGCGCTGGCATAGCTAGGCCTATTATCCAAAAATCATAAAAATTAGTTCGGTAAAGATGAATAAGATATGACGCAAATATCATACGTGTTTGGCTATAATTGGTTGTATAGACACGTCTTTGAAATACACATCACTCAGCAGGCCTTAAAGACTCGTGGTGAAATGTTATCGTACGACAAAATTGGATATTATCGTCTGTATGACCTTCTGGGGTTTCTTTTGTAAAATAAAAAAAATAAGTTGATTAAACACATTTTGTATGTAGAAATATTGAAGGCTTCCCCCAGGAGATGAAAGGAGGGTTAAAAAAATAACAACGGTGTTTAGCTTCAACTCTTTGAGTGTGTTAAAATTGCTATATTTGTTGTTATATCAAGACACTGGTAACCATCGCCAAAATACATAATCTAATTAAAAAAAAGAATTAAGGTGAAGGAATACATAAAGCATTAACATGATAAATATCAATTGTAAGTTTTATATGAGTTATCAGTTCCCCTTTTGAATACATCATCATTTTTTTTTTCAAAATCAATAGGCAGATCATAATCACTAGAGTTATATAGAAATGTGTTCATACTGCATTGATTAATATATAGCTCATTTATTATGTTTACATTTTTCTCTCATTCTCTCCCTCTACCCCCCCCCCCTCTCCCTCCCTCTTGTGTTTGTATCATAATTATCTATCTTTCTCTCTCTGTCTTTCTTTGTTTCTCATGCATGCCTGCCAAATACACGATTAATGATTTATTGTGTAAATATCAATCTATATGGATGAGTGGCGTATGTTTAGCTGTTTCCTAGAGTCAGATCGTGGTATTAAACACTTTGGAATCGTACCGAGTTGGATTTGTTTTTCTTTTCAAATAAGTCGACAATGACTGAAAGTCGAAGCCGCCTGCCGAAAGAACTGAATGGTGTCTATATAAATACCGGTTTTAATCGAGAAAGAAAACTTTGGGATGAATGCTGGTTTAGATTAAAGGAGGGGTGTCAAGGATTCGAACTCTAAACATCCAGGTTAAATTTCAACTCCATGAACTTCAATACCATCATAGTATTACAATGTTGATTTCACCATGCGAGATTTCTACCTTGATAGATAGGGAAACTGAAATAGATATTGACTGAGGCGGCACCAGAATAATATTATTTCGATATGGGGGAAAAATGACCTAAACATGGCGTCATCCTTTCTTCTTTTTTTATTTGAAAAGTATGGATATTATAGAGTTAAACGGCCCTAAAACTCTCTTTTCATGCTCTGCTTTCTTGATGTTTCATCTTTTTTTATCTTTTTTTCTACTTCCACTATGTGAAAAATCATAGGGTCGCCCCTGCACCCCACCACATGTGGCACTGCCCCTGGATATGTAGGTCAGGTCTTCGTTCACGCTTCGCCTTCAAGCGTGGATTCTTTATTTTGTGTAATAGAAATTACTTTACAACTTGGAACTATAGTGCCACATCTATTAATCAATATCATTGTAATTAATTTCTGGCTTTTTTTCGTCAAATGTGTCTTTCTAATTTTGGGTTCGCCTGTATTTAATATTGATTAGCAGAAATACCTATTTCTCAAATCCTCAATCTTGTCAATACACGACTGAGCAAACAATTGTATTCATTCTCTGAAAAAATGAACAAGATATTAGAAATTTGTTAGATTTCTTCGTTGGTATTATACTTGCTTTAAGACGTATTTTAAATCGTGAATGCTCATCGACTCATTTTTAAAATTGCTTCTGATCTACTTTCTTTTCCTTTCTCTGGAAGACCCTATGCACTTACTGTATCATAAACGATCAGCGGCGTGATGAGCCAAAAATTTTGAGGGGGCTACATATGGCGTTGCGAGCAAGCGAGCAAAGCAAGCAAGGAAGCAAAAATTTACATAATATTAAGAAGATAATGTCATATTTCAACCTTTTTTTCTTGGTCATGATTTTTTTTTTTTTTTTGGGGGGGGCAAGAGTCATCTGTCCGCCAATCTAGACGATTAATGGTAGTAATCTCCTAGTCTGCGGGGCAAACCGTTCACTCGATCGAGTTAATGTGCAGCCTACTCATGCCTTGTGTACTGAAGGCCCTCTCGTTGGGACAGCAAGTTTTATATGTGCTAGTCTTTGCGTGGAGGCACACTTGTTGATCAAAGTTCCAATCAGGGTCTGCGCCTGCAGAATAGTAATCTACGCCACTGAGCACTGGTTATGATTAACTTATAAAACACTGATTGTGAATTAGGTCAACCAGATTGAGATTTTAATTTCAATCTAAGCAATAATAAATTTCACGCTAGAGCGCTACTAAGGCACAATTAATTAGAGTATAGTGGTAAGAAAAGCAATATAAATGTAAATGTCGAAGTTAATGAAAAATCAATGCCACAGTTACATAGTAGAAACGGATTACAGACCGATCAAATCTATTACGTTATAAAAGGTCAAGTCCACCCCAGAGAAATGTTGATTTGAATAAATACAGAAAAATCAAACTAGCAAAACGCTGAAAATTTCATCAAAATCGGATGTAAAAGAAGAAAGTTATGACACTTTAAGGTTTTGCTTATTTTTCAGAAAACAGTGCCACATCATCGGGGACATCATCAACTTTCATCAACTTTCTCATTTGAGTTGTGCATATCGGATGTGCACAACTCAAATGAGAAAGTTGATGATGTCCCTCACTATTTCTTTTGTTTCTTATTGTTTGAATTATACAATATTTCATTTTTTGTAGATTTGACAATGAGGAACAACTTGACTGAATCATATAGTATTAAACAATGCTCATTCCACATGTTCAGGGAGGAATTATCGTTGTTTCACTTGACAAGGAGAAAAATAGAATTCCCTATTTCATATAATAAAATACAAAAGAAATAGTGAGTGGATGACGTCATCAGTCTCCTCATTTGCATACCCACCAGGATGTGCATAAAACTATTTTGTGAAATTAAGTAAAACTGTAAAATGTCATAACTTTCTTATTTTACATCCGATTTTGATGAAGTTATCATTGTTATGTTTGTTGGATTTTTCTCTTTTTATTCAAATCAACTTTTTGTAGGGGGTGGACTTGTCCTTTAACCAATGACCATCGGTCAGCTTGGAGTCAGTTTCATCGGTGTGACTTCCGGTAAAATATTTATAAACGGCATGATAGAAATAGTGTAATAACTACCGTGTTAAATAACATCAATGTTTGAAAAAGAAATGCTATGTATTATTAGCATAGGTGCGAAGGGTAGGTTCTTGTTTAGCGTGTTTAGTCAAAATTCAGTGAAGTGACCGATTCTTTTATTTTAAGGCTGTGGAATATCTATCGACCTCCTGCCGCCTGACTTAGCCGCCTAGTAAAATACAATAAGGGGAACAACGAGCGGGCTATTCACTCATTTTGACCCTTATCGATTTTGTACTTAATCGACGATTGATCGAAAGAAAGGGATCTTGAGAGGGGGTATTCATTAGTAAGGAACACACCAGGGAGGGTTTCATTAAGCATCTTGCATAGCGATTTTCGCTGCAATTATTTGTCCTTAGCCAATCATATGCAAGGATTTCAGTAGCCAGTTATCGGTGAAAGTCAGCATTAGTTTCATGAAATGCTTTCCAAGTGGGCTTTTCAAGACATCAAAAGTTACGCGCAACTTTATCACCGAGTGCAATATGGTATACACTGTTAGAAAATGTATCCTTAAAATAAAAAGAAGTTCCTGCAGCAGAGTCTCGACGACACCTGTAATCTTACCAGATTGCGTAATCTTATAGGAAATTGGTATTTGGTGTATGGAACCTTACAAATTTCCTTCGATAAAACACACTTTCCCCCCTTTTAAGCAGACCTGTTCTATTAAATTGCAGAAAAATTCCTGTTTATGAATTTACAGAATGATTCTGTTATCAAAATCTTCTTTTTTTCTGAAAATCAGGGTTTTTTTTTTACAGTGTACTGAAGGAAACTTTAAACATTTTTTGCTGACAATCTTTGAATATCATGACCGATGATCTTAATGAAAAGAATGTTTGGCTTGCCATGATCAAGTCGTTCGTATGGTCAAACTTAACTCTGCAAACAACTTCGTGAAGCAGTCCTTGTATGATATTAACATGCACTTGCTCATAGTCATCATTTTTTTACAGCAACATGCCCTGGCGCCGTTTTCGGAAAGTGGTCAGTACTGACTAAATAACAATAAGCCCTGTTTCAGTGATCGTTTTGGTGTTATATTAATGCATATGTTTGTTCTTATATTCTTATTTGTGTTCCTCATGTCATTTTTCTTTGTTTTCTTTGTTCTATTTTTTTTGGGGGGGGGTCATTGACTATTGTTACAAATTACCGAAATACATAAATCTGTTTGGATCAGAGCAAATTTGTAAGTAAAAAACACTATTTTTTTATGAACCAGTCTATTTTGACAATAATTTAAACATCTGATATATCTAACATATTCCATATTTCAAATCAAAAGACATATCTCTCCATTTCATTAAATCAATTTTACTCTCCTAATGGAAAAGAGAGACGATTGGTTTGAGGTTTATTAGGGAAATTTGAAGAAAATATATAACACTGTATAAGGAGAGAATTCCAGATCGAGGGCTAGAAAGATATGAAATATGAAATGAATTTCTGTCTTCCAGGGTATGCACGATCAGTCAAATGATTTGGTGCTCGTCAGCTTTATGATTACACGTTTCAGTCAGTGAATCAGTCGTTTCTACGCAACCATGTCCTCATAATAATCCAGGTGGGTGTTTCATAAAGCTGTTCGTAAGTTAAGAGCGACTTTAAGAATGACTGGTGAACCTATCTTACGCGCTAAACTATCACCAATTTTAAATGGTGCATATACCACACATCATTTACCACAAGAAAGGATCACCAGTCGTTCTTAAAATCGCTCTTAACTTACGAACAGCTTTATGAAACACCCACCTGGGTGATAATATATGTAGGCATAAACAGAGTAATTAAAACAATGTGTTGGTCTGTACAAAGTAATTAAAACAAAGCGTGGGCCTATATATTCTAAAATGGGAATTGGAGCCGCCGATTATAGCACTATATCGTGTAATCATCGTATCAACAAAATGAAATAATGTCATCATCATGAACTTTGAATCATCACCATCATCATCATCATCATCACCATCATCATCACCACGATCATGATTATCACCGTTATCACATTAATCATCATCATCACCGTGATCATCATTATCACCGTCATCACATTCTTCATCGTCATCATCATCATCACCATCATCATCATCATCACCACCACGATCATCATTATCACCGTCAACACATTCATCATCGTCATCATCGTCATCATCATCTTCAGATTTTGAATCTGAATTAATATGTTGTGTTGTTGTGAAGCGCAATGAAATGTTGATGTAATGCGCTAATGTATTTTTATTATAATAATGTAGACAATTTAAAATCATTATGATTTCTTGCTATGAGATACAAAGGAAAAATTGTGAACCTTACATCTTCAGCTCATTTATATCATATTCATGACAATAGTTGCGTCACTAAATTAATTCTTTGTAACATTCAATAACTTCATTATGTATATGATGAGGAAGAAACAGAATATGATTTTAAAAAAAGAATATCATTTTTGATAATTACAAAGAATTCGTTTGATTCATATGAATGTTCATAGGTGTTATTTACACAAGACCATTCTTAGAATAAAATAATGGGATTAAGAAAAAAAGTTCGCCATAGGCTATAAAACTATCGGCAGACGCTGGCTAACATGTGACGCGAAATGAAACCCATGAACAGCACAGCGACGTTGAAGTGGTTCAAAGGGTTTCGGGATTTTATGAAAAGTCAATAATTTTATCAATTAATAGGTTTGATAAGATACATCCTTGTTGATACAAGACAATTATGATTCAATTGTTCGTGAAGTAAGGGGAAGAGCCGGGAGAAATGTGCTGTCATTCTTTTTGGAGAAAAACTTACAATGAAATCCCTAATTAGTATTGCGGTGAATTACCAATCTAAAAACTGAGAAGAAAAAAAGTAACATTTGTCATACCCAGCATCTCACGATAAGGGTTTTTATAAATTATATAAATTCAGACACGGGTTCTCTTTATAAGTTCCGGGAGTTACTTTATGTTTTAGAGTTTCGGGCAAGCTCTCTGACAGTAAAATTTGTACATTCATACTAAAGACGAAATAAGTGCAAAATTGATTAGTAGACCAAGGACTTATGTTTATTATCATAATGATATAACATCATATCAATATCATATCAAATATTTGTTTTTCTATTTTCGTGCTTCGTTCGAATGTAATCATACACATATCATTACGCGTTAATCTTTTTCCGTTGAACATATTGAATTCAATGAGAATTTGAATATTAATCTGAACAAACCCTGTAGCGCGCATGCCATGGACCCCCCCCCCCCCATACACAAGCTCTCGTTACCTCCTCTCATTTTCAAAAGTCTGCGAAACATAAACTTATTATGAATTTTGGAAAATATTGAATAATTTCCGCTTTAGTATGAAGTTTTCTTTAATTTTTTTTTCATTAATTTTCATTTGAATTATTATCTTTTTAAACTTTATTTCCTTGCTTTCTTTTGTTTCTTATAGAGTTTCATTTAGTCTTCTGTTTCATATTTTTCTTTTTTACCCTTTTTGTCCAATATCGGGAAAATTTACCCAATATTTGGTGAAATGGGAACATGCACGTTGGTTTGGTAAAAAGATATTTTGTAAATTATATTCAATGTTGCGTTGAAATAGCCCAATATGGGGTAAACAAAAATACCCAGCAAACATGCATGTTCCCTTTCTACCAAATATTGGGTAGAATTTTACTCAGTGTTTTTAGAGTGAATGAACTACTTTCATATCGTCCAGATAATGTCAATTATATGAAATCAATCTGGAATCTGATGTTTAATCTCTTCTTATAAGTTACCCCATTTTGGGGCTTCAAAGTTTTTTTTCTTTCTTTTAAGAGTTTTACTCTGTTCTCCGCGTCTTAATTCTTGCAGCGCCTTTAAAAGCAAACAACAACAATCATCTGGATTCCAGGGCATGATCCCTCCGCTATTTTAGGCCCCTTGTTATTTCTTTTATATATAAACGACCTTTGTAAATAATCTTATTTGTTAACCTTTTATCAGTTTGCTGATGACACAAGTATTTTTTATTCTTCTAAAGATTTAAATAATACCATACACATCCTGAACAATGAACTCCAAAATGTTTCCGACTGGTTAAAAGCAAATAAGTTGTCCCTGAATATCAATAAAACTAGATGCATCTATTTTTAAAAAAATCTTTAACACGAACCCATACTGACAAATCTAATAATTACAATCCAATTGAAAACGCTCATATTTACATTTATATCGACAATAAACGTATCGAATTCCATTAACTTTTTAGGTGTCACATTGGATAATCTTTTCAGTTTTAAGTACCATATGATAAATGTATTACATAAGATAAGTCTTGTAAGTAGGAATACTGGTTTAATTTACAAACTTAAGCATAGGTTGCTTCATAAAAATCTGATAACTCTATACCATGTTCCATAATTTTCCCTTATTTAAAATATTGCAATATTATACCGATGTAAACTCATATGAAAGGTACGTAGTATATATCATCAGGCATTTCCGCCTCCACGACGCACAACAGATTCAAGAACAGAGAAAATGTATTGCCAAATTCCCTTCATGACAATGAACAACCAAGAGGGCTTTGTCAGCAATTGGTGATCTAAAACAGCAGTTTCGCCCCGAACTCTGTACAAACGACATATCATTTACAATTTTTCGTTAGGTCTGAAACTTAGACAGTAAAAGAAATAGCACGTTGTTTAAGTCTGTCACTCTAACAACAAGTTGCTTAATTTTTTTTTGGAATTGTTTAAACTTCTTAAACAACTTGTTTAAAAAGTTTAAACAGTTGTTTAAAAAAATCAAACAGTAGTTGTTAGAGTGACGAGCTTAAACAACGTGCTTAAAAATTTTGAACAGTGCTTTTACAGTGTAGGACGAAACCCGGTTCACAATTTTCGACAAAGACCTTCCATCTGTTCATTGTCATTTGATGGGCATTTTCAATACATTTACGGTGTTCTTGAATGCGTCATGCGTGGTTGAAGCAAAACTCCCTAACAAGCAGCAGAGCAAAAATGAACAACGCAACATCAAATCATGAAAGTGTAACACTTCCCTGATCAAACATTGTTCATCGACTGCTTCGAGGTTAATGTAGCCTACACTCTAAATTACAGAGATTTAAAATAAGTCCAGATGGACTGTAGTTAGGGACCAATCGATTTCTGGATTTAGTTTTAATCCTAAAGACTTAAATTTAAATCTCAAATGATTTAAATTTAAATCTTTTGAGATTTAAAAATGAATCTAAAGGATTCAAACTAAATCCAGAATTCGATTGGTCCCTAACTACAGTCCATCTGGACTTATTTTAAATCCCTGTAATTTAGAGTGTATATACCCCCGCAACATATCAATAAACCTTGTCATATAGAAAGGATTATCTACATAACATTCATACATTTCGAGCAACATATACAGTTCTACAACTAAAAAGTTGTAAGATTATGTAAACAAACATATGGCGTGAAATCAAAGAAGCTTATTTATGATTATGAGCAAGTTAAGTACAAAATACAACTTTATCAATGTACAGAACTATACTTTTAGCAATAATTATTCCACTTTACATACATATTGTGCATATATACATGCCCCCCCCCCTCTTCCTTGCACCGCAATCAGCAAGGATCGATGAGTTAACAATGCGTTGTTATGTTTTATCCAGTGACGTAATGAGGCAAATAATTGAGGGTTCAAAACGTACGGGGCAAAATCCATAAAAAGTTTCGAGCGAACAAAGTGAGGGAGCAAAATCTTCGCATTTTTTACCCCCCAAAAATCAAATTTTGTGATAGATTTTGACATAATATTCAGAAAATAATATCACATTTTATTATTGTCTCTTCATTTTCTTTCTCCTTTTCCCCCTTTTTTTTGGGGGGGGTCGTGATTTCTTTGGGGAGGGGGCAAGAGCCCACGAGCCCCCTACCTCTACGCCACTTGTTTTATCGTGAGTCGAATTGGTATCCTGAAAATCCAAAAGCTAGTTTTGAGGGGTAACTCAACCATTATCGTCAGAGGAAAATATAAACCTCTTTGAATTCATTCGGTCCGGCAAAATACTTCTATCCAACCTCACACTTCAGCACAAGGCCATTAAGCATGCACTAACAGTCATTGCTATTTAGATTACAGTCAGTTGCCTGGGCTATACAACCCTTTATCAATCTTTATTTGCTCAGAGTCCAAAATTAACCAAAATGACCATCATTTAGACAAGTGGGTGGACAAGAAAAAGCAATAAAAAAGTCACAGATATATTATAGGATCGGTCATAAAGGTTAGGGTAGGGTTTAATCCTAAAAAGAATGACATAGTTGAAGATCTATAATGGCCAATCAATGAGTCTTTGATAGCGAAGGAGGGTGTCGACACCAGTGGAATATCCATAATTTTATCAAGGGGGTAGAAATGTTACAATTTATCGTTTGGCAAAGATTTTGTTTTTTTCAATTAACCCCAAAAATTGTTTTTCTCGTTTGCAAGAAATTACCTGATTGTCGGCTTATAAAATTTGACAAGCTGCATGTAGAGATATCACTATATACAGAAAACCAAAATGTCAAGACTATGTACCAAACTAATATTTGCTCTACGGCGAGTCGAAAACAGTCGTTTTATTCATTTTTATTCAAACCATCTATGTAGCTGCTACAAAAAAATGTTTTAACATAAAAAAAACAGATGTTTTCGACTCGACGTAAAGCCGCCATACAGCAATTGCGACTGAAGTATTAAACTAACAAGCATTTTTTCCATTAGCAGAACATTTAGGGGACGGGCTCTGTATCCCCCTCCCCAAGTGTCGTACAAAATGGGGGGGGGTGGCTTGGGAGGCACTTTCAACCCCAACTACCAAGAAAAAAAAGAGAGAAGGCTGAAATATGATATGGTTTTCTGATTATTATGTCAAAATCTTTCACCTAATTTGATTTATCTCGCAAAAATGAAATAATTTTTGCTCATTCGCTTCACTCACTCGCAACTTTTATAAATTTTGCCCAATACGCAAAAAATTTTGCCCCCTCACAACTTTTGGCCCATTATATATTATATATATATATATTGGCCCTGTACGAAAACAATTATGGATGTTGTTTGGGTCTTAATAATTTGTATCGAATAATAGTACTGCCAATATACTACTACTATACTTCTACTAATACTACTACTACTATACTACTACTACTACTATACTACTACTACTACTACTTCTACTACTACTGCTACTACTACCACCACCACCACCACTACTACTACTACTACTACTACTACTACTACTACTACTACTACTACTACTACTACTACTACTACTAGACTTCTATCTCCCTTTATCTTCTTTCTCCCCTTTATCCACTTTTTATGTCTTTATCTCTACAACACCAACACGCTAAAATTATGATTTTGAACTTTGAGGGAACCGATTTGTAAACCCAAAACGGAAAATATCCTTCAACTGTGCAGTATAATTGGTTTTTGCTATCGGTTGCTAAGACACAGCATGTTTTAATGCCAATCTGACGAGGGTTGAGATCATATTCTTATATTACACCTGTATTTCCTGGCGCTCATCATAAAATGAGAAACATGCATAATTTTGTCCATAAAAAATGTCTGAACTCTGAACAGTGGCGTAACTACGGGGGGCATGGGGGCACGTGCCCCCCAATCGGCTGGCAAAAAGAAAAAACGGGGAAAAGGAGAAAAAGAAGGAAAAGGGAAGAGAAACGTAGTGGGGGAAAGAAGAAACTGTTGTTTATCATAGTGTTATATTATGTTATATAACATAAGAAGCATTTTTCACAACTTTATGAAACATTATTTGCTTAATTGTGTCTTCATTGTTCCTGGTGCTCGCATAGACTTTTTAACGAGACATATAAAACTGCTGTACTAAAGCCTCCCGTTTTCAAATCAATATACAACAAAATAATATATTTCCTCGCAATTAGAGTTATTATTGTTTTAAGTAGTGATATATTCTTCTTTTTCATGACTACTGAAAGGTATTGCCCTATTTTAAGGTCTTAATATAAAACATTTCCTGTCCGTGCTAACGTTCACATTAGTGGATTGGTGAGATTTCTGCTCTTCATGAACTCCTAAAATCAGTCCTTAAAATGTCAATTTTTCTGATCTGAATATCAAAAAATTTTAGCTTGCGCTTCGCGCTCGCATCATTTGGTTAGTGAAATACGTGGGGTCTTAGTGAATTCTTACAAACAAGCCTTGGAATGCCCTCTTCATGTCTGAATTTCCTAGATTTTCAGCTCGCGCTCGCAGTATTTCATTAGTGAGATGCGTATGATAATCATGATTACAATGACTTCAAAAAGTGCTCCATGTGTTTAGATGTAATTCTAACAAAATCAGCAAGCGCTTGGCACTCGCATTAGATGACTATGGTGAGATATGTATACTCTGACTTCATGGATTCGTAATTATAGTCCTTAAAATATCCATGTTTTGGGGTCAATATATACAAAAATTTCAGCTCGCGCTTCGCGCTCGCATCATTTGGTTAGTCAAATACGTAGGGTCTTAGAGAATTCATACAAACAACCTTTAGAATGCCCCTCTTCGGGTCTATATTTCCTAAATGTTCAGCTCGCTTTTGCGCTTGCAGAATTTGGTTAGTAAGATACGTATGATAATCATAATTACATGACTACAAAAGGTGCTTCATGACTGTGTTTAGATGTAATTCTAACAAAATCAGCAAAGGATGGCACTAGCATTAGATGACTATGGTGAGATATTTATACTCTTAATGGATTCTAAAATATAATCCTTAAAATTTCCTTGTTTAGGGTCAATTTATACAAAAATTTTAGCTCGCGCTTCGCACTCACATTGTTTCTTTAACGAGACAGTTAAGTATCATGATTACAAAACAATTTGCTTATAATGTCAATTTTTAGCCCTCAATATCAAAAATTTTCAGCTCGCGCTTCGCGCTCGCATTATTTAATCAGTGAGATACATATTCGTTTGATGGCACTGCATGTCCTTAAAATATCTCTATTAGGTCAGTATACCTGACAACTGAGCGCGCTTCGCGCGCTCCCTAAGTGACCCGAAATTTTTCCTGGTGCCCCCCCAATGCCGGGACCCACGGTACGCCACTGACTCTGAAGATTTAAGAGGCATCGACAAAGTTCACTTCCCTAGAGTGACAGAAATAAGTGATGCAGCATTAAAACTAAATTTATCTCTCAGTACCTCACGCGTTGCTGTGTTAATGGATGAACGATACATATTGTGTAAAAAGCATATTGATGTTGCCCTTATACTTCATCTAAGCTCTGGAATTTTCTTTAAACAAACTTGGTAAACATGATTGTGAACATATCAATAAAATTTCATCGAAAATGAATATTAGGAATGTTTAAAGCCAAGAATGGGGGATAAATAATATTCAAACTAACTATGCTAACATGTTAGCTGGCAAGAAAAAAAATTGTTTGCAAACCCAGTTTGTATGATATAATATTATTTGTAGGAAAGTTTTCATGAATCAATATTGACCCAACCAAGGAATTGTTAGTGAAGATAATATGTTTAGGTATCTCCAGATACTGTATGTACGAATTGATTTACCGTAACAATTTTTTTCCTGATGATTTCATTTCCTTTCCCATAACCAGTGAAAATATTTGCATGATGATAAAATAAAAACATCATAGAGCTGCTTTGGGGGAATAAGTAACAAGTAAGAGGACATTATCAATGTTTCAATATTTACCATATGCAGGTATAGATAATTTAAGTTTTTTTCCTTCAGATTCCTTATTCACGCTGTTTCGAGCGCTGTCTAATAGAATGTGGCTCAATATCTTGTATCCAAACGATGATTAGGTCTATGATAGGTCTATACGTGATCAGCTTCTAAAAATCAAACTGGCTTAGAATACACAGATTTGAGATCAATCGATGAATTTGATGTATTTTAATTGTTTTATATTTGCGATTCCCTATAACGATCAATATCAAAATGAACTAAATATATCAAACTAAATTGCAATGAAGTATATACCAACTCACCTTACTCATAATTCTCATAGTAGGCGTAATTCTAGAAAGATTTCCAGCCAAGTTAGGAACTGTCATGACTGTTGAAAACTGGGTCAAATCTGCACAGTCACAAAACTTAATCAAGACAGACGTGTATAATTATTTGCCGTTCGGATTTAATTTTAAGAAATATTTACTCTACAAAGTTCTTAAACAGGGCAACATGTATTCAGCTCTTCTGAACATGCTAAGCCCGTACTCGCCAAGTCTCGAAAAGTTCTCCGAACAAAATACACACACATGTAGGTTTTCATTTTAGTCGGTGTAGCTGACAAAATAAGCCTTTCCGATCCATAATATAACCACCATGTATTGATAAATCTGAGAAAGTTCTTTGTGGTTGCAATTTTTACGAGAAAAATACACCTCTTGCTCAGTGTTGCGTAAACTATTCAATACACTGACGTGAGTTCCAAAGACCGTAAAATGCTGCCCCCATACAAAAGTCATCTATTTCGGGTGATTCGTGAACAATTACACGTACTAGAAAATCGCTGGCGCGTTGAAGAGTCGGTGGAAAATGTAGAACCTAGCAACCGTTTGTTTTAATGATCGTCTGCTACGGTTTATATTTTTCTAAACTAGTACTGTACGGTGGCAGCGGATCTTTGCAGCCATTATAATATAAAATGGTGTATACGCATGAAAAATAGCAAAATTACTACACAAATACTTTCACGAAGAGTGGGAAATCTATAACAATACATACTGTACATAAATATCGGGACGAAATAAGGATTGATCAGCAATTATAGTAGATAAAGGAAGAAATAGGAACGAAGGGAGATATGTAATGAAGAGGAAACAGAAGAGGGGAGGTGAGAAGGAAAGTACAAATGGGAAAGATAAATTTTAAAATGTCCTAACTTTCTCATTTTACATCCGATTTTGATGAAATTTCAACGTTATGCTAGTTTTATTAATTGATTCAAATCGATATTTTTCTGGGGTGGACTTGACCTTTAAAGACTTTTATTTGTCCGTATCTCGATTATATTGTCATCTCAAATGATATACTAGTTTGGTAGATTAAGGAGGGTATTTTGATAGGGGTAACAGGGGCCGCGGAACAGTTTTCAAAGTGGGGGGGGGCTGACCATGCAAAAAAATCACAATCCTATGGCCATTTTACGTTTTTGTACACGGTCTTGGAAAATAGTCGGGGGCTGAAGCCACTCTGCTTCCGCGGCCCTGGGTAAGACGACCTAACCTTTCGCTCATTTAGATTACAGGTGTATATAATTCGTGCTCTTCTACCTCCTCTCTATCCCTCCTCCTCATTTTTTCTTCCCATTTTTGTTTCACTTGGAAAGTCATTTGGGCGGTCACCCCTGACCCCATCCCCACCCCCCGTAGCGCCGTATATAGCGCCCCTAAGGATAAATGATTATATGATAAAGACAGGGATGAGAAGCAAATATTATAAATAATATTATAAAAATAAGACATTGGCTCGATTGGCCGACCATAGTTAAGGCCTACTTATTATTATTGAGCTACTTGAAACGCCCCGATAAAAATCGACATTGACAATCTCAAAGTTCACTGACATCATTTTAATGAACCTGGCACTGGTCCAGTGATTTCTTTGTTGTGAACACCGCGGGAGAGGGGGTATTGTCAAAGTAAAGTGGGGGAAATTCTAGAAATAACAATACTTCTTAGTATTCTTTCATGAATATACGGAGCTGACCAAGTACATGAATGAGCTATAAAATAGACTGGTTAAGTGAAAACTGACGATTTTTATCAGGTTTTGTGCGGAGAGGGAGACATTTTTTGGGGGAAACTCAAACATTTAATGGGAATAATTAGGAAGACTCAAAAAAATAAAAATACATGACGTACAACGAATATTTAATTATAAAACAAAGAACATCTGACCGTAAGTGTATGAGAAATGGGGCCATAATTATATAGTATTAGTCAGTATTACAATGATGCAGATTGAAACCCCACTGCTGCTATAACGACGACGGAGAATCAAACTCAACTAAAGTAGTACGTAACTTCCAACCAATGAAAACACGTATTTTGGAACATGCGATTGGCTTTTGAACTGCAACGCCGGGGTTCCTGATTTGAAATGCTAAATGAACAGTCTTCATTACTGGAGATGAGCCGGGTAACAAGTAAATTAAGTGAAAAGGGAATTTTTCATTAGTCAAGTATGTATGTTCCAACGTGCTCTTGAACCACTTATGATTTGTGTCTCTCTCCCCTTTTCTTTCTTTTTCTTCTTTCCGTCATTCCTTTTCTCCCTTCCTTCGTTCTCTCATTCTTCCTTCCCTTCCTCCCTTTCTTTCTTTCTTACTTACTTTCTTTCTTTCAGTCTTTCTTTCTTTCAGTCTTTCTTTATTTCATTTCTTTATTTCACCTCCTTGAAACAGGAAAAAACATACAAGTCAAGTTTCAATACATTTCACATTTTTTGGAAGTTGGTCTTTATACAATCACTATAAACATAACACACTGCCATACAAATCTTGAGGTACATAATAATAAATTTTCTTCTGCTGCGCCTTCTTCTCCTGCGTGTACTTCTCATTCTTCTCCCTCTTTTCTTATTTTTCTCCTCCTTCTTTATGAATCTTCTTCTTCCTCTTTCTCTTTTCGAATCTAAATATTCTTCTAAATGACATTATCAAAGTTTATAGCTTATGATGATATATTTCATGATTTTTTTTTAATCCCCTCCACCAGATTTTTTCTATAATTCCTTTTGTTTTACATTACAAACAGTATGTTCCTCTACCCCCAACCACCCCCCCCCCCCCCTCCCCCATTGCAAATTTTGAAAACCAAGATTCGCCTCAGCATCAAATGGGTATTTCAAGCAGCTGCTCCTCCCTAATATTGCATAAAATAATTTATTCTCACCGCTTACTGTATTTTGTATATTATCATTGTACTGATCTTTGCTATTGTCATAATTGCATTCCTGGAAATTAAATGGAATATAAAAAACACACATTTCCTGTTTTCTTTGTAATATGATTGCTTGCTTCCTTGAATGATGTTTGTATAAAATATCCACTGTGATACCATCAGAATTTCCTTTTGATATTTTGTGAAGGAAGTAATACATACAAACCAATTCCAAAACTAATGATTCACCAAAGCACTATTTACTTGACTTATTGTCAATATTGACAATGAATTTATTACTTCTGAGTATAAACAATGTAATCAAACATGATGTCATACTTAGTATTGCAATCACAATAGGCATTTTAAATCTTCATTGATTCCATTACATATAAACTAGTATACTTGCTAAGTCTGAAACAAAAATATTGCATAAGTTAAAAAGAAATATATACATCTATCTACAAAATAAAATGAAAAAAAAAACACTTCTAACTTTTCTGCCCCAAAATGGAGATAATTTTGATGAACAATAGTAAAGAAACAGCATTTCTTGTAAGAATGTGAAGTAAAATTGAGAAAATATTAAGTAACAAGGACAGTCCTGATTCAGATTTTTTTACTCCAACAGAAATTGGTTGGGAGGTATGAGAAATACAGAAAATGCAAGTAAAAGGGCTATTGTGCAAATGTGGCGAATAAGTAACTTAGCCAAAAGCAGTTTAATCAAGTAAAATCATATCTAAAAACAATTTTAAACTACTGGCAAGGAATTCTGACAATGAATCTGAGTAGGTATACATACTGTTGTCTGCATATACATTGCTTATATATATATTACGCATTATATTCGTGCATGTATCATGTAAGTAATTAGAAATATTTCTGAAAAGATTCTTGGGCAAAAAAGCCACTGGGAAAATATTATTTGATAATCAAAAATTACAGTCTAAAACAAATACAAAGACAAAAAAATTGTAGGATGATACAGAAATGAAATATTTTGTATATGCCAATGTACTATATATGGGGCAAGTTTCACAAAGGCAAACAATGGTAACTCTGCCTTTATGGTAACTATCATGGCAAAGCAATCAGACATGTAGATGTCACTCTTTGTGACATATGACCCTGGTTTAAAGTAACGTAACTTCATGTCAGCCATAAACGGGGGTTTCAATTCAAAACTACATGAAGAATAGAACATGTGTCAGCTTATACAATGTGTCAGGTGCATTGACTGGTCCCTAACCTATATTAGGTTAAAAATCCCTGGTCAGAAATTACAACTTAAATCAGCATCCAATCCATATGTGTCTAGACAGCAACATGAGAGCATTTCATTATTTTTTTTCATCTTATTTTTTCATTTTTATTCTTTATATGAGACCCATATCTCTCTACTTCTTCAATAGTATTTCAGTCATTTCTTACTAACTGGATTAGTTGATATTTGTAGAACATATTGATATGAACCAAATTGAGGGTTCCCACAGAAATTTAAAAACAGTTTTCCACGACTTCCTGTGACGTCCCAGGAGTTATGTAGAATTTGCGATGTCACAAAACTGGGAAAAATGGAAATCATGAACAACAATTACATAATAGCAGAGTATGATCGCAGAGTATGAGAGTTGCGAGACACGACAAACTGGAAAGCTCCCATAGCCAAGAGGTAAATGCAATTCCATGACTTTTCCATGACAAATTTTTCTACGATTTTCCACGACTGTGGGAACCCTGCAAATATTGTTATAAGCTACTGAAATCCTTGTATCTGATTGGCCGAGAACAAATAAGCCAGTGAAAATCACTGATTGTTTTTATTTCATGAAATGCACCCTAGATGGAGGACCAAGAAGACTTGGATAATATACTTGAAAATAATAAGTGCTACCCAATGATCTAACTTGACTCACATATTTCAATGCATATTGACATTATCAAAAAATAGGACAGGTCAAATGTCAAAACCTAGTTGAGAGGGTCGATTCCATTTTGGTGCATGTGGAAGCTTAATTCAATTGAAAATTAATAGGCCCTGGGGGTGTTATACTAATATTTATATTAGAATTTAATTCAAATCTAAATTTCCTAGTTGTGTGCTGCATATAAAGCACTGGTCTGATCATGCATAGAGGGTCACAGGGCATTAGATTTCATCTAGACATTGGTATAAAAAGCACGACTCTTAAGGCCACCGCACACCTTACGACTGTTCGCAATCCGATTTTGGAATAAATCGCATTTGCTCATTTTCTGAAAATGTGAATGGAACAGGTTAAAATCAATTGAAAGGATTTTAATATAACCATTTTGAAAGATTGCAAGCCTTTATTCTGGAGTAAAGGCCAAATTAGTTTCAAATTGTATCCAATCATACGACTGCTATGACGTCACTACGACTAGATATTAAATTCGCTTTTATTCTAAGAAGGATGTAGCATAGTCATAGATTTGAACATAGGTATTCATACAATGATTTAGAACATTACACAGTAAGATATCCATGTCTAGATATTAGCATCAAATTCTACAACATTTTATTCTGAAAAAGGGTCACAGACAAATCGTAAGGTGTGCGGTCGCCTTAAGTCACACTTAAAGCACCAACGAACCAGCTGCCCCAATAGCGCCACCACCAGTGCTCAACTACTGACATCTGGCCAGCACAATGCAACATTCAGAGCTGTGTAGTCTTATACATGTAGGTACACTCAAATTCACCACTCGATATATTCATACCACACTATTTGATTTACCAAGTATGAAAAAGGTACTTTTCTCTCAAACTAATTTTTAGTTTCCTCAATGAATAAAATTATTTGCTGATTCATTCTCCGTATCGTTGAAGGTTATCTCAAAATGTTCATTTTTTAAGACTAACAAACAGCCAATTAGAAACCAAACAAAGTGTAGTCAATTCGCTCATTCTTTAAATCTCTGTGAAACACACTCAAAACAATCTCTCGTGTGAGCTAATAAAGAGCATTAAAGTCTTTTACTCCTTGTAGATTCTACTAAAGCTTGAAGTCAGCAATATAAATGCCTATAATTACTATTATTATTACAGTGAAGCAGTTTTCAATAGCATATTTTTATAAGTAACAAATGCACCTACATGATTCATAACTTTGTACATTTCCATTACAACGAGGCAACCCAGTTGCATTTGAGCTCAAAGACATAGAATACATGTACCTTCAATAACGGGAACATTTTTTCTGAAGGTTCAATTACAACCTAATGTAACAGTCTAGGGCCCTGATGTTATAAAAGCTACTACTATGGTATCCAATAGTAACTACCATGGTAACGATGATCAACAGCCAATCAGAATCAAGGATTCAATGCAAGTTACCATTTTAAGGCAAAGTTACCATAATGGTTACTTTTATGCAATGGGCCTAAATTTACCAGAAATTACAGTATGCTATCGACTCGTTATTTTCTCTAGCAGACGATTAAGTAACTATTTCTTATGCTACCTATTTGTTTAGACAGTAATCAATGTTTAAGAAAACTTTGTTGTTGTTGTTGTTGTTGCTTTTGATCTTATGTAGAAGTTTGATAGCTTTGTTATTGAATGGATGTTTCAGTTTTGATTATTACATGGAGTATTGGATTATTATAATTTCATGTAAAGTATATTTTGGTCATTTTTGCTGTGTTTTTTTTTAATGAATATATTAAGGTTCAGATACCCAATCTTGGGTGCCTGAATAGCGTACTTGAATGCACCACAGAAGTAAACTTTTGATTTGAAATGTTACTTGTATATTTAATAATATCTGATATTTATTTCTATTTGTAATTCATGTTCAATTCAATTTTGTACTGCAAGAGGCAAGGTTTTAAATAAAATCCATTTATCTATCTACATGTATCATAATAATGCAAAAAATAAAGATAAAAATGTAAAAAAATGTAAAAGAAGAATATCACGTTGATTAAATTGAAAGTTATCACACTTTGAATGTGTTTGTTTTTTAAATTATATTTTTGAATAAGTAAATATCTATAACCTTGGACAACCCCTATGTTAGCCTTACAGTGCTATGAAATTAACATCCCCAAAAGTGGTAAGAAACTGGTATGCAGGTTATTTATTTACTGAATGATTATACTATAATAATTCATTAATTGCATTTATCAAATAAAACTTCCGTCATACATACCTCATTACACCAAACAGATTACTAAACTGGTGTTAGATTAAGCAGATGTACTCTTATGCAAAATGACTGTAGCCTAACTTGAAATGAGAAAAAAATGGTAAAAGGAGTAAAATAGAAATACGATCAAATGGTTAGTTGACAAACTTGTTGTAGACAAATTAGGATTCGACTTTGTGGAATTGGACCAAATGAAAAGTAGACAAAGCGGGTGTGGACCAAGTGGCAATTTACCAATGTACGTTAGGGTGAATCACACATCGTTAACCGCTGCTTCGTTTGAGCTTCAAAGTTGAAGTCGTAGTAGAACTGGTTGTTGATTTCAAGCTCTGATTTATATGGAATACGAGGAACATCATACTGTCAAAGAAAAAGAAAGGATACAACATATTGATGGCTATATAGGTAAGATACATGGAGATAATAATGATATATGTAACTCTTATTATCCAGTAGGAGACCGAGTCTGTAGTATGCCTGCTGGACTCTATGGCCCGTATTCTGAATGTGGGTTTAAACTAGTTTAAAGTTGTGGTTTAACTATGGATAGCCAATAGTGGCATAAATCTCTTAACAATAGAATTTCAATGGGTTGTGGATTATTAAAGAAAAATCTATTGGCTACGATCGGGGGGGGGGGGAACATGTCTCCCACCCCCATAATGATTTTCTTTTTTTATGGAGCCTATGGGGGAGTGTCATTTCATCCCCAATTCCTCCCCCCCACCATGTTGAACCTTTAACTACTTTTCATTAATATTTTCTGTATTCAATATGTCAAGGAAATGTTGTCTCGAGTCAAATTGGATACATTAAAAAAAATACTGTCGAAATAGTTGTGGCTTGAAGAGCTGGGTTGATTGGGTTGTGGATTAAGAAAAATCTATTGGCTACGATCGAGGGGGGGGGGAACATGTCCCCCACCCCATATTGATTCTCATTTTTTTTAAAGGAGACTGGGGAGAGTGTCACCTTATCCCCAATTCCCCCCCCCCCCCATGTCGAACTTTTCACCTTTTTACTTTTTATTAATATTTTCCCTATTTAATATGTCAAGGAAATGTTATCTCATGACAAATTGCACACACAAAATTACTCACTGATGAAATAGTTGCAGCTTGAAGAGCTGGGTTGATTTGGAAGGGTACACCTTCTATAGCTGTTTGGTATAGTATGATAAAAACAGAGAGACGGGGAGAGAAAGAAGGTATGGAGAAAAAAATAGGCAAACAAGAAGGAAAAGAGAGGGATTTATTTAATGGAAATAATACATAGGCCTACATGTAGAAACATTATTTGTGTACCAACACACTGAATTACATATATTGAGCCCAACTATATTTTGTTCATCTTTTTAAATTTAGTTTATTGTAATGTAATATTGTCAGCAAAATGATGATAGTAACAGTTTTATAGTGCCATTTCCACTTTGACAAAAAGGAAAGAATGAAAGAATTACAGAGGTTGCATTTTTGAGACTGTATAGAAAAAGTTCCAGTATGAGTAATACCTTGTACCCCCCTTGATTTCTTAAAAAATGGAAGAAGAATTAGACGGGTTTACGAAGTTCGATATTAAGCATACAGCAGAGACTTATTGGCCCGAATTTTGTAGTTTTGAAAACCCACGGTTGAATCCATGGTCTATGCAGATTTCCTGTATAAATTATGTTTATTTTACCGTGTATATTACAAAATGTCCAGTGCTGATGCGCCGTTTTGTCACAGTGCGCCAATTGATGCCCATTGCCGCGGTTATCCATACTATTTTATTCATGAGTCCACTCTTCAAACAGTGGACTCATTAATAAAATAGCGTATCTAACCATGGTAACAGGTGTCAAATTGGCGCACTGTGACAAAAGCGCGCATCAGCACTGGACATTTTGTAATATACGCGGTAAAATAAACGTAATTTATACAGGAAATCTGCATAAACCATGGATTCAACCGTGGGTTTTCAAAACTACAAAATTCGGGCCAATAAGTCTCTGCTGTATGCTTAATATCAAACTTCGTAAACCCGTCTAATTCCTCTTCCATTTCATAAGAAATCAAGGGGGGTATAAGGTATTACTCATGCTGGAACTCTTTATATACTGTCTCAAAAATGCAACCGCATTAGAATTTTTATAAACGTGCCCGATAGGTGCATAAACCATGGATTCAACAGTGGGTTTTCAAAACCACCTTTGTGAATTCCGGCCATTGTATTCAGGGGCAAGTTCATTAGTACCATATTTGATTGCAATGTGAAGACATCAGGGAAAAACTTACATAGGGGGGGGGGGCTCGGGTGATTTCGCCCCCCTCCCAATATGTTCAAAAGAACCCTTTAATATACCAATGAGCCCTGGAAATCCCCATTCAATGCAATGTTGCAGATTTAGGTTGTAAGTTGTTAAAAGTAGCCCCTGAAAATACTAAAATATACTTTTTGCCCGGAAGACTTCATATCTAAAATTCTTATGTATCTGTACAGGTGAGCATGTCCGCCAAGTTGATGACAATCTTTATCATACATGAGCTAAGCAAGAACGGTACAGTATGTTACCATAGAACAGTTTCCATACCTGAGAGGACGTCTGTTTCTAAGCTGTGGGAATGTGATGTACGGAGAGTTGACTGCCGGCTTGAACGCGCCTTATCCCAGGAGTATGGTAGCTGAGACGGACCCGACTGCTGAGGCAACCTGGGTGGAGAAGTCAATACTTGAATATGAAATAAATCTTCCACAGTACTGTGTCTCTCGTACACTTTATATGTATTATGAGGCAATGTAGGCACAGAGTAATTGAAAAATTAAACCAATAACAATATTCAACAAAAACAAGAAGAAAATGAAGAGGACTTTTCATAAATGTGCCAGGCTGCCACTGGAAGGGTACAGATGTACCGGTATTCAATGAGCTTGAATCATTTTGCACAATTTAAATGCTGCCCTCTCATGGTCTACAGAGAACAATACAATATTATGACTAATTTTGTGCTTTCCTGCTTGGATTTGGTGCATCATTTTGCTGCTAAAGTTTTATTCATCAGGTTGATACCTAAATACATATGTTTAAGTCAATAAGAAATTGTGATATGACTGAATTTTATAACTTTTTTATTTATAAGTATACTATATAGTGTTTAAAAAATCTAATACCGTTTTCAGCAACTTTCATGTATGATATTTTGCTCCGCACCAGGCCAGCACTTAAAATAATCTGCACCATTGCGTTCAGCAACTATAGCAGAGCTGGTGCTACTTTTACGATCACCCATTAAAACAAGTGGAATGCCTCTGGCAGTCTCACCTGCATCACGTGATTCAACATAGCAGCAGTGCTGACTTTGAAAACTACTATAACTCGCACAAGATGTTCAGTGATACTTGGTTACTCTTATTTCCACGTTTTATGAACTAGACCAATACACTTTACAGAGATAGGATGGTAATTCAACAAATACCCCCAATGTGGCCAAAGTTCATTGACCTCACATGACCTTCGACCTTGATCATGTGACCTGAAACTTGCACAGGATATTCAGTGATACTTGATTACTCTTATGTTCAAGTTTCAAAAGTCAGATCAATAAACTTGCAAAGTTATGATGGTAATTCAACAGATACCCCCATAACAGCCAAAGTTCAATGACCTTTGACCTTGGTCATGTGACCTAAAATGCGCACAAGATGTTCAGTGATACTTGATTACTCTTATGTCCAAATTTTATGAACTAGACCAACATACTTTCAAAGTTATGATGGTAATTCAACAAATACCCCCAATTCGGCCAAAGTTCATTGACCCTAAATGACCTTTGACCTTGATCATGTGACCTGAAACTTGCACAGGATGTTCAGTGATACTTGATTACTATTATGTCCAAGTTTCATGAATCAGATCAAAAAACTTTTAAAGTTTTGATTGTAATTCAACAGATACCCCCAATCGGCCATAGTTCATTGACCCTAAATGACCTTTGACCTTGGTCATGTGATATGAAACTCTGATAGGATGTTCGGTAATACTTGATTAATCTTATGGCCAAGTTTCATGAACTAGGTCCATATACTTTCTAAGTTATGATGTCATTTCAAAAACTTAACCTCAGGTTAAGATTTGATGTTGACGCCGCCGCCGTCAGAAAAGCGGCGCATATAGTCTCACTCTGCTATGCAGGTGAGACAAAAACTTAGGCAAGTGGGCCTGGGGCTGGTTTTGTGCTGATTAAAATAGCATCAAAACTGCCCGGGCCTGAAATAGCCCGCGCCATTCATAAAATCAAAATTTTACGACTTAGCCCAAATCTGGTCCGGATCAGAGTGTTAGTGAAAGTGGTATATTATGGGTATTAGAGTCAAAGCTCAGGAATCAATCTGAAAGTTCAATACACAATAAATATAAAATATCAACACAATTATACATTATATTTAGGCCTACCAGTTGGGAAATCAGTTATCAAATATTATATACCCAATGAGATATCTACAGGTTTATTTGAGTTACATTTGGAGATTAAGCCATTTTGTTTATGCACAGCATTGTCCTAGAAGTACCTGCATGTGATTGTGAAAATACTGAATATTTATTTCACACAATAATATCAAATAAATTTTATGAAGCCTAATTTCATTCATTTTACTATGGGGCTCTAGTAGTACCAAGAAAGGTTATCAAGGAAAATTTGCAAATAAACATACCAGTACATCTACATGTACAAATAAAGCAAACACTGCAGTACACTGGGATGCAATGAACACATAATATACATGTAACAGATGTTACACATACTGTACAACAGTGATTTGGAGAGACAAATGGGTTTTTTTAAACAATGATGCACAGTAAAAATACACTAGATATAAAGAGTTTGACTGTATTTATCCTAGTTTCATTAACGTGGACGACTCCACCAACCTGCCACACTCCTGGATCCTGTAACACAAAGTTTAGCAATGATCGTATAACATGACTTACAATTGATTGCATTGACTACAATGTACAATCAATCGTAAAAATCAAGCGTAAGATCAATCGCTAACCTTTGTGTTACGGTACCCTGGTTGGTTTTACCCTGCCGCACACCATGCGATCTGATTATGACCCAACTTTGCTCAAATCAAATTTTGCATCAAATACAAAAGTTAAAAAAAGTAAAATTATTTCATTTTGATTTTTAAATATGGAGAACACTACAATCAAAATTTGCCTTACTGCAAGCCTTGTGGTTAGAGTAAATCCTTCGTCAGCTTCAAATCGCAGCTGATGGCAAGATTGTATCTTCTGAAAATGTTACTATTGCACCAGTTCATATATTGGTTTTACATTGGTAAATATTTGATGTTTTCCGTAAAAGAAAACATAACATATTTTGTCCATACAACAAATTAGTATCCCATGTGTATTAATTCCCGTAGATATTTTATCACAACCCTTGGTTAGTATGAAACAAATTGCAATTATAAAATTAGAATTGATGTGAATTTCAAACCCAAATGACCAAACTTGAAGAGCAAACATCAGTTTTTGGAAAAATGTTGTCTCAATGACGGGATGACCCAAATGATTTATATTTTGTTTCATTTATTGCCTACAGCTGTGAAAGCAAAGCCCAACAGTGATACATGTAGATACCTTACTGTATTAGTCTTTCAACTGGAGCATTGTTTCTGAATTAAAAAAATACAAATAGTATAAATCTTGCTTCATAAATTGTTATAAAGTTGTCCTCTCCCCGTACACCCCCCCCCCCTTCCTGCCCAATTTTCCAAATCTACATATCGTGGTGTTATTGATACAAGGATAAGAATGATCACTTCAAAAGCCACTGCAAATAACCAATCATTGTTAGCCCAAGTTCAGTATGTATACATCAAGTGCAGCATACATGTAAGTGTATGAAGGGTATGTTTCATAAAACTTGTAAAATAGGTTAAAGCTACTGAAATCATTTACTTTGAATAGCTAAAGGTAAACTTGTCATAGAAATCATTACAAGTCTTTATGAGACAGGACCAAAATGATAGTAAATTGCCAACTCGTCCACTCACCACATGGTCTACCTTCATTTAGTCTAATGCCATTCCGTCCATCAACATTTCATCGAACAATCATTTTGTCCCAATTAACCATTTGGTCCAATCTTCAATTTGTATACTCACCAGTTCGTCTATGACCATTTGGTCTCATAACCATTTGGTCTAATATTTGTTTTATTTTCATTCATTTTGACCAATTAACACTTAGTCTAATTAGACCAAATAGTATATGGGCTAGATGACTATTGGACCAACTGGTTATTAAGATGAAATGGTGAGTGGACGAAATAGCAATTAGACCATGTGGATACTGGACAAACTGATGGTAGACCAAATGATAGTAGACGAGTTGCCAATTGGACGAATTGGCATTGGACCAAATGAAAATAAACTGAAATAACATGCATACAAGACTATCAAGTCTTCCTCGTATAGTCTTATTTCATGTCTATACAATGAACACACAGACATCATGCTCACACATGTACATACCCATAAATATCATATGATCTGTGAAAACGTGGGAAAGAAATAGTAATAATCATCATTATCAAATCTGATATTTGAATATTGAATACATGGTCTATCCATAATGCCATTTCCAATTAAACATTTTTATTTTTCCTCAATATGATGTGAAACATGGTTAGATTATTCCTGAATATTTAGAATAGCCATTGGTGTCTAAAAAGAGCTTCCTTATTGTCAAATTTGCAACAATTGAAGTATTTCAGAGTACAACTTAAATAGTGAGAGAGTGACATCATCCACTCTCTCATTTGCATGTCACTTGTGTTGTGCACACAACTGTTGAGTGAAAATGACTGAAACTTTAGAAATGGCAAAACTTTTTCTTGACAAAGAACCGACTGTGATGGGATTTTCAGCATTACGTTAATATTACATTGTACATTTATTTTGTATGACCTTTAGGGCATTGAAAGTCCTTAGGCCAAAGCACAAAATGTTCCCCCTTTATCAGGAGTGGATTTAAATCCACCTTAGCTTTAATAGAGATACTCACTCGGTGGAACTTTGAGGAGGAAGGGGAAGATTTTGTCTCGGTGCCGGCACTGGTGCCTTCCGCACCGCTTCCTTGGGTATAAGCTGGATCACTGGGCCCATCCGTAGAAACAGGTTGATACCATTGATATCCCTGCATGAAAAAAATTATATGTTGAAGCTATCAAAGATATTCATGAAATCTTGCATATATATATATGAGAAAAATATCCAGTGAAATATTGCACATTCATAATCATCTAATTGCACACACAATAAATTTGTTGTCACATATAAATATTACAGTCGTTTCCCTCAAAATTGTTACAACAAAATTGTCTTTACCCCTTGATCATCATGCAATGTAATTACTATAGAAGAGAACACAAAAAGAGATTTTTCATAATGCTCCACCAAAATATTCTATCAAGAAATGCACACACAGAAATTTTATGATGGCACAATTCGGTACTCTACATAGCGCTTTATAAATAACGTTTTTGAGCACTGTCAAATATTTCAGCTTTAGCACGGCTACCCCGATCGAGTGCTCGAACATTCACGAAATCCCGTCCTACTGTGTTCCCACTTACAATACCTAGGTAGAGAGTGGCAAATGAAGATGATCATATTTTCACTACCATAATAATAGTAGACATACCCTCTCGGAGAAACCTCAACAGGTTTATTCTTTGTCTTAGATGAAGTGAGATAAATCTCGGTTATGGCTTTCTCGGTTGCTTTCCTGTTAAACAGCTGAATGACGAGTAATCTTTTCTTCAAGACCGGTTCATCTGTGCCAGGTAAGATAAAAGAGGAAGAATATTTTTACTTTAGATCTGACAGAGAAGAATCAAAGAGAAAGGGGAAAAGGAAAGAGACAAAAACAGAGACAAACAAACAGAAAGACAGACTGACAGATAGACATACATGTAGAGACAAAGACAGAAAGAAAGAAAAAGAAAGAGAGAGACACAGATAGAGATAGGGGAACATTGAAAGAGGCAGACAGACATATAACAACCTAACACGAGACAAGGAGACAGAGAAAGATAAGAAGGCAGTGTGGGATAAAAAAAAGAAGAAAAGAGATAACAGGAGGAAGATGGGAGGGGAATAGGAGAGGAAAAGGGGGGAAAATTAATGGAGGGAAAGAAAAATGGACTTTACAGAAAATGAATACCAGGAGAGATGTATAAAGAAACTTAAATATAGTTCAATAAGATTACAGTGAGGGAGGCCAAAAATTATTCTTAAAACCAAATTTATACATATACATAAAACATATTACTTTGATTGAACATAATTTTTCAATGGTGACGTGACATCAAAATTGATTGCAGTAGGAAATTTGGATTGAATTAAACTTAACACTTACATGAAAGTAAGGGTTACATGTACGGAAATTTCTCAGCCAAGCTACATACATATCCAATGATCAAAGTGATAGTTACTTTCCCTGAATGGTTGAGGATTTGATTTAAATGGGAGGAGAGGTGAGTAAGGGTGGGTTGTTGTATGGGCAATCATAATCCAAATGACTGAATTTTACCTGAATATGATTATCCCAAATCCCAAGAAATGTACTTTCTAAAGTTTGACTTAATCAATATGTATTCAAGTGATTATCTTCCCTGAGAGTTTGATGATTTCTTTTATTTTATTTCATTATTCATTTTTTTGGGGGGGGAGAGATCGGGAGGGGATTGGATAGGCTTTATACATGTACCTGAATCATGAGTAGTTCCTATACATGAGTATCCTGCCGGGATCGATTCATTCTCCTTGATCACCATAACATCAACTAACACGTTATCTCCTACTGACTGTAAAATAACAAATATAATAAACAAGATAACAAGGCATTAAAAAATGAGGATATATCCATATTTGAACAGTTTTTTTTTAAGAATTATATAGAAGGTTGCAGGGGAAAGCTGGAAGAAAATAAGAAGAAAAATGAGAAAATTATGAAATTTTAAGTTAAACAAAAGTTCTAAAAAGTTGAAATTACTATAAGGGGGATTTCAAAACTGCCACATAGTTAATGTTGTTTTAATGTTGGATTTGGTAACCCTTCAATACACAAAATGGCTATTTAACGGCATCATTTTTTTATTATAATTTTACTCAGAATATCTTTTGTTTATGAGGGCATATTGACACGGTTTCTATGTTACATTTTTATTAATGCCAGTCTGCCAAAGGGGAAAGTATCTCCAAGACCTAGTCTCCCTTGGCTCCTTGTCAGTCAGATCCCTCCGCTCATCTTTTTCATCTAATTTAAACCATGGCTCTCGCAACTCGCAAAAAGACCAGATACGGTGATCGTGCCTTTTATGTTACTGCCCCTGCTCTGTGGAACAAGCTTCGAACCCAAATTCAAAATGCTCCCTCTGTTGAAATTTTCAAATCATCACTCAAAACTCACCTTTTTTCAACACTAGCAGAGGTTTGGGTTTATTTGGGGGATTTGTTTTCATTAAATGAATTGTTTACCTTAGTTAGTCCTACTGTGCACTTTGAGCACCCTATAAATGTTAACCTTATTATTAGGTGGTCTGTCGTTGACAGATCACCTATTAATTTCGTCAGAATTTTCTTATTTCTTATTATTATTTATTTTTAACAATTTTCTTGTCGCCAAGTTATCTCAAAATGGACTTGATCAATTTCATTGAATTTCATGTCATTTATAGGATCTATCATGGACACGTCAGAATAAGCTTTTTAAGGTCAACAGGTCATGATGACGTCATCTAGGCGCCATTTTGTAAAATCACATTATCAATCACATCTCCATTATCAATTATCAAAAATCAATCAAATTTACATCACATCAACTTCAGGTCAAGGGTCATCATGTCATGTCATCAAAGGTCACCTGGAGGTCACGACGCGCGCGTACGCGTGCGTCAAAATTTCAAAATGCTCAAAATCACTTTTTGACCAAACAAGAGTACGTTTTAGGTCATTTTAAGCATTTCAAAGATTTGTGCGCGCGCACATATGCGCGCGCGTTTCCGCGCGTAACGCCTATACGCAACGCAGAAACACCGTTTTTTTTACATCATTGCATTGATAATAAAATTCTGAACAATTTGATACCTTGATCAACCTTCTACGACCATTAATGACGAAATTAACACCCGTTAAAGTTTGCAGCACGTGTGCGCGCGAGCTCTCACTATAGGCCATATATGGGCAAAAACATGCCTATTGCAAATTCACTGTAGCTCTTTAAATAGTCCATTGACCCCCAATTTTTTTTCATATATCGATAGAGTATGAGTTGTAAATTTGATTTCATGTCACCATTGTCCCTAAATTATATCGTGACGTCATCAAAATAGCGCCTAAACTAAAAATTTCATTTTTTTCAAAAATGACGTCATCAAATTTATGCAAATTTGGTTGTAACTTCTCGAATATAGATCATTTTTCGCCCAGATTTCGATATGTTGTAGATTAGAATGTATTCTTTCTCCTTAGTTATCATGAATTTTCGTTTTGAGAAACGCATCATTGCGTAAAACAGCGATGAAAAGAGGCATGTCATTTTTCCTCATTTTGCGTGTAATCTCTATGGGACATGACTTTTTCTCAAAACTAGATTCGACATTCCGCTATTTCGTGAGCCATATCTCCATTTTTTCTTGTCAGTTTTCTTTAAGCTTTTAGTATGTTGTAGCTGAGATTCTAAGCTTTCGCAAATGTGCCCTTCATTTTTTGATCAGATGCCGGGATCATGCCCGTATTTCACTTGCAAAATTGGACTTGTAATTCTCAAAATTGCTTACGTGTATTCTCTATGGGGAATATCGTGGCTTTGACTGCTTTCTAAAGGGCGCGGGTTCGAGTCCTGGGGTGAACAACATGATTTTTTTTCACTTTTTTTTCTTTTTGCCACTTCTTACATGATCCTTTATGATAATTAAAAGGTATAAAAGTTAAAATTTAGCAAGATAAAACAGATTATAATTGCTTTTTTCATATCACATGTGTTTTGCGTGTAATCTCTATGGGACATGACTTTTTCTCAAAACTAGATTCGACATTCCGCTATTTCGTGAGCCATATCTCCATTTTTTCTTGTCAGTTTTCTTTAGGCTTTTAGTATGTTGTAGCTGAGATTCTAAGCTTTCGCAAGTGTGCCCTTCATTTTTTGATCAGATGCCGGGATCATGCCCGTATTTCACTTGCAAAATTGGACTTGTAATTCTCAAATTTGCTTATTTGTAAAGTCTATGGGAAATATGCTAGCTCGATCGGTTAGGCGTCAGACTTGCATCTCATTCAATCATGCGGGCAGGGGTTCGAGTCCGCGGATGAACATGAATTTTTTTTTTTTTACTCTCTTGTGCATGATCAGTTATGACAATTCTAATAATTAATACCTAAAATATTGCAAAATAAAACAGATTATAATTACTTTTTTCGTATATTATATCTATCTAATCATATCCATCCATCCGCTATCTGTTATAAATCTATCTATTTATCCATATATATGTCTATCTATTTACTTACTTTGTATATGTATCTGTCTATCTATCCCTCTCTCTCTGTCTAATATAACATATCTATCTGTTTTGATATGTATATCTATCTATCGTTTTATATATCCATCAATCTATCTGCCTGTCTCTATCTATCTTTCTATATGTATGTCTGTCTGGCTATCTATCTATATCAATCTATTTGTCTCTATCTATCTATTTATCTATCTGTCTGTCTATCTATGTTTTATTAATATAACCACCTATCATTTATCTCTCAATCGATCACTTGATCCATCCATCGCTCCATCCATCACTCCATCCATCTATATATATATATATATAATATATATATATATATCATCTATCTTGTATGTATCTGTTTGAAGATGTATGTCTGACGATTGTCATCACCACATCAATAATCACATTTAGCAATGGTCAAAACTAATTCTTAGGATGTCTACGATCAAGATTATCAATGATATCTAAATGATTTATTTCATACATTAGCCGACACTGAATGACAAATCATGACAGACCACCTAATTCGTCCGCATGACGAATTAAATTCTAGTTATCATTATTATAAAGGTATGCATACACAGGGCAAAAACCAAATCAATCAAAATAAACAACGGATTGGGAAATTTGTCCCTACCATTTTGTTCACCAAATTGTCAATTTGAGATCAGCATAATCTTTAGTAATCTTTCTTTTTCAACAGCAATAGCTTTAATTTTGCCGGTCCAATTTTGATCAAACTTTCCTGATTTACTTTTCCACATTTTTATCTTTTCAAACAAAAAAGGTTACTTAGATTACCAAGTTTGGATTAATTTTACAGGTGGTAAGGGAAATACATACTTAACACCATGTATGTTTGTATTAAATATGGACAGGAATAGAAATGACTTAAGTCCATGTATGATACATTGACTTTATTCTATCCCTGTCCATACATGTATGTAATACAAACATTCCTTTTATTAAACAGCTGAAATACACATAATGTAATACACTGAAGATATATTGATATTTTTTAATGTATGTAATACTAGGGATTTTAATCACAGCACTGATGATAAGGTTTATTGTTTTGGAACATCACTTTTGCTTCTTCTTTCACCCTGGGTACATGTAAACATACCCAAATTAAAGGAGCGACATTTACATGTGTGAGTACAATATTCCTGGACTGACAAAAATTAGTAACTTAATAGTCATTTATTTTAAAAAAAGAATAAAAAAGAAGATATCTGCAGCAGAATTGTGACAAAAGAATACAAAACTTACCGGGGTTAGATTCTTGGTGTAACACATGTATCTTGTGATCTTTTTCCTAAGCAGTTTATCTTTCCATAAATCTGCATCTTGGTTGTCTGTTGTGGTTTCAATCTGAAATTTTCAATTTCAATATAAGAATCATATTCATGACAATGTGATTCATATACAAGAATTGTGGTTGGACCTACTGTTTATTGTTACTTAACAATCACTTTGGAGCATAATTTTGAGCAAACTGTATCTTTGTCTCAGTAAAATTGCAAAACAGTAGAAATGTAAACTTACGTAATTCTCTTTTCTTTGGGTATTTTTTTAAAATACACTCTTAGTCTTTTATCTAATTGTAATGTAATTAATATTCTTAGCTTGTTAGATTGGTCTTATTTATCTGAATTTTACTATATTAAAATAAAGGCAATTTTTTTCTTGCATAGGCCTATAAAGCTCTCCATTTTCGTAGGCCCCAGTGCACCTTAAATTGCATTTTTTTTTTTTTGATGGAATAAATTCAATAAACTGCTGTTTTGACTTGTCTTTTGACAGGATATACAATTATACATGTAGTATTTACACAAAAAAAACGCCAAAGTTTTCAGGTAGAGAATTGTGTGTAATGTCCTATTCTTGGCGGCAGGACCAATAAGGCTTCTCTCTCTTCTAAGCTGTCTCCTTGTTTCATAAATTATTTCTATTTCTTGTATATAATGTATTTCTGTATTTATATGTTTGTTAATATTTTTTTTAATCTATAAACAAAATAAATGCATATGAATAAATGAATACTTGTTTGAATGAATGAATGAATGAATGAGTGAGTGAGTGAGTGAGTGAGTGAGTGAGTGAGTGAGTGAGTGAATGAGTGAATGAATGAATGATTGAATAATTGAATGAATGAATGAATGAATGATGTATCATTTCTCAATCGCTTTGAGACAGCTTCCTCAATAATTCAATCTCATGAACAGGACCCTGTATCATAAAGGTCTGAAATGGATTGCAACTTTGAAAGATAGCAACAATAATCTTGATTGGTCACTGGCATTTAGTGACCGATTGCAAACACTGTTGCACAACCCATAACTAACATTTATCTTTCATAAACTTTAACACATAGATGACTGCCCATATCAAATTTCAAGGAAATATAGTTGTATCTTGAATGCTGAGTGCTTCAGCACCGGATTTAATTTTTTCTTGAATTTCAAGATCTCGTCTTCAGTTAATCTGGAGAACTCGCACTCTAATTAAAATGTGTAAATGCTTGCTAAACATACAAGTTATATGTTGCAAGATTTGGACTCTTCATACAGATATGAGGATAATAGGATCATAAGAGTGAAAATGATTTTAAAACAGAAATAAAACAGAATATCCTTTTTTGATTTAGTCACAAGGATTGTCTTAATATCTGTGTTGAAGTGTAACACAACTTTCATTTATTGGGAAATGAATTTCAATTTGAAAATTTGCACTTTTTAAAGACCAAGAATTGACCCAAAAGTAAAACTGACAAAACGTATACCAAAAGAAAGCCCATAAACTATTAAACACATCAATGTAAGGTTCATAATACCAGGGGGCCGTTTCATAAAGCTGTTTGTAAGTTAAGAGTGACTTGTGGTTAATCGTATAATAAATTGGCGATGGTTTAGCACGTAAGAAAGGATCACCTGTTGTTCTTAAAGTCGCTCTTAACTTACGAAAAGCTTTATGAAACGGCACCCTGCTGAGTATATCGCTTAAGAATAGGTATTAAATCTAATTATCAGGCTTTGAAAATAAATTTTAATAAAAAAAAATAATTAGTAAACAAAGTAGAAATCAGACTCTGGGCATCTGGGAAATAGATTTAGAATTAGACAGAATGACCGTATTCTGAATGCAGGTTTAATCTAAGCTCTGGTCTAAAGATTTGGTAATACTTTATGGATTGCCAATTGTGACATAATCTCCACAAAAGTGTTTCATAATATCAGCTCCTTTGACTTTCAAATCATTCTCAACTGTCTGGGAAGGATGAACAAGATAATTGTCTTAGTTCACCATTTAGAGAATTCTGAAAAAGCAGAGTAAACATATATTTTGATATGTTTGGCTTCCCATAATTTTAGCGCAGAGTTCGACCATGGTCTGAGGGTTTTAATAATAATAATATAGGATATTTATATTGCGCACATATCCACCTTGTTAGGTGCTCAAGGCGCTCCTATATTACCCGGCTAAGCTAGGCGTTCATAGCGCACACAGCTTCTAAAGGAATTACTTCCTACCGGTACCCATTTACCTCACCTGGGTTGAGTGCAGCACATTGTGGATCAGTTTCTTGCTGAAGGAAATTACGCCATGGCTGGGATTCGAACCCACGACCCTCTGTTTCAAAGTCCGAAGACTAATCCACTGGGCTACAACGCTCCACACGCTTTTAGATAAGACCAAATGTGTAGACTAAAGTACAGCAATCAGGCCGTACTGATATTAAACACACCAAATGGGTTTAGCCCATGTGGTATTTCAGACAATTCAGAAGAACAAATCCTAAATACATACCACAGTATATCCATCAGGGCATCTGTTCTTGTCAGCTACAACGCAGAGGCCTGTAATAGGATACTCAGCCATTCCTCCAAACTGAAATAAAGTAAATTCCATAAACATAAGCTAATGTTATATTTAAAAGAAAATTAATAAAAAACAAAGCTGCCTCAACTTTTTGGGTGATACTCTAATAATCAAATCTAGGTTTAAACTAGAATTTTAAAGAACACTTCTAATACTTCTTCCATATTTGTAGAAATTATTATTTATACCCAGCCAATCAATCAATCAATTTTTATTTAAACAGCCACTTGGAAAAGTTAACAAGTGAAGTTTCAGCAGTTTCTAGTACAAAATGTAAGAAATTAATATAGAGAACAAATGATACTGAATTCATTTAATTAGTGTAATCCAAAGACAAAAAAAGAAGGCTTCCAAATTACACCCGACCCCCATCTTACCATAAATTAATTAGAATTAATTCCATTTTTTGTATTTTCAATATTTTTCTCCTTTCACGACTCAATTAATGATCTGAAAGCCTAGACTAGCCGAACTATCGGCTCATAATTGCTTAAAACCACTTCAGCTATCAGCGTTCTTTCGCTAGCATAATTAGTTCCAGGGAAAGAGATCTCGGCTGCAGTTACGAGGGGAATTTGACTTCCGAGTCCGAACAATTTTAAGGTTCTGGATCTGGATGTATAAATGCATTGGGTATATGACCTGGATTTTGCTGGGACCAGCAGGTGCAATACAACGGGTGAACATCCTACTCTTTGACGAATAGTGTATTGGTTTTAACGTCCATAGGTTGTACCTCTCCTATACACGAGACCAAAATTTGCGTCGGGACTTTCCGATGGATGGAGTGTTTTCCAACTGCATTCACACCTGCACTGAATACAGTGGTGAGGCACGCTAACACACAACGCTATAGCATCCAAATTTTTTGTTAGATGCGTTTCGGCATGAGCAGGACTCGAACCCCTCACGTTGAGATCTACGATCTTATCAGAAACATGCGCTCTAACCCACTAAGCTACGCTGCCTCGCTAAGTTTAAGGTTAAGTTTCAGAACAAAAGCAAAGTTTTGATAAAGAAACCGGAAGTGAATACAATAGTACACCAGAAGTCTTAACAATCTGTTTTGTTATTTTGGTGGGGGTACACAGGGGGGTACATAAGGAACTCTTTCCCTGATTGATACATGCTTTGACAGAACTCTTCTTCTTCTTCTGTTGAGTACAGTCCTCTTTACAGAGTATAGTTGTACTTGGCTAAGGCCGCAATCACAAAAACACATGACATTCGGTGCAGTTGAACAAAACTAAACTATAGTGCAAGTAAAAAGATGGATTTCAACTGGAGAGCTAACGGAGGGTGAGTGGTTCCAGGTGGCTCCTGAAAGACTCAGTTGAAGGAGCCAAAACCACTGTTGTAGGCAGGACATTCCACAAGCAGATGGTACTTGGGGGAAAAAGTTGTGTTGGTAGGAGAGAATTCTACAAGTCTGCTGTTTGAATTGTAGGCAATGTCCTCTGGTTGGTTCAGAAGAGACATACAGGAAAGGTGGCGCAGCTGGGATGGTGATTAGACCATTGACCATTCTGTACATCATGATGACTTTGTTGTGAGCTCGTCGTTCATGAAGAGACTGCCACCGTAGTTAATGCATCATCTGAGTGACACTGCCCTGTCGGTCATAATCACCTTTTACAAATCTAGCTGCACGCCGCTGAACCATTTCAGTCTTAGAGATAAGCTCTTTGGTATGAGGGTCCCAAACTGAAGAAGAGTACATGTACTCAACAATTGGACGAACGTAGGTCTTATACGCTCTCTCCTTTATGCTAGCTGGGCATTTCCTCAAGTTGAGTCGAGGGAAGCCAAGAGTGCTGTTACTCTTTTACAGATGGCGTTAATATGGGGTTTCCAGCTGAGGTTTCGTTGAATATAACTCCAAGATACTTCGCTTCATCAAGGGTGCGGAGAGCAGTTCCACGGATGGAGTAAGGAGATGCTCCAATGATGAGATTTCTTTTATTTGAAATCCACAGCATCTCACACTTGTCAGCATTAAACGACATGAGCCATTTCCTCTCCCATTCCTGTACATTGGCTAGATCTCTGTGCAGGGACTCAATGTCATCATGGGAGTTTATTGATCTGTATAGGAGGGCGACATCAGCATACAGCCTGATAGAAGAGACACAATCAGGGAGGTCATTAATGAAAATCAAGAACAGAAGCAGACCGAGGAATGTACCTTGGGGCACGCCCGATGTGACAGAAGTGGTGTTGCTCATCTTTCCATCAAGTATAACTTGCTGTGTACACCCTTTAAGAAAGTTTCAGGTTGGCAAGAAGTTTCCTTACACCTTCACTGTCAATAACAAAGGCAGGAACTGAAGGATGTGGACTTTCTCCAACTCATTTAGATCTAAGGTAATGTGGTAAAATGTACCAGTCTGGGGCACGTGCGACTGCTCCCTACATCGAGGTTTACATCACAAGCTATACATATACACCAAGAATACGTCACATCCCAGCATATATACATCCACAGCAAGAAGTGCTATACATCAGTTTATTTGGCCTGCGTTTTGGTTTGACTTATTATTTTCACCGTGCCTCGCACCAACTTTTGTCTGGTATCACTATACTTTCCTCCTGCTAACCACGCTTTCACCCTTCCTTCCCCACAGCCAATCCATACCCAACATTCCTTTCATTTAATTACCACAGTGGCGTTGCGAATCTTACTTTGCGCGAATTGGCATCCCATTGGATTTCAATTCATTCGTTTCATTTATTTTGGGAGTGTTCTGCTTCCTTCATAAATTTTTGGAAGGGGGTAGATATTGGAGTGTGTTTTAAAGATCAAAAATACATTGTGCTTTTTGCCTTTTGATTTTTTATTACTTGTGATATGATATTCTGATTATTTTTCTGAATGCTTGTTGTGTTGCATGGGAGCGAGACTCCACAAATAAATTTGTATCTTCGACATTTTGCGAAGCATTATTTTGATTCAAAACTTGTTTTAATTTTACTGTCCAACTTTAGTGGGACAATTATATCAAATTTATTTCCGGATTATCCCAGTTATCAATTTTGTAATTGCCAAATTGCGCCGAATTGTGAGATTTTGGAATTTTGATTTTCTAGTCTCTTTCCCATGTTTTGTTTGTGTAATTTTTGAATGATTTCTTAGTGCTGAATTTCCATGCTCTTTGCTGCGTTTGTAAATTTTTGGCTAGGGCATGGCTCAGTTTAATAGTGAATGAATCAAGCTGAATTGTGCTTGTCTTCTTTCACAAGTTGAGCTGAGGATTTGTTCAATGCTGAGTGTCATTTCTGCCTCTGTGAACATTATACCATATTTATAGTCACCACATTTTCCAATTTGAAATAATTATATTATTGTTTTCTGGATTAAAATAAAATAAGTGGATACTTATTTTCAGCCATTTTCCAAGGAAGTTCCTTGTTTAATAATAAAAAAAAGACAGGCTAATGTTTAGATACTTTGCTTGATTTTAGGAATTGAAATCAGGATAGACTATATTTGATTTTCTTGGGTATATTGTCTTGCTATCGAATCTCAAGGTGGGTTTAGGAATTTCATTTCCTGCTTTGAATTCCATATTATTAGTAAATTACCACATAGAATTTCAAATTGTTCTGTGCTGAATGCAATTTAGTAGGTATTTTCAGCCTGGAATTTTATATTCTACTTATATTCCTTCACTGTGATTGGTTTAAGTCTTTAAACTAAGCAAATTTGCAAAGAATTTTATGTTAATATGTCAAATTGGGTTTCACATTTTTGAAATATGGTTGTTTAAAATACTTTTGATCAAACTGTGGAGGATACCACATGTTTTCTAGAAGTCGATGGCAGACCTCCTCCACTTGGTTTACTAAAGAAAAAGTTTCTGTTTTGGACAAACCAATTTATGATGGCATTAATGGAAGTTGGGAAGTTTTTCTTCAACAATTTTCTCGGTATGCCGATAAGGCAGGCTGGACCGCCAAGCAGCGAATTAATAATTTATATTTGTGTTTGAAGGGGCAAGCTGCTGAAATTTGTGCAGCTATATTTGAAAGCAACCCCAGAATTGATTACTTTGATTTAGTTTTTGAATTGGGACATAGGTATGGACACGATTCACCTAATACATACCCTCAGAATGTCCAAACTCACCAAGGGCATCCTGCTTTCGTTAGCCAATTTTCTTCATATTATTTTCCCAACCCAAGAACACAATCTCCTGTTCAGGTGACCCCTAATGTTTTGCAGAATTGTATTCCACCTAGTTTTAAGTCTTGTAATTATTCAAGACAATCAAGGGGCCCTGATGAAGTTAAAGATGCTAACAAAGATTGTGCCACTGAGATGGCATCAATCAATAATAAATTAGACAATATTCTTCATACATTTTCTGAACTTGAGTCGAACAATAGACCACAACTTGAGGCAAATCGTTTTCTACACTCAGTTCATTTATGTCCCAAAATCTCCCCTCTCTAATAATCACCCAAACTGGGAAGGGTTGAAGATAGAGGCCAACCTTCAACCCTAATAACAGAAGGCCAGGATTCCATAAGTAAAAAGAAATTACATCCACCCAAATCTGATAGTCTGATCTCTGGCAATGGGGAGGGCTTTGACCCAACAGTTGAAATAAATGTGGCTTTGACCACAGCTCTTGAAACTAAGGGCACCCAATCCAGTGGGGAGGGTTTTGACCCAAAAGTCAAATCAGATATGGCTTTGACCACAGCTCTTGAAATTAAGGGCTTTGACCCTAAAGTTGAATCAGATGTGGCTTTGACCACCTCTCTTGTAACTGAGGGCTCCCAATCCAAACCTGACTAGAGACCGACTTCATCCGCAAGGGCGAAACTTGATTTAAGTAACAAGTTAGATATCCCTATTTCCTCACCAATTTCTAGTAAGGGCCCATGTTTGATAAATAATTCTATTGTTTCGGAATCTGCAAAGGAGCAGTGTTCACGTAATTCCATTATTTCTGATCCTTTATTTCAAAGTTCTGAAGTGGCGAAGAGAGAAGCCACTCCAGCCAAAACAGAGTTGAAAGCTAACCCTGTAAATTATGAGACTGTCAACTCTGATGACATTTCTGATAGTTCAGAAATTGTCTTTCAATCCAAGTCTGAAATGTTTGATGTAAATAAGTGTAAGATCGGGTTGAATTTGTTAGGATTAAATCCTAACCCACAGAACCATACAATCTATGGTGATAATGCTGCAGTCACTTGGCATCTAGATCTCAGGCGGAATTCCCCTCCAGTACAGTTTGGTTTTGCGCGAGATCACCGTTGCTATCCATTTAGGTTGTACGGTACCACCTTGGTACCACCATGGAATTGTGTAGATAATTTATTTAGCCCGCATACATTCAAGAAAATGTATTTTGGCATTGATGATTTTTCTTTACTATAATTTGAAAATACCTTGTTATTAATTTGCTCAAATTTGATAAGGTACTCACTGAAGAGAATTCTCGTAACATACTTTGTGTATTTATTACTCAGAGACAAATTGTCTTGTATTCTTTGATTTTGTTCATTTTTTTGACTTGGGAATTTACACCATTGCTTGGTATTCATATTTTGTACCAAAATTGATTTAGATTAAAAAATATGGTGTTCTAAATATCCAAATCTAAAGATAGTCTTTCGTTTGTGATTAGGAATCAAAATCCTCCACTCGTCATCTGCACAGGTGTCTCTAACACAATTAACTCAGTAAGTGTCGAGAACACAATCAATGTCAGTCCCAGGGGAACAAAACCCAAGAACTCAAAGACAATCATCTGGGTTTGCTTGAACATAAAATAAATAAAAAGGAGGGGGTAGGGAATAATGAAAATTTATTAATTTAAGTTATTAATTTAAAGTATACCATGTCTGTGAACATTGTTACTTTATCCCTTTAAAGTTATATAACTATTTTGAGGAATGCTTTTGAAGTTAAGTTTCTTCTATCCAAGCTTAACATGCGCATATAACATACAGCACACCCTTTAGTTTTTATCAAAAGGGGTAAAATGCTTTTGAATTAAAAATGATTCAAAGTTATTTCCATTCATAATGTTTGTATTGCCGCAGATTCCTCATGTAATTGTGTTCAAAGTTTTTATACAAAACTACTCCCCTTTTAATTAGGCATATGCTTTAAATAATTACATTCAGTGCTTTCTATAAAAAGTTATTTCCATAGATCAACGGTCTTCAATCTATTGGAAGATCTGCAGAAAGCATCCCAAAATAAGCTATTGATCAATTTCCATCAAATAATACAAATGTATTTCTTTTGTTCAAAGTTTCTTAAGCAGACCCTCTGAATATTTGAGAGCAGACTTGAGAAACATCCAAATTTACAATGAGTTATGTATAGGTTATGTAATTTGCATTCTTTCTCTTAAGAATCTTCCAGGGCTACAGTAGATACAATAGTTCATAGGAAGCCAAGTCTATCTGAATTAATCTTAATTATAATAATCAGGGGTGTTACCAGGGAATTCTAATTCAGTTGGTTTATTCAGCACATGTTTATTTTGAGAGTACTTGTTATTTGTCATGTGCTTGTCCGTGGTGAAAATACATGTAGTTACCTCAGAATATTTTTGTGCTGACGAACTAACAATGTCTTTGTTAGAGAAGCTGCAAAATTGACATTCATTTTCTAAAATCTGACATTTTTATTATCACCTAGAATGTCATTGACACCATTGAATACAATTCTTCTTTAACATTGACATAAAGTCACTTGAAATAATGGGAAATATTATTTATCATTATGCTTTAAATCATTACTTAACTTGAAAAGCTGACACTGTTTTAGCATATGTAATTAGAGACAAGAATTACACAAATGTAAAAACTTGTCAATAATCTTAATCTATATATCTTTTTGATAGATGAGAGTTTAATTTGTAGTCTTTTCTTACATTAGTTAATGAATAGAACTTTACCTTGAGCAAATGAGTTTCCAGTCCATTGCTTCCAAAATGTTTGAGTAGTTTACAAATCAGGTGAAAAATATTATGCTACTTAACATTTTGGCACAATATTCCTTGAAATATTTAATGTAGGTTACATGTGTGTGAGGTCTTGAATTTTATGACTTCATACTTTAGCATTGTGCAGAGCTATTCATTTTTAAACTTCACAACAACCAGAATGTCTTTTTCTTTATTCTGGTTATAACCGCCTTGGGAATCTGTTAACTTATAGATTTCTGCAAGGAAGATATAAAAATCGTCGTTCACTATTAAAGCAAATTGATAGAGTTCAATAAGGTTCTCTTTTTACTGGATAGATGACAAATATTAACAGATTCTCCTGAATCTGATTGCTTGTCTCTTAGCAATGAGGGTGGAGATCCATCAAAGGACTCCAGACACAATCCTGTCCGAGGACTAGCCCCAGAAATTGGGATTTGTATTTATTCAGTAATAATAATCAAGCCCCAAATTCTTACTACAAGTCTAAGAATTTATCTTTTTGGAAGGGGTTAAGAGTAAAGGCAATTTTATAGAAATGTTGTCAGACCTTTGGGTCAACCATTTTTCTGGCTGCTGCAAGCATTCGTTCATATGTACATTACAAATTTAAGGATGAGGTTAAACTTGTCAAGTGAAAGGTTCATTAATCAATTAAAGGATCCTTTCATAAATTCACATTGATGAGCTACACCATTAACCGTCTGCTCAAAAAGCTTAACCTTTTTCTGGTTTAAAATGAAATGTGCATATTGGCTTCCGTAGACAAATGTTCAGGTGTCGTTCCCTTACAGGAGTAAAGATTTCTAGATCTTGACTTGTGGGATGATAGCCACCAACAAAGTCTTCCCAAGCATTTCAATGAATATATGCATTCATGTATTCTCTTTTCCTTTTGTGGGCGTAAGGCTTGACCTTAGCTCTTCTGGCAGTCCATTTTGATATATATTTTTGCAAAACTTTAGAAATCCCCCTTGTAGTCTCGGTATTAGCATCAAGATTATCATGTGGCAGCATTTCTTTGATTAAAATACTTGTATCCAAAAGTCACATTGATAAGTCCCCCCTTGACCTTTTACCTGAGAAGTTGGATAGTTGTTTCATTTAAAATAAATTTGGGCATATAAATATACCGACTAAAAGGCATGTTCATCTTCTGACCCCTGCGACCCCAGACAGTTTCTTGCAAGCCTCTGAGAGCAGCAGTGGATTAACATTTATCGTTCCCTCCTTTCACTGAGGACTGTTTAGATCCACATGTGTACATATTACATATGGCCGGACAACGACAGTCCAAAAATAAGGGAAGTAACGATGTTCTAAAGTCGGGGGAGTGTGGTAAAATGTACCACAGTCTGGGGCACGCGCGACTGCTCCCTACATGGAGTACTGTGGGATGGGTTGGAGCATAGAGGATTCATGTACTATAGAGGCTGTGTGCACACAACAATAGACCCCAAGCCCTGTGCATTCATCCATGCTTGGGTGCACAACTCAGCAAGGCTGCATTGTCAGGCCAGCTAAGGAATAAAAATCATCACTTGAAGAGTCGACCGGCAGAAGACGAGGACGTCTGTTACTACAACAACCTACTTTGCTTCGCCGTTCATCCTTCGAGTTTACATCACAAGCTACATCTACACCACGAATACTTCACATCCCAGCATATATACATTCACAGCAAGAAGTATATCACAGCAACATTCTGCTAGTTTATTTGGCCTGCGTTTTGGTTTTCCGTATCATTTTCAACGTGCCCTGCACCATATTTTGTCCGGTAAGTATCACTATACTTTCCTCCTGCTAACCACGCTTTCACCCTTTCCCCCCACAGCCAAATCCATACCCAACATCCTTATTATTTTACCACAGTAAGAATTTTTACTAAGATGTATGGTAGTGGATTATTACCAAACACTTATCATGAATATCAAACACATTATTTTTTTAATTTTATAAAATTCAACAAACTTTCACCACTTTTATATACACAAATACCTACAAAATATTTTGTAAAAATTTTGCCGAAATAGTTATTCTTTTTTACGATATCAGCTTCCAAACATTGAATCAAATCCCTCTTCGACTTCGTAAGTGAAATATTTTTGTCACTTGAAAAAGCTATTGTTACACTATTGCCGAATGTTTTCTTTCTACAGGAAAAGTTGAAAAAACAACGAAATCACTGATGAGCTATCTTTTTAAACATTAAATTGAGGCATATTTCATGATTTTAAGAATATCTCAAGTCTTTCTTTGACATTTTGAAAAGGTGTAGATTCTACTTCGTTCCATTCGACTGGTCTGTTTTTAAATTTTTGACAATTCTATTCAATGTTCCCTTTGAAAAGGCGTTGCAAAGTTTTGAGCATATGAAATTATTTTCTGACGCATATGACTATGATACTGATGGTATGAATATGATGAGCGCGTTCGTACAAGGCCATCAAATATCACTACACCGTAGTTTTTACACACATTTTTTGATGACGCAAATATACCCTACAAGACCCCTGGCCTGGCCCTACACAAATTCACTCGAGTGGGACTGAAAAATGACCCGACCAAAAAAAGCTAGCTGAGCTGAGTCATACAGAATAAAATTTTATGAAGTAATTAATTGGTCGATTTCTTGTTCAGTACCCTAATGACATTCACATTATCAATTCAAGTAGTAAAACAGTAAAGTTAGTTTATTTCAAAAGACCTTACCGCGTTCCGAAAGTATTTAGATACCAGAATTAGAAATGACGGTACGTATCGTGTAGTCTAAGTCAAAGACCCTATGTCTAATTTGGCAGAGAAAGTTGAGAAACTAAGGGAAGTGTAAATAAACTGGCATTCTTGCTAGAACTGAGCTGGTTGGCTGGCAATGTCATATATGCTCTGTTTGTGCATGTGAATAGAAATTGAGCTTCAGTGATGACATTTCTCACAGGTTCTCACCCCCCCCCCCAAAAAAAAGAGAAAAGTTTATTTGAATAAATAGGGGGAAATAAAACAAGCATAACGCTGAAATCATCATGAATAGTATAGTAAGTCATGTTTTTCACATGTTTTTCCCCTTATGTATACCTTCCTCTACAGCTTTGCAAATTTTGGTGAAAATGACATGGATTTTTAATTAAGTGCACGTTACGTACGCAACGTGATAAGGGTGTCAAAAACACAAAAATAATGAAAATTGGGTAACTATTTCGCTACAAAAGTTACGCGTTAGGGTCAAATTTGCAGGGATGATAAAACAAAATACAAAGGATGTCCTTTTGGTTACAGCCCGATAGAAGGCGGGTCCGATAGACCGCGGGTCCGATAGTCCGCGGTGTGTGTAAAATTATGATCAGGTCAACATAGTGAAATCCATGTCATCAAGAGGTCAAAAGGTCATCGATACGAGTCCATTGGGTTCTATAACGATGACCCACAGGACAAATCGCCCCCTGACATTACCTCCATATTTTTATCGTCGGGGACTGTTACACCCCCCCCCCCCCGGAAATATGCCCTCTAGACGCCATACGGAGCCTCTAAAATGCCATCGACTTGACGACATGGCGAGATACTTTATCTTGCCATGTCGATTAAATTAGCTTATCATGTCCGCATGGCGAGATACGTTATCCTGCCAAGTCAGTCCACTTGTAAAAAGTTATATGTCAACATGGCGAGATATTGTATCTTGCCAAGTCGACTTAAATATGTTACATGTCAACATGGCGATATATCGGGATTCTTGCCGGGACTTGTACACTTCATATCTCGCCTTGTGGACATATATCGACTTGACAAGATAGAATATATCGCTATGTCGAAATAATATAAGCTTATGAATTACTTTAATAGGCGGCGGAAGCGGGGGAAGGGCTTTCCCCCTGAATTTGAGGTGGGAGGACGGTCCCCCCTAAATTTTTAGTTGAGAACCTTTTTTTTGTCGTCAATTTCTTTTCTACGTCCCCCCCCCCTAAATTGAGGTAGACCACCCTAGAATATTCCCCCCCCCCCTAATTTTGGTTGATAAACTTCTTTTTTTTCCTTGTCAAAATATTTTGGTGGTCCCTCCTAAAATTTTGGTTGATTTAATTGCTTGTCAATTTTTTACCTGTGTCCATCCAAAAATTTCAGGTGGATCCCCCTAAATGTTTTGCCTTCGGCCGCCAATGATTAAGTAAGACATGGTAAGATAAAGTACCACGCCATGTCGTCACGTTAAGGCATTTTCACAATTATTATTTTCATAATTTTCTGGGATAATTGTCTGGAGAGTAAATTTCCGGGGGGGGTAACAGTCCCCGGCGGTATTTTCCTTGAAGTAGTTGTCAGGGGCTGATTGCCCTAATTGGGTTATTGTTATAGAACCCAGGCGCGGATCCAGGATTTCAAGGGGAGGGAGGGAGAGCAAATTTTACCTGATGTTTGGCGCCCATGTGTACTTTTCGAAAAATGGCGCCCACTCCCGGCCATGCAGGCTAACTTAAATTATCTTATAATCACATTAAAAAAAAATAAAGACCACTTTTTAATGTGTTCTTGAAAAAAAATCCATGAATACATAAATACCAAAAGGTAGGGGGGGACACAGGGGCGGTTCCAGCCTTCGCCAATAGGGGGGGTGGGGCGGAAATTTGTTTCAGCCATATTTTCCCCGATCGGCAGCTCGAAGATAATTTTTTTTGTTTCTTTGAAGGGGTAGTCCTCATTAGTCACTTCTTGGCTTTATTCTTATAAATTAATACATAATATCATAATCCTCATTTATATGATGCGAGCACGAAGCGCGAGCTAATTTTGGGGGAAATTTTATGCATTTTTTCCTAAAATTTGAACTGATTCTGGGCAATGTTTGTTATCCTGAAAAAAGACATGTATGCAACTTAATAATTACTACGAACGCAAAGCGCGAGGGGAAATGAACTGATGAAAAAGATACCTGTTAAAGTAGCATTTAACAATCAAATAATGCGAGCGCGAAGCGCGAGCTGAATCTTTTTGAAATTTTCACCCAAAGAAAGGAAATTCTAAGCACTTTTTTAACTCAAGCAGAATAGGTATATGACAAAACAATTAAAGCAAGCGCGAAGCGCGAGCGGAAAATTTCTAGATTTAGACCTATAATATTTACTGAACGAGACACTCTATTCATGATTTGTAAATCCTTAAAAAATGAGTATTAATAATGCGAGCGCAAAGCGCGAGCAAAAAAAATGTATACGTTTTAAACTGGTACCTGTTAAGGACTACTTGCACTTAGCCATGCATGAAGGCGTCACATATTTCAACAATCAAAAAATGCGAACGCGAAGCGCAAGCTGAACATTTTTTTTAACTTTTTTGAAGAAAGAATGGAAAATTTCAATCAGTTTTTGTAATCGTGAACAGGATAGCTATGTAATTTAATGATTGATACGAGTGCGAAGCGCGAGCAGAATAAAAAATCGAGATTTAGACCTAAAAGTGGGCCACTCTGTTCATGTTTTGTAAATCATCAAAAGGATGAGTAATATGGCGTCTTCCTACATTAATAATGCGAGCACAAAGCGCGAGCAGAAAATTTTTGATATTGTGATCTGACACTAGATAATGATTTGAATTAGAGAACAAGTTGGGTACACTGGTTGGGTATCTGAATAAACATGCGCGAGCGTGTTTCATATTTAGACCTAGAATCTTGGCATTCTAAATGCAACTTTAATCATGAAAATCATGAAACTTTGATAGTCCGATCTGAAAAAAAAGAGTCAATTTCAGCTTTATATTTCTCGCACTTTGTAGAAAAATTGTAAGGTGGATATGGATCGCACTTAAAAAAGAGCTGATATTATTATTACTTTGAGTTTTGACATAGGACCGGGACATCCTTACGACATGCCATCATATGAAAATAATGACTATCTTCCTATTCATCTTGAAAAGCGCGAGATGAAACAAAGGGACAATTAAATTATTAAATTGATATCATATTTTATAATGCCAAATGAGGGCGAGAAATCTGATGATATCCTGGCATAAAACTGGACATTTCGTTTTTGTGATTATGAATAGGATGCATCAGTTTATATACTTTAACCATTAATATTTTAAGTAGTTTGTTGTATAAACAATATTGAAACATTTATATAACTCGCCAATCAAAATGCGAGCGTGCAGCGCTCTAGCTGATGCGCCTTAACAATCAGACCAGAAAAGGGATATTTTGAAAACTTTATGGATTACACGAAAATATAGGTACCTAAAAAAAAAATCAAAATTTGCGAGCGCGTAGCGCAAGCAGCAAATGTTAACATTCAAACCATAAGATTGACATTTTTACAGAGCACTTTTTAAAAACCAATTGTAAATTACACAAAATAATGAAAGTTCGATTTCCGAGGTGAAATATGTGTTGTATATTGACTTCCAAACTTAATATTCGAACTCCATATTGAACAAGATATGTAAATCACCTAATAGGCAATGTTTGTTTGTTTGTTTGCTTGAAATTTATTTCTGCGTTCAACATGTTCAACATAATACAACATAATCAATTATTACATAGATTTTACAATTACATGTATATACATTTTAGACACACGTATCATTTACGATCTCTTTCTGAATATAATAAAAAAAAAAGTATATGAAGAATATTATTTAACTCAATTTCAGAACGCAGGAGACCGTCGTCATGAGCGACCTGCTTGATGTTGACGACGGCCTCAAGGTAAAAAAAGCGACATGTAAAACTTACACATTTTTTGACAAGAGGTCATGAGGGTGTAGTGCAAGTGCAAGTGTAGTGCAAGTACATTAGAAGAGGGGTCAAAATTCATCATTAAAAAAATACAAGTATAATCAATGTGGCGGATTTGAATACAATGATATTAGGTTGCGCTTCATAGTGGCTTTAAAGGAATAAAGTGAGGAACACATTTTTGTAGTTTCGGGTAAATTGTTCCATAAGTCGGGGCCATGGTGTCTAATTGATTTATGAGTTATTAATAACTTTGGGTTTGTTAGGTGAAAATTTCCAGAAATACGTGTAGGGTATGTGTGAATTGTACTGTTTAGATTAAATAAATTTTGAAATGAGGAGGGAAAGTTGGTGGTTTTTGTATTTGAACATAAAAACTGCAACTTGCATGACATTCAAATCAGAAACCTTCAATGTTTTGAGCTTACAGAATAGTGGATCAGAATGAGAAAAATAAGACGATCCTGTACAGATACGAAGAGCCCGCTTTTGTAAGGTGAGAATAGGGTTGAGTTTCGTAGTTCCACAATTGGCCCAAACAATATTACAATATGTTATGTAAGGAAGTACTAGTGTATTGTATAGTAAAAACAGAGTTACTCGTGGTAACATAAACTTTAACTTATTAATGTGAGCGCGAAGCGCGAGCGAAAGTTTTATATAGTTGCACGAAAGATTCTTTTTATTTTCCAAGTCTTCCCCTTATCTTATTTTATGCCTTCGTCGTCCTTCTCTTCCTTTTCTCCTCTCTTTTTCCTCCTTATTTCCTTCTTTCTTTCCTTTTTTTTCTTTTTTTGCTCCGCCAAGAGGGGAGGGGGGGAGCTCGGCCCCCTGGATCCGCCTATGGGGACAAAGGGCGGGAAAAAAAGGCTATCATCGCCAAATCTCGTCCAAAAATACATGTTTTATTTCGATTTAGAATGATGTATTTCTATGATTATCAAAGACCAAAATAATAGGGGGACATTTGATATTGTGTCCCCCCTACTATTTTGAGTAGGTGGGACACGTCCCCCCTCGGATTTCCGCCCATGATGTAATATCAATGGGAGCGCGAAGCACGAGTGATTTTGGGGGGTTTCAATTTGGTCTAACTTCTCACCAAAGTAGGCCCTACTAGAATATTGTGAACGGGAGCTGTAGTTTCTGTACTGTTGTTTTAGTATACCCTTCAATATTATGAATGATAACCTCTAGGAAATATGCAATCTCGACTAATTATCCTCATCAGTGGCGTATTTATTCAGCATGGGTGCAGGGGGGGGGCGAGGGCACCAAGAAAACAAAAATAAATGAAATCCGGGAGGGGGGGGTAGACGTTAAAGAAAATCTGAGATTTTATTCTTGAAAAACACACTGAGGTATCTCACAAGGCCTAAATAAATAATGAGAACGCGAAGCGAGATCTGATTTTTTAAAAAGAATTTTCCTGTATTTTATCCTGAAAGCCTAAGTCAGGGGCGAACCCAGCTTCCGCCAATAGGGGGAGGGGCCATTTTTTCACCCATATTTTCCCCGATCGGCCGCTCAAAGTTGATTTGTCCAAGTGCCGTAATGAGCCAACAATTTCGAGGGGGCTCGATATGGCGTATCGCATAATATTAATAAGAAGTTGGCGGTGAGCGAAGCGAGCAAGCAAATATGTTGACACTTTTATTACAAAAATACAAGGTTGTGATAGATTTTGACATAATATTTGGAAAATAATAGGATATTTCATCCTAATCCCTTTCCTTTTCTCTCTATTTTTTCTTAGCCTTGATTCTCTCTTTTTTTTGTTGGGGGGGGGCAAACGCCCATGTCCTAACAGTAATTTTTGATATTCCAACCTAAAAAGATGAGATTTCAAATCCCCCAATGGGACATTCGACATTCATTTCCATCTCTCCTTTTCTTATCTTTCTTCCCATCTTTCTCTCTTTTTTAATATTATTCTCTTCCTATTTTTTCTTCTTCTTTTCCTTTCTTTTCTTTTCTTTCTTTTCCCTCTTCTTCCTTTTTCTCTTTCCCCCATTTACTTATCCCTCTTTCTTTTTCTTTCCTTTCCCCTTTTTTCTATTTTTTTTCTTCTCTCCCTCCCCCTTCCACTCTCTCTCTTTTTATTCTCTTCTTTTCCCCTCTTCCTCTATCTCTCCTTTTTCTTATCTTTCTTCCCATCTTCCTCTCTATTTAAATATTCTTCTCTTCCTTCCTCTCTTTTTTCTTCTTCTTTTTCCTCCTTTTCCTTTCTCCTAGCTTTCTTTTCTTCTCTTCCTTTTCCCTCCTCTCTTTTATCTCTTCTTCCCCCCTGTTCTTCTCCCTTTTTCTTTGTCTTTCCGTACCCCCTCTTACTCTCTTTTCTATTATCTTCTTTTCCCATCTTCCTCTCTCTTTTTATTCTCTCCTTAATTTTCCCCTCTCCCCCTCTTTTTTTTGAGCGGGGGGGGGGGGGTGAGTGAGGCAGTTCCCCCTCGCCCCCCCCATGAATCCGCACCTGATAGAACCCCATGGTCTCGTATCATTTGACCTTTGGACCTCTCGATGACATTTGATATATCTAATCATAATTTTACACGCACTGCGGACTATCGGACCCGCGGTCTATCGGACCCGCGGTCTAACGGACCCGCGGTCTATCGGACCCGCGGTCTATCGGACCCGCGGACTATCGGACCCGCGGTCTATCGGGATGTCCCCGTCCTTTTCGCTCCAACACTACGTGTTTAGAGTCCGATTTGCGCGGGGTGTGGAGGTGGGGTCGTACTAAACCAAATTATATGTAAAGGCAAAACCGACCACCAAAGGATCTCTCCCCTGGTGAGATCATCGCAGGCGGGGCCAAAGGACCCGTGACAAAACAAAAAAAAATTCCTGTACTTGTTTAGGGGTTCAATTCAGGGAATATTTGCCAAGAGTGTCGTTTTGCTCCCAGTACTTTTTTTGTTAAGGGTAGGGTTTCACATGCCAATACTTGTTAAGGGGTGCATTTTCAGAATATCGTGTTTATGGTTCTTTTCGAGACCCCATGGTATCCACTCGTCAATGGAAGTGCCCCCCCCCCGGAGAAGTGGGGCGTTTCATGAAAGGACTTGTCGGACGTTTTATCCGACAAGCCCCATTTAATCCGACAGTTACCATAGGAACAGTGCCTCTCAGCCAATCAAAATCATGGAAAGATGTCAGATCTGACAACTTGTCGGATGAAAATATTGATGAAACGCTCCCCCGGGACTATTGCATGTCTCTCTTCCTCTCTCCCTGCCAGTGCTAGAGGCAATGATGATCACTTCTCCTGGGGGTGGGGGTGGCTTACATCTGGGCGAGTGTGTGTTTGCCAGGACAATTCTTGCAAAAGATTGCTGGTATAACTAGGATATGGGGGAGGGGCCGTTTGTGATCTGGTTTATAGGAACTCAAAATTGGAGTACGTGTTGATAACTTTAAATGAGAATTTTCTTAATGTGATGATGTCATATCCACACTTTCCCATTTCTTATATGTTATTGCATGAAATCATATTTTGTTTTTCCTTTTTTCATAATTTCTCCTTTATGATGAAATAAGATGCAGCAATAGATAACTAAAGTACTTACTCAGTTGACAATCCAATTAATTGTTTTAGTTCTAGGTAGAACATTTTTTAATACATAATGGCACATAATGAATTACAGACTGAAGAACAAGTGGGCATATGAAATCATCAGCCCACCCATGAACGAAGACATGCCTATAACTGTTTCACCGGAATAATGCAAATCTTTGAAATTCAATAAAAGGCGTTATTAATTTGTTATCTGATTTTGATCAAATTTTCAGCATTTTGCTTTGTGAATTTTACTCTATTTATTGAGGTATAAATATCGTCAGCTGGAGCATCCCTTTTATACTCGATCGATCACTCACGCTTTCTGGCTATCCTTGTATGAAATTCTTTATATGATAAGATTATAATATTAATAGTTTAATATTAATTCTTATAATATAATTCTAATTCTTGCGCGTGTGGAATCACTTTTGATGCAAATATAGTTTTGTGAAGAGCTGGCTGCCTGTCAAATGAATTTGCAAAAAAGAAGGGAGTGTGCACACCACATCATCATCTCATCTCATCTCATTCTCCCATGTTGTAAAATTCCTTTTATTTGTAAAAATAAAAGGAATTTGGGGTCATTTTTGTTTAAATGTTTAGCATTTTACACTTGCTTGATAGATATGTACAGTAGGCCTATAGGACCTATATCTTTTTTATTTTATGCTTTTATGCAAATCATCATATTCTTTGACGTACGTCACGTCGAGCGAACATGTATGAAATTATAGACAGCTAGAAACATTTTTATCTTTAATTGGGGTGAATTAAGAAAGCAGAAATCATCAACCTGTAATTGTTTGATATTTTACATTGGTAGACAATTTAGATAAAAAAATAAAAATGGGTATTCAAATTAGGAAGAATTGCAAATTAGTAATTAAATTCCCTAATTAAGTTGAAGCATTGATTTCTTATGTATTGAGGGGCGGATCGAGCATAGGGTCAGCTAGCCTCCCTAAAAACGATATGTTCGATCCACTACCAATTAAGAAAAAAAAAAGAGAAAAGGAAAGGAAAGAAAAATGGTAAAATATAGCCATATGTCTCAAGGCCGAAATAGAATGTTTCCCATAAAAAAAAGGAATGCTATTGCTGCGCTATAACGCCACCTGAGGGAAGGCCGGTCGGCCAGCGGCCCCAGTGGGCCGAGGCGCGTACGTGCATTTGGGCCTGTCTGTAGCCTACTCTCCATTTTTTCTTCCTGTCTTTTCTTCAAAATTTTTGAAAAGAAGGGATCAAGGAGAAAGCAGTTTTCATGAGGGAGTGGGTTACAATATTGTGCCGCCCCAATCGATGCGTTATGCCCGCGCGCCCCGCACCCGGCCTCGATCCCGTCATCTCGCCCCCCCCCCCCCCCGCGGGTACGCTGTGTCACGGCTTCTGCGTGTTCTGAGACGAGGTCAATTTGATCTGCATTTACAAGCTTTATTTAGGCTCTAGAGCAAGAAGGAAACATGGCTTCGCTACTCCGTTGCATTCTTGGACCGAGGCTGTATAGAGTGAACTCTCATGGAACGATTAAGGTGAAATTTTGTCCTATTTTATACATTTATACAGGTCTATCGACCAGCATGACCAGACACCGGGTCACTGCACTGTCCCACATACTGCGTTTCGTGTTTGTATACCCTATGCCATGGCTAGCCTAATTCTGCGGCAGCCCAACACAGTAGTCAGTACACTGTGTTCGGGCTGTGTAGTGTTTCACCCAGAATCACCAGAAACCGAGTGAGCATCAGGAATCACATGTGAAAAATGGACAAAACTGTAACAAAGGAAATCTAACGTACCCACAAATTTAGCACTCCTAGTACCAATGAGGTCCAAACATTACATGTATGGACCTCATAGGCGACATTACCCAAAATTATGGGTTAGACAATTCAGTTCTGATTTCAAACCCAAGACTTTGGTAAATGTACGTCTTAATACAAACTGGAGTTATGCGATATGACTTTCATTTGGTGGGAAGCCTTTAAATACTTCCAAAAATGAGTTGAAATTAAAATGAATTACAATAAACTTACATTTCAGGCCCTTTTTGTTGATTTTCGGTGAGCGTTCCACACAGCTGCGACGAGTGATCAACTCCGAAGTGATACGCGAACTGGTCAGCTGATCGGTCAGGTGATCGGTAGATTATCTTTTTGTCAGACGTTCATAATTTATGTAAAGCGTATCAATCTTCAGTATCTTGATTCCAAAGTATCAGTATTGCAGATAAATGTCATTATTGATTGGAATCAGTGGCGGATCGGGGGGGGGGGGGGGGTGGGGGTGAGCATTTCTGCCCGATCCCCCTATTGAGATTTGTAGTAAATATTTTGGAATTAAATACGTTGTTCATACTAGTTATGCGACCCCTAATTATGATGATCACAGCATTATTTGTAATGGGGATATTTAATTCGTTCATATTCTTGTCTCTTTCTCTTTTTAGCCTTTTTTTTGCTTGTTAAAACCTTTTTTCCTTTTTTTTTTTGGGGGGGGGCTCGCCAAATTTTACGTGGGTCAAAATTACCTTCATTTTTTTAGTGACAATCTTTTTCATTTGTCCAGTTCTACGCGAGACAAAATTACCTTCGATCATTATTATAGTTAAAAACTTTTTTTTATTTTTTATTTATTTATTTTTTTTTGGGGGGGGGAGGTTGCCAAATATCACGCGAACGTTTTTCAGCTTTTACTGTTTTATTCGACTTATAATCAAATATTAAATGGGGCTTACCACAGTTTTTTTTAAAGTCAATTCATAAGAATATTCCTCCTCGGGATTTGAGCTTTCTTTCATGAAATATCAATTTTTTTCATGATTACCAAAAATACTTAAAATTTTTTATCGGTGTATGCCTATAAAGCTTTAGCTCATGAGTTGCGCCTGCCATATTTTAATGCTGATCAACTTTATGCTTTTAATGAATTCCTAAAAACAAATTCTCAGATCATCAATTTTGTCGCAATCGAATAATTCGATTGCGTCTCTCTATCAGTTTTGAATATTCATACAAAATATCAGCTCGTGCTTTTTGCTCATAATATTTTGATAAGTAAATTCTTCTCTTATATAATCGAGTCGGATAGATAGATAGATAACTAGAGAGAGAGAGTTGGGGGGGGGGGGGTCCCTCAGCTACTTGTCCTCGCTTATTTGTTATTATTTGTTATTATGCTCATGTTGTGAGAGCTTTGTGTTTTCACATTTTTTTCTTTTTCAACCTTTTTATTGTCTCGGAGCTTCCCTCTATTTCTTTACACTATATAATGTAGTCCTTTTTACCTCATTGTTTCAATCATTGGCGGCGGAAGCCCCAAATTTTAGGAGGGGACAACCTAAAAAATTTTGACAAGCAAAAAAATAAAAGGCTCTCAACCCAAACATTTTAGGGGGGGACGTAGGAAAATAAATTGACAAGCAAAAAAAAAAAAAGGTCAACAACAAATTTAGGGGGGAACGTCCCCGCTTCCGCCGCCTATGGTTTCAATTCTTTTTTTGTTCTCATTTCAATGAAAACATCATTATTAAACTGACGTAGAAGACTTTATTACGAAATTTTGACATTGTTTTGTTTCATTTGTTTGGCTTTCTTTTTGTCTTCTTCTCATCTTCTTTTTCTTCTTACTTTTTCCCTTTCCTTATTTTCTCTTCAGTATTTCATTTTATGAGGTATCCGCCAATTTATACAACACCAAGCATATAGAGGCGGATAATCAGTGAGGGAGCATGACGGTGTGCCGCTCTAAAAAAAAGGAGGAATATTGGAAGAAAAAAAAAGAAGAAGGGATGGGGGAAAAATAAAGAAAAAAAAAAGATGATGATGGCAATGATGATGATGAAAATTATCTTGGTGATGATGATGGTTGTGGTGACGGTTGTGGTGATGATGATGGTGATGCTAATGATAGTGGTGATGATGATGATGATGACGAGATGTAATTTTGTTATTTTGTCTTTGAAAAAAATTAAGTAGTGCAAAGTTGAATTCATTTAAAGTTTATTATGAAAATAGCAGAAAAAAAATTGGTATGCGTTCGAGGAAAATCCATCCCCCACCAATCTTTTTCAAAGGTAAGATTTTTTTTTGCCCGGGGGGGGGGCCACTTCCATTCACGAGTGGATACCATGCGCGACCATGGGGTCTCGAAAAGCACCCTAAACACGTAATTTCCATATTCTGAAAATGCACCCCTTAACAAGTATTGGCGTGTGAAACCCTACCCTTAACAAGTATTGGAAACAAAACGATACTCTTGGCAAATATTCCCTGAAATGAACCCCTAAACAAGTACAGGAATGTTTTATTGTTACGGGTCCTTCGGTCGTCGGCTTTACCTTATTTGGTTTAGTACGACCCCACCTTCTACACCTCGCGCAAATCGGACTCTAAACACGAAGTGTTGGAGCAAAAAGGACATCCTTTATAAAACATTTTGATTTTGTTTTATCATCCCCGCAAATATGACCCTAAACACGACGGTTTTCCTAGCGAATTAATAGATACCCTTTTTTCGTTATTTTTGTGTTTTTGACACCCTTATCACGTTACGTAGGTAACGTGTCCTATCGTGAAAAGGACATCCTTTTTCCTTTTTTTTTGGTCGCGCATGGTATCCACTCGTCAATGTAAGTGGCCCCCCCCCCCCCCCCGGGTTTTTTTGTGACGGCGTAGGCCTTTGCAAGCAGCTATTATTATGGTAAAAAAGTAAATGAAATGTCAAGAAATACATGATAATGATTTTTATGGTACATTTAGTACATCAATTCATACTTGTTATCAAAAAGAAAAAAGTGGGTCGTTACGGACCATTAAAAATGGGAAATTTGGGCATTTTATATTTAGGATAGAGCAACTGCTCGTTATAGACGTCACAATAAATCAAGCATTCTAAATTCTATCAACTCCATTTTTTGTCAAATAACACCTTCATCGATATTTTGAAATGATTTTTCTCATATTTTCATCATCTTTTTATCAGGGTGAAATTCCCCTTTAATTTACAAAACAGATTCGCAAACAATATCAAGAGTAGTGGGAGGCAAGGGTGGAAATCTAAGGTAGGGGACCAGGGGCTGGAAAACAGGCAAAAAAAACAACAAAAAAAAAACTAACAAAAAAAAAAAAACAAAGGTTTATCACCCCCAAAAGAAGGTCGTCTCGTCCAAAATACATGTTTTACTTCGATTTAAATGATGTAGGCCTATTTCTTTCCATCATATATAAAAGAACAAAAATAGTAGGGGGACATTTGATAATGTGCCCCTACTATTTTGGGTTAGGGGGAAGTGTCCCCCTGGGATTTGCGCCCATGTGGGTGGGGGGTGTTGCACCTCCTTTCGGAATCATTATGGAACAGTGTGAATAGTCGCTGTGATTTCGATCTCATACCTATAAAAAAAATAGAACAGAAGAACGCCTTGACCACAGGCCAAAATGCCTAACAATTTTTCCGCGGCATTAGCGACTCTCGTAAGGGGCGCTCCATTTATAAATAAAGTTGCACGTGTAGCTGTCTATGGCGACAGAATCTATCGCAGAATTGAAGCCAGAAGCGTGGGAATTTTCAAGAAAATTCAAGAAAAGAACCGGTGAGTACCGATTTAACAGTACTAATCTAATTAGTTACATGTATTGAATTATAAGAATATTCAATTTTTCGTGAAACAAAGCTTAGTTCTAAGCTAGGGCGGCCCAAATGCGCGTGAGTGGAGTCCCAGTTTCTTAACACGGGTAAGTATTGCGTTGTCGCCTAGAGTGCAAATTTAGCAATATCACTGTTCCTCAAATTCAAAACAATGCCCAAAACTAGGCAAAACGTCGTCAGAAAAATTAGGCGGTGTACATTAAAAGTTGTTTGTACAGGAAGCAATGGGGGATTGATATAGCCATTTGAATTATTTGTGTTTCTCCTTCATTCTTTTTCTTTTTTCCCCTTTTTCATTCTTCTCTTTTGCCATTTGCTCTTTTTTCTCTTTTTTTTGTCTCTAATTTTCTTGTCTTTATCCTCTCTTTTTGTTCTTTGTTTCTTCTTTGTTTTTGAGATATTATGCACATGGTGTCGTACAAGTTATTTAAAATTATTATTATTGGAAACTGTATCATAGGTAAAAAAAACAAGTGAAAAAATAAATGATTACTCATATATTAAAAGAATATATTCGTTGATCAAAATTATTGAGTGATCAGCAAATCATCTATATATTGATGCCTATTTTCTGGAACCCAGCCTCTGGAAGGCCTGTGCTGGCTTAGCCTAGAGGACTCCATGATGTAAAATTTAAAAAATATCATCACGGCGTACAATTAATGCCGGCTCCCACATATTCTCATTTTTTCTCTCTCTTGTTATGTTCTCCATTTTGTTTATTTTGTATACTGTGCATGTATCCTTTCAATTTGAATTGTATGTTGTCTGTTTTTAATGAGAATTTAAAATAGATAAATGAAATGAAAATATATGCTCATAAAATGCATATAAGTCTCATCATCCAACAACCATTTTCATACAATTGATGCCTTCATTATCAATATCATTTTGTATGTTTGAATGGAGATCAAGATTGAGTAAAGAATCATGAAATAGATTACAATTTATATTATGTTTGTTTATAGATTAATATGTTATTTTTCATCTTGTTGGCATTTTTAAGCTTAATCTCTGTGGGATAAGTATAGGCCTATAATGAGTTACTCATCATAGGACGCCTAAAGTCGCCGCGAATCCTGCTTGTTTTCCTGGCATCCAAGAGGCTTTTTTTTCTAAAGACATCCCATTCTTTATAATGTTTTTGCTAAAAAATTAATAAATAATCATGGTGACACTAAATCAGCCCATCGATACTTCTACTATACTATACCTTTGCAGAATTGATACAGAAAATCAAATTTTGTGATAGATTTTTTCATAAAATCCCAATAAAAGTTACTATAGGCCTTTATCATGCACCCTTTTTTTTATAAAAAGTGCTTGGCAAGGAGGTGGTGGGGTGGTCTTCCCCACCCTAACGTCCCTCCCCCCCCCAAAAAAAAAAGATAGAGGAGAAACGATGAGAGCGAAGGGGAGAACAATGGCGAAAAAGATAGCTTTGTGGAGTTTTCTTTCTCTCTAAATATTTGCTTCCGTGCATGTTTGTGTAGAAATCATGATATTGTTTTCCTCTTTTGTTTACCTTTCTATACTACCCCATTTTCCCACCTCGGCTATATTGCTAGTGTGTTTCGTGGTGGCATCAAGTTTTAAAGAATAATATTTGGGAACGGAATTAGTATTAAGATTGTAGTTTAAGTATATGAAGTCATATTTTTCTTCAGATTGATCACATATATTCCCGATCCTTAGGTCAGGGCAGTAAACTCTATAATAATAATGCCATCAATTACCCACAAAGGCTTCTTCTTCCACATTTCAGCTCTTTACTAGTCAATCATAATTTATTTGGGGGCCGCGGACAGCCTGTTCCTCATTTAAAAGGGGCAGCTATAATAATTGTGCCGTGCCATGTATAAAAAAAAAGAAAGTACAATATTACTATAGAATTAGTTGGAAGTTCTTCTTCTAAAGTACAGTCCACCGACTGGTGTATTGTCGTTCTATATTTGGCAGGTCTGGTGTGGAGTATGTACAGTGCCATTTTAAAATATACTAAAAAGTTACTACTTGTAAGTGCAGCTAAAAAACCATGCTGCTCTCTTAGCGAAGCGGGGTGCTCTGTACCTCTTGTTTGAAGAGGCTAACAGAGGTGATATTGGGTAGTTCATCTGGCAAGGAATTCCATAACCTGATGGTGTCTGGAAAGAAGGACTTCTGATAGATGAGAGTCCTTGCAAAAGGTATTTGGAATCGCTTGGAGTGTCCACGGCTTGATGTCATCACCGGAGTCAGAAATGTATGTCGAATTTCTATATGCTGATTGACGATACGATGCATCATCATCATTTTGTATTGTGCCCTACGCTCCAAAAGTGTTGGCCACTCGAGTTGATTAAGCATCGGTGTGACGCTGCTTGTGCGTTTGAAGTCACCAACAACAAACCTGGCAAAACGGCGCTGGACCATTTCTAGTCGATGGATATTCTCTTGAGTGTAAGGGTCCCATACAACACAAGCATACTCTAAAATGGGGCGTACTAAGGCCAAGTAGCATAAGATCTTAGTCTTTCTTGGACAAGGGCTGATGTTTCGCTGAAGAAATGCACTGACAGCGCTGGCTTTCTTGGTAATCGCTTTAACATGATGAGTCCAGTTCAGGTTGCTCTTGATATGGACACTGAGATACTTAGCTGTGTCGGCTGACTCAAGAGGCTGTCCATGGATGCTATAAGTCCATTTGACAGGCTTTCTCTTGTTAGTTACATGCAGTACCTGGCACTTCTGTGGGTTGAAAGCCATAAGCCAGTCACTTTCCCATGTTTGCAAGGCCTCCAGGTCATGCTGCAGTTGTTTAGAGTCGTCTTCCGAGCTGATCTTCCGATATATCATGCAGTGGTCTGTAAACAGACGTACTGTGCAGCCAGCTGAGACATACTCGGGAAGGTCGTTGATAAACAGAAGGAAGAGCAGTGGCCCGATGACGCTTCCTTGTGGCACGCCAGATGTGACTTGTGCAGTTTTCGATGTTCATCCTTCAAGAACAACATGTTGACTCCAGTTTGTGAGGAAGTCTGCAAACCACTGATGGATGTTATTATTATTAATGCCATAGTGTTGTAGCTTGTAGAGTAGTCTAGCATGTGGTACTTTATCAAAAGCTTTGCAGAAGTCAAGCAGGATGACATCATGTTGTTCCTTCTCATCCAATCCCTTGGCTAGGTCTAGAACTGCAAGAATTAGCTGTGACTCACATGAACGACGCTTTCTGAAGCCATGCTGAGCGTCTGTCAAGATGTTGTTGCTTTCGAGATGACTCAACAGCACTGAAGACGATGTGCTCAAGTACCTTGCATGCAACAGATGTTAGAGAAATGGGAAAAGTTCATGTCATCTATCTCCTGTCGCCTATTTTGCGCCATTAATTTGATATTTTGCATGTCACCTAAGTTCCTAATCATTTAAAATTCTGTTGGAAATAATTTTTTAAAGGCTGTTTACGATGTGAATCACACAGTAATTGTTTAAACAGTTTAAACAAGTGTTTAAAATCTTAAACAACACAGTTTAAATTCAAATAATTAATTATCAATAATTAAATTCAAATATTTAATTATCAGGAGGAAAATGGGGACTGGGGGTGTGACATCATCAGTCCTCCTAATGAATTACATGTATTATGAATGAATGGAATTTTAGTAGCTTTCTTGTACCATAAGATCCGTTGTATACAGTATGTTATCTATTTTGCAAACTTGAACATTGTATTGTAAAATGTAATCAATGAAATGTATACTTGTCTTTTTTACTTTATAATTCAGTTTGTTAACTGGCTAACTGCAATATGTGGAGAATTTCAATAAATGCCATTTATCTAGCTTCTATCTGTGAATATTCATGATGTTGTGCATATAAATGTTTTACAAATATTGCTAAACTTTGAAATTCAATAACTTTGTTATTTATCAGAAGGTGTGCATGATGTGTGATTATTGAATTGTAATTAATCTTTAAGTGCTTGATCACCTATGTGCATCAAGGCATAAATTACAGAGCAGAGGCAATATTGGGTGACAGCTTTCCCGTTGCACATGTACAATTTAGGCCATCGTACTGTAACCTCTGAGAAGCTTTTTGTTGTTGGTGGTGGCTAATATTCCTTTTATTTGGTACAGTAACTAACAAAACATGGCATGAAACCCAGAATTCTAATGCTTTTAGCAAGTTTTTTTTTTTGCATTACAATGTAGCCTGGTACTGGATATATGCTTGCTTTGGAAATATAATGCCTATTTCTATTTGGGTTTGTGTGTTGATATACACTGTATTCTTTTTGTCAATCAACCTGCGCTTTGAAACCTCCATGTAAAGTGCCCTACAAATGGTCTTGTTATTTACACGTATTTCACATTTTTTTATGGGGAAATTCAACTATCGAGATAGAAATTTGGGGTGAGCTTGTTTGAGGGTTGCTGTACTTGTGATTTGTTCTTATCTGGTTTGTTGCAGTGTTTCAATCTATGTTTGCTTACAATTTTGTGACTTTTCTGTATCTTTCAGGGTCATGATTACCAATCCAATGCAATGGAGAAACACAGTGACAATATCATAAAGCTGGTAAGTTTGTATGTAAACGGGGGGGGGGGGGGGGGGGGCAGTCAAATATCTTGCTGTACAGTACACATGCGTGACAAAAAAAGGTGTTTAAAATCATTTTTTTTTTTCAGTTTTGGACGCGGGTCATACATGCACTCATTAAGGGTATCAAAAACACTGATTTCCCCCAAAAGGGTGGTTTTGAAAGAATGGTCACTCGCTGGGTCAAATGTATCTAGGGTATGTCTTTTTTCCAAAGCCTTCTAAGGCCAGCTCAACATGTTCAGGGTGTGTTTTTTCCCCAAGCTTTTTCCCTTAGTATCCCTAAAATAGACCTCAAAATAGCCAATCTGGAATAAAATTATTGGAAATGGTTTTTCAACTGATTTGAGTAGGTATGGGTGTCAACATTTACCAAAAAAAAGTTAGGAGGAATACGGGTTGGGGAAAGTGTTTTTTTTCAAGGTCAAAGGTCAATGACCTTTTTATATATACCGTATAATGATATCTATGAGATGGAAAGGCGCAGGTTGGTGATAATGATGTCAGAATGCACAAATTTTTACCAGAATATCAAATAAAATAAAATTAAGTACCTAGCATGCATATTCACCGATGAAATTCAAGGTCAAAGCCTTTCAAAGGTCAATGAACTTTTTTTACATCATATACCATACTGTATAATGGTATCTCTGAGATGATAAGGTACAGGCTAGTGAGCATGGTGTCAAAATGTACAGATTCTTACAAGAAGGTAAAATAGAATGAATGTGAGTACCTAGAATGGACATTCACCAATAAAATTCAAGGTCAAAGCTTTCAAAAGGTCAATGACCTTTTTACATTATATATATCATACTGTATAATGGTATCTCTGAGATGAAAAGGCACAGCTTGGTGATCATGGTGTCAAAATGCACAGATTCTGATCAGAAGATCAAATAAAATAAAATTAAGGACATAGAATGCATATTCACCCATAAAATTTAAGGCCAAAGGTCAATGACCTTTTATGCATTATATACCATATTATATACTGGTATCTCGAAGATAAAACGGTGCAGGTTGGTGTTCTTGGTGTCAGAATACACAGATTCTTACATGAAGATCAAATGAAATGAAATTAAGTATTGACAATGCACATTCACCCTTAAAATTCAAAGACAAAGGTCAATGTCCTTTTTTACATTAAATAATAATAATGGTATCTCTGAGATAAAACACCGCAGGTTAGTGATCTTGGTGCCAAAATGCAAAGATTTGTACAAGAATCTTCTGAAAATGGGTAGGATAGGTCTAACTCTCTTGTCACAGCTAGCATCATCTGAGAGCATTTCCAAACAGCAGAGGGATGATGATGAAGTGAAGGCCATCATTAGAGCTGCATGTATATCAACTTCAACAAAGATGAATTCCTGTATTATTATTAATATACCTCTCATTGTGAGCTGCCAGAATCTCATGAGATGCTAATGTTGCAGGACAAAACTTCATATCTGCTCTCTGCCGTACGTCACCCATGATGCTATTTCTACTAGGTGTCAGTTTGTACAAGGATCATTATTTGGTCCAGAATAACTGAGTGTTATCATGCACAAATTAGGCATATGATATAATGAAATTCAAAAGGAGATAATAGATTAAAAGTACACATCCATTGACCTAACAAAACTCCTACAGCACCACGTCCAGTTCTTGAGAATCAAGCTATGCAACATATCAGCAATAATATATACCCTGGTCTGATATCCCTTGACAGAACGTTATTAGGCTTTCATTGAATGGGCCAGATCAAAGTTCTGAAAATGTCAGAAGGTTTTCAAAAGTTTAATTACTCTTTGCTGAAGTTGAGACACTTAACTTCATTTACTATGACAAAAGCTGCAGCTCTAATGATTGCCTTATTTTAATTCTTCATCATTGCCCCTGGCTATATGAAAATGTTCTTAGATGATGCATGCCATTAGGGTTAGGCCTATCCTTTCCATTTACAGATTAAGTTATAGTTTATAGTATTGATTGTAGCAATTGAGGTTAGTGACCTATTGCTACAGAAAAATTAGTACCTTGATTTAGATTTATAAAATGCATATGTAAATGCTGCTACTTTAGACAACTTCACCATTTTAGATTATATCATACATGATTTTTTTTTACACTTTTGGCAATGCATTACTACAATATATATTAAAAAGTGCTATTTGATATCGATTTCACCTCGAACTTGTATTTTGACGTCATCATTGGTCAAGGAATTAACTATTAAATTTGTGTTCATTTTCCATGCAGGTCAGTCTTTTTACCATCAGAATCACTATATACAATGAAGTTATCAAATTATTGACCTATTTACTTAAATTCCCTGACGTTATTGATATAGTTGATTGACTTCTAACCCTTAAATATATTTTCCATGGCCATTATTTATCCTTATTTCAGAGTGAAATATTATTATTAAACATCCAAGTTTTCATTACAAATAGGTATCTTTCTTTCTATAATTCACAAAATGTGAATATAATAATTATGAATTACTATCTTTTTTGGGGGGATCATGCATGGATGTATAAATATTTATTAACTTTTGACCTTTGACTCTGGATATCAAAGGTGAAGGTTAATTCTTTATGATTATTTTGTGCCTTTTCATCTTCTTGCAAAAACTGCTTTTTGACAACAAATCACCAACCTGCGACTTTTCATCTCAGAGATACCATTATACCGTATATAATGTAAAAAGGTCATTGACCTTTGCAAGGCTTTGACCTTGAATCTCATTGTACCAATGAGCATTGTAGGTACCTTATTTGATTTTATTGGATCTTCTTGTAAGAATCTGTGAATTTTTGACACCAAGATCACCAACTTGCGCCTTTTCATCTCAGAGATACCATTGTACCGTATATGGTATATAATGTAAAAGGGTCATTGACCTTTGAAAGGCTTTGGGCTTGAATTTCATTGGTGAATAAGCATTGTGGGTACTTGATTTGATCTTCGTGTAAAATCTGCGCATTTTGACACCAAGATCACCAACCTGTGCCTTTTCATCTAAGATATACCATTATACCGTATATGGTATACATTTTTAAAAAGGTCGATGACCTTTGAAAGGCTTTGACCTTGAATGTTTTTGGTTAATGTGCATTCTGGGGACTTAATTTTATTTTATTTGATCTTCCTGTAAGAACCTCTGGATTTTGACACCAAGATCACCAATCTGTGCCTTTTCATCTCTACCGTATATTTTTTACACTATATACCGTATATGGTATATAGTGTAAAAAAGGTCATTCACCTTTGAAAGGCTTTGACCTTGAATTTCATCGGTGAATGAGCATTGTAGGTACTTAATTTGATTTTATTTGATCTTGTAAGAATCTGTGCATTTTGACACCATGATCACTAACTTGTAGTATTTTATCTGGGAGATACCATGACACAGTATATTTAAAAAGGTCATTGACCTTTGACCTTGAAAAAAAGCACTTTCCCCAGCCCGTATTCTTCCTAACTTTTTTTTGGTAAATGTTGACACCCATACCTACTCAAATCAGTCAAAAAACCATTTCCAATAATTTTATTCCAGATGGTTTCTAATTATGGGATACTACCTGTGGCTTTTTAAATTATGACCTGATGAATTTTGGATGACACATTTTTAGTGTTTACATTGTATTCCTATGTGGTACTTTAACCCTAACTGCACTGGGGGCATGCAATACCCATGAATATAGTTTTGTCTATTTAAGCTTATTGTTAGCAAGTAGACGGAACTCGTTTAGGGGTCATATTCAGGCCAAAACTTGTTTAGGGGCCAAAATGTGGAAATGAAGCCCACAAAAAACTTGTATAGGGGGTTATTTTGCACACAGAGAAAAGCTTGTTTAGGGGGTGTTTGGAAATAATTTGATCACGCATGTGTACATCAATACATTTGACTGCCCAACCACCCCCCCCCCTCTGGTTCGAGAAATATTACACATGCTTAAACTAATCTGGTCTGAAAGATTGCTTCGACTTGAATAGACAAGTATTCAGCTCGGAGAAAATACCAGGGTGGTTGTATGAATGTATGAAATACCAAAATTCACCTACATGTAGAATTCAAAAGCAAACATCATAATTAAAAGTCTCATTATACTCAGCAGACAATGATAGGTTTATCCAATTAGATTATGAGAATAATAATAGGTTCATTTATGTAACAGAGTTACTACATGTATATGCATAAACTCTACTGCTCTTAAAGATAAATACCAGTTGTGGTAATGATCTCAAAATGAGTTCGAATAGAATCCAATGAAATGACCACCAAAGTATTTGTATGTATACATAAAAAATATGTGCCAAATATCTCTGGAAGAAAATATGTGATAGTGGAGAATTAGCAAAATAAGCACAGAATTCCATCAAACATCTGGCATTTTTTGAAGTAATATTAAAGCGGACTAACATTGACATATCATGGAGAAATCAAATCAATACAAAATTTGCAAAAGGCCAATTGACTTGCATAATATAATCCATCCGTCGTGAGAGCCCGTCGGACTAATGCGTTTAAAGTTTGGACAGCACAAATTTGACCGAACTAGAGATCGTGTCTACTTTGGGTTGTCGCAGTTTCCAACAATTCCTAGACTCTTAGCAGGTCTCATGATCACTAAAACAAAACAAATATCCTTTGTAAAGACTTGTTACAAAGTGAAAACATGCAGTTTACTTTGGTTAATCTACTATCTATCGCTTTCCTATTAGACCTCCCTGATATGCCGGTGTCTATTGCATAAAACCCCGGGCATGCAGTCTGGAAGCAGGCCTTGTTATTGCTCTTCCATATCATAAGCTGTTTTCTCTTTGAGCGAAACTTGAAACAGGGCAATAAATCATGGTACTTGGAACAGACTATCATAATAGCGAAAGTAAGCCGAGTGAAAGACTTGAATCCCTGCATGATTTGTCAATGGACGGTCGCTTTGATACACTGTCCCACATATGCTTTTCTGCGATAGTGAACAACAGAATTATCAATTTTGAGCTAAGATTTCATGATTTTACAAAGATATAAGTTTACATTATTGTACCAGAATTAGATGTATGATGATAATTTGACAATTAACCTTGATTTAAAAGACTTTCTTGTGAAATAATTGTTTGCTGCAACTACTGTCTTTATTATTACCCTTGCTGTAGCTGAGCTGTCATAATATGCACCATTAAAAGCAATGGGGAATAAATGCTACTGGGTACTTTATTCACCTCATCTGGGACAAGCTTGATTAGTGTGGATGAATGTATTGCAAAGGAAATTAACATCTGGGCCCTGTCTTACAAAGAGTTACAATTGATCCAATCAACCACAACTATGGAAAGCCAGCAGCGTAAACATCTAAAATGCATTTTTGTTCATAATATTTTCTAGATGTGATGTATGTTCATACATTCAGTGTTTTCTTGATTCAGTATGCTTCTCTTTGTTTTCAAAGGACTTTGTGCAAATTTTCTAAAGAAAAAAAATATGACAATGTTGGATTTTCGTATAATTGAGGCTAATTGGATCAATCACAACTCTTTGTAAATGGGACCCAGAAGTACATGTAGGATTCAAACATACAAGTTTTGAGAGTCGTCACTAATACACCATGATGCTTTTACATGGGTCACGGGTGAATATACATGAATAAATATGAAAATAAGAGCTATATAATGTATGTCGATCCCATAAAGTTGTTGTATTCTGTAAGGTTCATTTTACAAGAATGTGATTTAAAACATGGGTATGAAACTTCAACCATGGGTAAGATGGATTGATGATAATTTATTGTTTTTTTTTCTTGAAATATTCTAATTCTGGCAGATTTCATTTTGCTGGTCATTCGGATACTACACATCTCCAATAATAATTGGCATCTTGTATCGACGAGGTAAGAAACTGATGGGTAATGAAAAATTAAAAACTGCAACAAAATGTAAAGTGAAATACTCATGAAAATGACTGTTGGGTAATTTGTTGGATAATACCTCTAAAAAAAACAATTTGATCTCAATGTTTGAGACCAACAGATTTAAAAGACTGCTGAACATTTTTTTCAGGATTGTTTCACTTACATGGTTCTACTGAAAAAAAAAACCTAGTCTCACCACACCACACACTTTCAAAGCTCAAATGATGATAAGTTAAAAAGCACAATACCATAAGCATGCTATGCTTGTGGAAAATTTAGTTTTCTATTAATTGCCATGAACGATTCTTAAAATTTGAATCTATCAAAATCTGTAATTGATCTGATATCTTGAAGAAAATTGTTCCCTATATTCGATAAAACATTCAGTGTGTACATTTTGCTTGGAAACATGCAGTTTTGCTACCAGGACATAACCAATCATGAATTTTATTTTTATTTATTCAAAGTAGTGGTATTATTTAGGAAATTACATTGTTACATGGATGATTAAGAATTGATAATGTGTCTGATCCCGGCGGGGGGGGGGGGGCCACTTACATTGACGAGTGGATACCATGCGAGACCAAAAAAACACGATAGGGCACGTTATGTACGTAACGTGATAAGGGTGTCAAAAAACACAAAAATAATGAAAAAAGGTATCTATTTCGTTAGGAAAGCTACGTGTTTAGGGTCACATTTGAGGGGATGATAAAACAAAATTAAAATGTTTTATGAAGGATGTCCTTTTCGCCCCAACACGTATGTGTTTAGAGTGTGATTTGCACGAGGTGAAAGGTGGGGCCGTTCTAAACCAAATGGTGTGTAAAGGTAAATCCGACGACCAACGGACATATAATAATATTGCTGTACTTGTTTAGGGGTTCATTTCAGGGAATACTTGCCAAGAGTATCGTTTTGTTTCCAAGACTTGTTAAGGGTAGGGTTTTACACGCCATTACTTGTTAAGGGGTGCATTTTCAGAATATGGAAAATATGTATTTAGGGTGCTTTTCTATACCCCTTGGTCGCGCATGGTATCCACTTGTGAATGGAAGTGCCCCCCCCCCCCCGGCTGATCCCACATGGTCCAATCCTGTTCTGTTCACATTAGGCTTTTTAAGTAATCATCTGTGAAAATGAATAATCCAACTCAGACATATATGTACATAGAAATTAAAAGAGGATTTGACTGCATGGTTTTGAAACAAATGTGTCATTTATTTTGTAATGAGCATTTGTTATTTGTATTGCTTTCATTGTTTAGGGTAGTGCAACCCAAATTGAAAGTTGGTCATAGGCAGAAAGCAAAATCAGAGAGAGAGTGAGCAGATAGAGGAAAATTTGAACAAATTTAAACAAACATAGAGTTTTTAAGTTTTTAAAATTGTAGAAAAAAGTCATTATTATTCCTGCAATTTTGAAACTTGTCCTAATATTTGTTTCATGATTTTTTTTCTTCTCACTTTAGGTTACTTCAGCCTCGATGGAGCATTAAGTCTGGGAAAGTTTGGTGGAATGGTGTTAATTGCACTATGTGGAGCCTTTTATGTCAGAGGTAATATATATTAGATACTGGGCCCCATCTTACAAAGAGTTGCGATTGATCATATCAATCGCAACTGTGGAAAGCAAGCTAAGTCAACGTATATAATGCATGTTTGTTTAAAGAAAATTCTAGATATGTATGTATATCCATAAATTCATTGATTTCTTGACAATTTGGTGTGTTCTCCTTTGTTTACAATGGACATTTTGCAAATTTCCTGTAGAAAAAATTTTGACACTGATGGATTTACATAGAGATTGATTGGATCAATCGTAACCTTGGTCTTAGAATTGAAATTGAATGTTTATCCAACAAGAAAAGAGAACCCTTATTTTTCAAGAGTACTAAAATTTGTACATGGGAAGATTAGAGTACTTGAAGGTGAAAATTACTTGAAATTTATTACTAGTTTATAATTCATGAATACATGATGTACTTGCTGAGAATGAATAAAAGAATGTGTATAGAATTATCATTGTGTTATACACATTACCTTGTATATTCAAGACAAATACAAGTTTGACATTTTAATATGAAATGAAACTTGGAATTTCACTTTGTTTCATGTGCAATCCGGTGAACATGTCCTGCATGTAGATATATGTAAACCCCTCGAAAAAAGGTGTGGAAATCTGACTTGGATCATTAATCCCTCCTTGATTTCAGTAAATATTAATGTGCGATCGACAGCAATGAATAGATCATTTGATTTTCTTTTAAAAAGATACCCTACGTGATATGGTTCACATGGAGGTGCAGTGCCTTGAAATGTGGGGCAAGTCAAAATTCAAAAGTTGCAAAATGACACAATATTGAAAGTAACTGTTCTTTTTTTTCCATGGTGATGAGTGTGTTTCTCAGTAGTTTCTTTTGTTTTCGTGCACCTTAACATCAACATTAACATAGAGATCTGTGAGATAACATGGTTTGAGTCGTTTGAAATAGCCATGCATGTTTGTTTGTTATGTGTTTGCTTGTGCAGAGGTGTGTTTGATTCCATGTTAATGTTGATGTTCAGGTTTCTTTATAATTATGCTGTTATCAGCAATTTTCTGATGTCATCAAATATTTATCTTTACTGTTCTCATTGCTGTGGTATAGTTAACCCTCGTTGAATTGAAACCACTTTTTAATAATGAGTGCCAGTTGTCAAATCTATATGTCATTCACCAAGTAAAAATTATCTAAATCCTGCAGCCCCCAAATGTTTGTTTTTTTTTTTTAAATCATTTTTTATGTAAAAGGGGAAGAAAATGATATGCATGTAATGGATTTTATATTTTGCGATGAATATGGAAGAAGTGAGATGAAACACCACACTCTATAGAAGTGTGGAGTGAAAATTATGTTTAGTCTGGGATTAAACATTAGTTTAGCATCAGAATACCATCAAAACAATCTTCACTCTCCAAAATGGCAATGATTTGTCGATAACAACTAGATTTGATGAACATGTTGATCAAATTTATATTCAAAGTGTAATTGAAAGGGTATACATCTATTTCAAAGTTGGACTCTTTCTGAAAGTGAATTTTTTTTTCTTCTTTATTCAGGCCTAGGAAGAGCTTACAGTCCAGAGTATGGAGTTTTTATCAGTTTACTAGATGAGATAAGTAGGAATGGACAGGGCGAGAACAGGGTAAGTACGGTGCATCTTTTCAGTGCTTCCATTGTTATCTCTCAACATTTCCAAAGTCACCCATGGATGTAATTTCTGTAAATATTCACACAATACGTGATACTAATATTGAGATTAAATTATTAAAGTTCTTTGGAAATATGGGACACTCATTTCTTTGATCATTTTTATTTTCCAGAAAGAGTTGCAGTTCTATGATTTTGACTTCTCTGCTTGGCCAGTTGATTATGAATGGAACGAAAGGTACAGTATTTATTCAATGCACTCATGCCATTTTTGGTTTTAAAACATTAATGATGCAAATTATTATATCCCACCTTTTAAAATTTGTGGAAAGTAAAGCACAAGATAAATTGTAGCATTCTGTTTTTCACTAGTCTCTCAAGTAAATAGTGTTGATCGAAAGAGTAACACCAAGCATTATCAGGGTGGTGTCTCATAAAGCTGTTCGTAAAGTTATGCACACTTTATGAACGACTGGAACATGTTCTAATACATAAGTCGGCTACATAGGGATATATCATATAGCAAAAGAAAGGATCACCAGTCGTGCGCCAAGTAATTCGTAGCTTACGAAGAGCTTTATGAAACGGGCCCCTGGAGTGTATCCAAAATGAAAATGTATTATGCAGTGTATAACCTTTGATAAAAGTTAATTGCACTGTATACTATCTTGCAAATGCAAATTTAGGGCTCAAACGGTATTTCTTTGAAAAAATTGTGATTGATCGCTCTTTATTTCTTTGATTCAGAAAGTGTGAATAGACTTGTGATAGCTGAAAAGGATCTTTTAATTACAATTTAACAAAACTGCAAAGGAAGTTTGCAAGTAATTTTATGGCTGCACCATAATGGCTTCATCACAATGGTCAAGAGCTTATCGATTTATTCTCATTTCCATTTTTTCCCTTCCAGTGGCAGCCAGCCACTATGGAGGAACCAGTCTTCAGGTTCACAGAGGTCCCGGGGTGCTGTGGAATGGCTTGGCGGGTTGCCATGCCAACTGCTGAGTTACCTTGCCATTCATAGCTTTGGGTGCAGGATAGTCTATCCAGGGAGTACCGCTCTGCTCAATGCAGCCATAAGTAAGTCCAGTCAGCCGTTCAAAGGGATGTGATCAATTCAAATGTAATGGGTGGTATTTTGATAGCCATAATGGGTTTTCGTAGACCACACATTTTATGGAATGCCAGCTTTCAACTCATTGAATTTTTTTTTATCCTAAAAAAATTTGCGCCATAAAATTATAATAATTTTTAGAAAATTGATATATAAATTATAATTTCCATAAATATGGAAAAAATATTATTAGGCCCAGTATTCCATAGAAGTATGGTTTGAGATTCTAGTCTAGACTAGGGTTTAACCTAGGTTTAAATGATCAGAAATTAATTAAGTCGTAAAATGGGAATAAAAGAATACAAAAACATTATTTTAATTGATTAATTGATGCATTATCATTGCCACGAATATGAAAGAAATATTATGAAGCCCAGTATTCCATTGAAGTGTGGTTTGAAATAGGTTCAGACTAGGGTTAAACCGAGGTTTAATTAGCATAATATCACCCATTGTCATTGTGGGAAGCCAGCAATAATATTGTTTTTTGTGTTTAGGTGTACACATTGTTTGGTTTTCTTAGAGGAAGAGGGAAATTACATTTCCAAACAGATAACATACTTAAGATAGCATTATGATTGGAAATATAGACTAGGGCTATCCATCAAAAGGTTGTCTAATTTCTTGAGACAAGACTGGTACGGCCACAGCTTGTTCCAATTTGATCAAGAGGATCTTAAGTACACAAGTCGGAGTTAAGTCCTTTAGGCTTTGTATTCAAACCACTTTTTTGTCAAAGGATTGCACAGCAAATTGAATTCATTCCTTGAACACACGAACACTGAAACCGGCAATATGAGCTAAAGCTACCGAAATAAAAATAGTTCTGCCTCAGAATAAGTAATTTGTAAATAGATAGCTCTATACTTGTGTCTATTTTTTTACATTTACATTTCTACATCGTCTTCTTTTGTCACACTCCCAGGTTCCCAACTTGTTCTCGGAAGGATGAAGCTCATTGAGAAGGATCATGGGAAGAGGTCGAAGGTCAGAACAAAAGATGGCAACTCTATTGACACCATGTTTGTTGACAGGAGGCTCAAGACGGCGTTTCCCAATGGTCAAAAATTGGTACGACATCAAGCTTTAATGAATGAAACAAAACTCAAGGAGAGAATAAATGTGAAAAAAAGAGTAAAAATGAGAAGAGGAATGTAGTTTTATCAAAATAAATAATGAAATAAAACAGTTTGGAAAGTTCGAAAAGTCCTCTTGTACTTTTTCATGGGGATCCTCAAATTGGCAGATATGCCCCCAAAATGCTGATTTTGTAGACAACTTTGCATTTGTTTTTGTACACAAATTTTTCAGATTTTTGCCATCTTTCAAATCACACTTTGACTTCATCTGAGGCAACATTTGTTATGGGAAAATATGATTTACACCACATGTGTCAAGGTTAGGAGGAGATAATCATAAATATGTAGAATATAAAGGAAAATTCCTTTCCACCAACTTTATTTTGATTAATTTAGCTTGATATCTCTTACCCTTGCATGTGGATATTTTTATATGCAGGTTATTACAAGTGAAGGTAATGCTGGCTTTTATGAAATAGGGTGCATGGAAACGCCACTAAAAGGTGAGTTCCTTTGATCTTGATTTCAAAATCTAGATTTAGTATTTTTATGCCTCCACAACTGTAGGGTGGATGCCGGATGTATCATGCTGTTGGGTTGTCCTGTCCAAGTTTCATTCTCGTGATGATTGAAGTAATGTTTGAAGGATCAACTTCAAACCTGGTCCAAGTAAACATAAGCAATTGACGATGATCTGGGTCCCGTAACACAAAGGTTAGCGATTAATTGTAGGCTTGATTTTGACGATTGATTGTACATTGTAGTTAATGCAGTCAATCGTAGAAACATGTTCTACGATCATTGCTGAGCTTTGTGTTACGGGCCCCTGATTAGTTGGGGTATCAAGGTTAGATGTCACTGAGGTGATTTTATGTATTAAGTGTTTTTGCTTTTGTTATGAATGGAGAACTGGAGACAGATCATTTCAATCTTCGTCAAGTTTAAGAGCTGGTTTTGGAATGCTCTTCCACATAGGTCCTGGACAATTTTCATAGGGTCCAAGTTAATTTTTCAGAGCCAGTGCAGTGCAGAAAATATATATAAAGTTTGACGTACAAGCAGTTAGTTTGGAATGGGTTTTGAGTGTGTTTCATTGTTGTAACTATAGTATTATATCACAGTCACACTAGGGCCCTGTCTTACAAAGAGTTACGATTGATCCAATCAACCAGAACAATGGAAAACCAGCAACGTCAACACCTAAAATGCATTTTCTAGATTTGCTGTTTACTTATACATTCATTGCTTTCTGGAAAAGTGAGGGTGCTTCTCTTCATTGACAAAGGACGTTTGTACAAATTTCCTGTAGAAAGAAATATGACACTGATGCATATCGATTCCTATGGGACACTAACTGCGCGTGCTTTCCGCGCGTGTCTACCACTCTATGGAAATACCATTGGAAATTTCATGTTTTGTTAACAATTTTGTCATTCCTGAAAAAAGTTCCCACTTTTATCCGTAGTTCCAATGATATAATGCTGATGATATCATATTATTTCCATTAAATAATTGAAATTTTTGCAAAGATGTTAATTACATTCGCGTTTTGGGGTAAAAAACATCCCTCTCATATTAAAAATAGGATGAAACTCAACGTAAAATCCTACTTTATTTCCCACTCGATCCAATTTCGCTTGATGGTATCTTACAGCTTAGTTCCCATGAGTCACATTGTGCAGTTTTCTCTAAGCTTTACGATGATGTAAGAATGATGTTCATTGGTCAAACTTCTTGTTTGCGTTTTAGCTTTAAATAAACATGTGTCAGACCACAAGCCAATGGCAAAAGTTGTCATATTTGGGCCGGGCGCGTACTGTACCTAATATGCAGTGCAGCAGGCAGGGGCCACGGCTGCCGTGCCCTAGCGTATAGCGCTAGCCGGGCTGCGCTCGTGCGACTGTGCCAAGCCTTGAAATAAGCACCTGTGAGCCGGGGGCAATTTTTTTTAAAAATTGCCCCGGCTCACAGGCTTTTTACAGGAACCGGGGGCAATTTTCTGGAACCAGGGGCAATTTAAAAAAATATATACATAACGGTGAACCACACCGCAAATTTGTTTATAGTAAGCGCAGCTCCTGCAATTTTTTAATTAGTAAATGAATAACATATGCTAAGTATTAGGCTTATTCAAACATTTAAGAAATCAGATTTAAATGTTTAAGTGTTTTGCCGGTGTTTTGACACCCTCACTCCATATCCCCTTTACAACCACACACACACGGGCTTATTTATTTTTCGTCTTTAATGAACCATGATCAATGAACCCCCCAAAAAAAAAATCTAAATTAATGAATAAAATAAAAATAAAAAAGAGAGAGAGATGGAGAGAGAGAGAATTCAGATCAAATAATAAATTTAGGAAAAAAATATCTTTTAAGGTTTTTTATGGTTTGAATCATGGGAGTGGGTGTTTGTGTGTGATTGTGGCTGTGAGGCGCTCTTGGATTACATATAAATTATGTTAAAGAAATTAAGAAATTAAATCGATAAATAACTCAGTCTATTCAAATTCCAGCACATAGCCACTGGCTGCATGTATGTACATGTATTGTAGGTTCACGTACCTTAAGTTTTTCACAAGTTATTTGAAAACGCAGATCTCCACAGAAAATGCCTTATATTCTGGGAGAGTCTGAATTCGGTGAAAATGTATTCATTAATAACTTAAATATTCATCACAATGAAGAAATCATTAAGTTTTTGACAGTTTTCAAAAATCAACTTGAAATCTAAACTCTATCTCAAACGGAAAATCACCATCACTTAGGCCATTACTGATAGATTTCTCACCCAGAGCTCTGGCAGACATGAGCTCAAAACTGGCTTACTATAACACCACACTCAAGTGCACGTGGCGTCCTCCTATTTTTTTTTTTATGGAGCCTTGTTAGATTATTTATTGTCTGATATTTACCCCTCTCCAGGAAAGAAATTAAAAAGCTACAATTCACAACTATATTAAGCTAAGTTATTTTGGATTATTAATACCATGGTCACATTTGTTCTACGGCGGCCGTACGGCGAGTCAAAAACAGCCGTTTTAACATTTTTTGTGCCAGCTAAATATAGGTGGTTTGAATAAAAATGAATAAAACGGCTGTTTTCGACTCGCCGTACGGCCGCCGTAGAGCAAATGTGACCATGGTATTAGGCTCCTTTTTGACAAGCAAGGTCGGCGACTGTGAGGATGAAAGACTTGCATATCGTATGTGCTGTGAACAGGGATTTATCTCCTGTGCAATTCAAATTACTGTATCACAGAATTGTGATATCCCGACTGGAAATGTGTGCATTAGAAATTGCACATTGTGAAGTATGGAAAAACCGCATCCGGAAGAATCGCACATGTATTACAGGGAAAAAAAAGACGGATGTAACTCACTTTTTATGGTACAGAAAAAAAGACGCACTTGGCAATTTTAAACTGTGTTTATCATAAATTGCAAGTTATTTGAATTTGGCTTTACAGATATTTAAATTACATGTATGAATTGGCTTCACTGCTCACGGCGGGCGCAATTACCTGGAAAATATTTGCGCCCGGTCGTCAAAATTTTGATGATTTTGGGGCTTCATGGGCGCAATTGATGGCGTTATGAGCGCGAATTTGCGCTCAGCGCCCGCTTATTTCAAGGCTTGGACTGTGCGTGCGCCGCTGAGCATTGGTGCTGCAATGGGTCCAAAAGGCGTAAAAGGACTTGATATGGATTTCCATACATTTGAGGTTGATCAGATTAATTGTCACTCTTCGTAAGAATGGGCCCAGGGAATCCTTTTCCAGTCAGATCAAAACGTATATGATTTTCAATGACCTACCATCTGTTGGTTGGAGTTTGATTTCGTTGATGTGACTGTGGCATGAGCAAAGAAGTTTTGCTTGCGACAGTGAGTGGCTATCTGTCAAAAGGATTCCATGACTTACTTTAATACTGAACCATAAAAATGCTCTCTCTCTCTTTGTAGCTGGATATTCAGTGTTAGGATGGAATCACCCAGGCTTCGGAGGAAGTACAGTAAGTTGTCCAAGCTTTTCATTATAGACCAGTTTATAATTAATGACTTCTGATATCAATAGTCTTTTGTACACTTAGATCAGGTACTTGCAATCAACAGAAGTGACCATACATTGTATTTGATTCTCTTTTGGAAAGCTCCATCTTCATAACATGGCATCAACTATGAAAGAGCAATCCACTATATTCTAATGCTCCTTTCAACTCATTTATTCTGCCATTATCCATCTTCATGCCATCTTTGTTTTGCATATTGTATTAATCTTTTTAGTTTAATGATTGCAGTACCACAGTGAGCAAATACTGATGCATTTTACGAAAATGACTTGTTATCTCAAGCTGCTAGATGCAACATAATTGGATTTCTACATCCATGCAAGCTTCACCCTGAAACTCTGCTTTCCATGATATTTCAGACACCAAATATAAGCAAAAGTGATACTCAATCCAAGTTATACAAAAACGATAGAAAATAGAGCTTTTATATTTTTTCAACATTTTTTTTAATCTTAGGGTTCCCCATTTCCAGAGACTGAAGGCAATACCATTGTAGCAGTCATGCAATGTGCATTTTCAGACACCAAATATAAGCAAAAGTAATACTCAATCCAAGTTATACAAAAACGATAGAAAATAGAGCTTTTATATTTTTTCAACATTTTTTTTTAATCTTAGGGTTCCCCATTTCCAGAGACTGAAGGCAACGCCATCGCAGCAGTCATGCAGTATGCAGTAGATGAGCTTGGCTTTGCCTACGATGACATCAGTCTATTTGCATGGTCCATCGGAGGATTCGCTACTTCGTGGGCTGCCATGAACTATCCGCAGATATCCTTTGTTGTGAGTTGCTTTTTAGTGTATTTCTGTGACTGTCTGCGAGTAAAGATGTGGGCTTGGGTAACACACATCCCCTCCCCTCAAAGAAAAAAATCATTATTCGTGTCCCGGGGGGGGGGGGAGGAAATGGAAGGGAAAGGGTGAACATGATATAATTCTCTGAATGCTTTGCCAATATCTGTAACAAAATTTGATTTTCTTTTACAAACAGGTCAAAATGTTCATGTGCTGCCCCCCCCAAGAAAAAAAATTCATGTTAAACCCCCATAATAATTTTTTATCATTTATACACCACTGCTCAATATTGACTTAATTCAAATCAAGGTTTGTTGAATTCAGAGTCAAGCTTTGAGTATGATTATCCTGACATGGTTCAAAAATTATCTAAGTAGTTTAAAAATAAAATTTTTAATAAAAATCAGGATATATGTTTTTAGTATTTTATAGAGCTGTCCTGTTGGCTGTGTAACAGTACAATACAGTAATCTGGCTTTGTGTGTATGGGGGCATTTCATTCAATGGGAGAGAAATATCAAGGTTTGGGGATCAGCTTGATAGCAAAAGTTGTTTTATTTTGTGAGAGATAGAGAGCAAGCGATTGATAGAGAGATTGTAGCATTAGATACTACTTCCCTTCCCCTTCTCTTGTCATACAGATTGTAGATGCAACATTTGATGATCTTATACCTCTTGCTATCGCTAAGATGCCACCAAGTTTGTGTGAGTAGTTCTAATTTCTTATTCATGCTTTAACAATTCATGCTGTGAGAATACCTGCAGCCTGATGCATAAAACTTTTCACCTGAGGAAACTCCGGTAAAAACTGAAAACCAAGGTTAAGTCTGATTTCTGCCATTGACTTTAACACAGGGGAAAAGCTCAGGTAAAAAATACCTGAGTTTTCTCAGGTAAAAAGTTTTAGGCATCAGGCCCCGGATTGAAAATTGTGGGATACCAGTCTTGCCAATTCTTAAGTGATGGCAGAAAAAGAATTATTCTGTGATTATTAGATTGTCGAATTGTTGAAATGTTTCTAAGAAGAGGCAATATAACAATCCCAAGTGCTTTATAAAATTGAATTAAGGAAACTTGTAATCCTTTTGGGTTTTTTTGAAAAGCTTGGAAAACTGATTTAAAGGACAAGTCCACCCCAACAAAAACTTGATTTGAATAAAAAGAGAAAAATTCAACAAGCATAACACTGAAAATTTCATCAAAATCGGATGTAAAATAAGAAAGTTATGGCATTTTAAAGTTTCGCTTATTTTCAACAAAATAGTTGTATGAACGAGCCAGTTACATCCAAATGAGAGAATTGATGACATCACTCACTCATTATTTCTTTTGTATTTTATTATATGAAATATGAAATATTTTTATTTTCTCGTCATTGTCATGTGAAATGAAGTTTCATTCCTCCCTCAACACGTGGAATTTCATTATTTTAACATTTTGTGCTTCAGGCAATGAGGTCCTAATCATCAAATTCGTAAAAATTGAAATATTGTATAATTCAAACAATAAAAAACAAAAGAAATAGTGAGTGAGTGACGTCATCGACTCTCTCATTTAGATGTAACTGGCTCGTTCATATAACTGTTTTGTTGTCTCACCTGCGAAGCAAGGTGAGACTATAGGCGCCGCTTTTCCGACGGCGGCGGTGGCGGCGGCGGCGGCGGCGTCAACATCAAATCTTAACCTGAGGTTAAGTTTTTGAAATGACGTCATAACTTAGAAAGTATATGGACCTAGTTAATAAAACTTGGCCATAAGGTTAATCAAGTATTACTGAACATCCTATTAGAGTTTCATGTCACATGACCAAGGTCAAAGGTCATTTAGGGTCAATGAACTTAGACCATGTTGGAGGAATCAACATCGAAATCTTAACCTGAGGTTAAGTTTTTGAAATGTCATCATAACTTAGAAAATATATGAACCTAGTTCATGAAACTTGGACATAAGGTTAATCAAGTATCACTGAACATCCTGCATGAGTTTCACATCACATGACCAAGGTCAAAGGTCATTTAGGGTCAATGATCTTTGGCCAAATTGGGGATATCTGTTGAATTCCCATCATAACTTTGAAAGTTTATGGATCTGATTCATGAAACTTGGACATAATAGTAATCAAGCATCACTGAAAATTTTGTGCAAGTTTCAGGTCTCATGATTAAGGTCAAAGGTCATTTAGGGTCAATGAACTTTGGCCGAATCGGAGTATCTGTTGAATTACCATCATAACTTTGAAAGTTTATTGGTCTAGTTCATTAAACTTGGACATAAGAGTAATCAAGTATCACTGAACATCCTGTGCGCATTTCAGGTCACATGACCAAGGTCAAAGGTCAATGAACTTTGGCCGAATTGGGTGTATCTGTTGAATTACCATCATAACTTTGAAAGTTTATGGATCTGATTCATGAAACTTGGACATAATAGTAATCAAGCATCACTGAAAATTTTGTGCAAGTTTCAGGTCTCATGATTAAGGTCAAAGGTCATTTAGGGTCAATGAACTTTGACCGAATCGGAGTATCTGTTGAATTACCATCATAACTTTGAAAGTTTATTGGTCTAGTTCATTAAACTTGGACATTAGAGTAATCAAGTATCACTGAACATCCTGTGCGCATTTCAGGTCACATGACCAAGGTCAAAGGTCAATGAACTTTGGCCGAATTGGGTGTATCTGTTGAATTACCATCATAACTTTGAAAGTTTATGGATCTGATTCATGAAATTTGTACATAAGAGTAATCAAGTATCACTGAACATCCTGTTCGAGTTTCAGGTCACATGATCAAGGTCAAAGGTCATGTAAGGTCAATGAACTTTGGCAATGTTGGGTTTTTTTGTTAAATACATGTAACCATCATATCTCTGTAAGTTTGTTGGTCTAGTTCATAAAAAGTGGACATAAGAGTAACCATGTATCACTGAACATCTTGTGCGAGTTAGAGTAGTATTCAAAGTCAGCACTGCTGCTATATTGAACCGCGTGATGCAGGTGAGACGGCCAGAGGCATTCCACTTGTTGAAAATAAGCGAAACTTTGAAATGTCTTAACTTTCTTATTTTTCATCCGATTTTGATGAAATTTTCAGCATTGTGCTTGTCTGATTTTTATCTATTGATTTAAATCAACAATTTTCTGAGGTGGACTTGACCTTTAATGACGAAAGTAATTGACTGTTAGTTGTTTTTCATCTTCTACAGCAAATTTTGCTTCTTTCATGATAAGTTTTATGATTTTGAAAGCTGATCCAAATGATAACACAGTTGATTGGTAAGTGACTTCCGTTATTTTTGTTACCTTCTACAGCAAATTTTGTTTCATCAACAATAAGGACATACATGAATATGAAGATTGCAGACAACCTTAGCAAGTAAGTTAAATATGGGTTCTGTAGCACAAAGCTTAGCAATCAATTGTATGCTTGATTTTAAAGATTGATAATGCTTAGTAGTCTATGGCCCGTATTCTGAAGTCGGGTTTAAACCCTGGCTTAAAGTTGTGGTTTAACTATGGAGAGCCAATCAGGGCACAAATCCCTAACAGTACACATCCAATGTATTAACTCATGTGGCACCCACATTGTTTGGGAATGATAACTGAAACATTTTGAAGCATTTTTCATCATTATGAAAGCAAAATGAAACAAAATAGTAAACATAAGAAATATACAATATAAACAGAATGTTAGAAATTTTGGCTCCCCATAATTTTAGCACAGACTTAGACCATGGTCTAAGTTAAACCTGAATTCAGAATACGGGCCAATGTGATCAATCATAAAAATCATCACTGCCAAGCTATGTTATGGGGCCAGAAGACAAAAATCTTGGTTATACGGTGTATCAATACAGTAACAAAGGGAACCCCAAATTTTCCTGATTGTGGGGAAATTATGAAATCAATTATGGAACCTGCATGTATACATGTATCTCATGATATTGCGAGTTTTCAGCATTCCAATGATACTCTAATTAGGTTGCTAGGACATCTTAGACTTGCTAAATAAGTTTGAAGGGTTTTGGTTGCAAATCAAGTTGTGATTGATTTCTGACTTGGGGTTCGATTTCAATTCTTTGTGCAACAGACTTGGGCCCTGTCTTACAAAGAGTTATGATTGATCCAATCAATTGTAACTCTATAGAAATCCACCAGTGTCATAATTTTTTTTCTCTAGGAAATTTGCTTGATGTCATTCATCAATTCAGGTTTAACTTACTATAGAGCTACATGTAAGTAGGTATTCATACAGGGGGGGGGGGGGTCATGGACCAATTCCATCTAAATATGTGTTGCTTGTGTTTTTCATCATGCTCTGTTGAAGTGAAAAAATTCTGATGTCCTTGCTCTTGTACTCTCAATAAGAGAATGTTTTAATAATAGAAAATTGTTTCCAAATGTTTGATAATATTATACGTCAATAATTCAAAACACAACAACATCCATGGTTTTTATCCACGTTTCCAAATTTGTTGTTTTATCCAGTTACAAAGGCCCTCTTAGGATAGTGAGAAGAACAAAGGATGAGATCATTATAACATCGTAAGTAATTGAAGTGGGAATGAAACATTTGGAACAAGTAGGCTTGTGTCAAAACAGAAAAAAATCAAAGAATGAGAACAAAGAAAGTGACATCACACATCTTTGTTGCATTGCCAATATGAGGATCTCCATAGCATTAGTGATTGCAATATTCAAATGCTCTTAACTTTCTCATTATTTGTCCGATTTTTTTTAAAACTTTCGTTGGTCTGTTTCTTTGATTTTTCTGTTTTCACACAAGCTATCCTGTTCCAAGGGTTTCATTCTCAAATCAAGCATTAATGTCAGATGATTTTATTTGTTTGTTTGTTTGTTTACTTGCTCTTATTTATGCTTTCAAATATTGCACAGTAAATATATGAAATGTGTTTGCTTATATAAATATACATTAAGGATCCATAACATTAACAATATTGTCATGATATAGGGAATACAGTACAAGGGAATAAAGTTGGCCTATATACTTCTCTTTGAAGACATAATTTTGTTATGTTATTAGTGAATGGTAGAAAATTGGTAATTGGTAATTAGAAAAATAAGCATGAGATTATATTGTGCTTTCCAAGCAATATTAGCACACACATGCTCAAATGAACCTGTCTAATACAATGTTGGCTATTTCTACTATAGTTGATCACAGCCTAGATTTTTAAAATGCATTTAGATTTTTTTCTCAAAATTATTGTTCACTTCAAAGACAGCTTACCAAGGTTTTGCTTTTTTGACAGTCCAAAAACCTAATCACTTGCATACTAACCCTATTCTATTATTTTATGAAAATATTAACACATGATACATTATAATTAAAGTAATTACAAACAAGTAAAAATATTAATATTATGGCAATAAAACAGCTGTCCATGAATGCAATTTGTATGCTAAATTTCTTTATCACAATCCTGTGGAGGGAATTTATTTTATTTCATAGACCTCTAAAATTGAATTGATTGAGTTGAATGGAATATGAATTATCATGATATTCCTCTTTGAAATTTACTTATAACTTTCAGCGAACTTCCTGATGTAGCATATAATAGAGGAAATGATCTCCTGATCAAGATATTACAATCAAGGTGAGTACATTGTTACTTTTAAAAGGGATGGTCCGGGCTGAAAATATTTGTATCTCAATACATAGAATAGAATTCACTGAGCAAAATGCTGAAAATTTCATCAAAATCGGATAACAAATAATAAAGTTATTGAAGTTTAAAGTTTAGCGATATTTTGTGAAAACAGTCGTCATGAATATTCATTAGGTGGGCTGATGATGTCACATCCCCACTTTCCGTTTTCTTATGTTATTACATAAAATCATATTTTTTTCATTATTTCATACTTGTGTGAATAATATGTCTCTGTATAATAAAGTAAATTGCAGCAATAAATATCTAGCACTAAATCAGTTGTCAATCAAATTTTTCTAGTTCTTGGAGTAAAAATTTTAATAAACCTAGTTTCATATAATAAAATACAAAAGAACAAGTGGGGATGTGACATCATAAGCACATCTAATGAATATTCATGACGACTGTTTTCACACAATATTGCTAAACTGTAAAATTCAATAACTTTGTTATTTGTTATACGATTTTGATGAATTTTTTGGCACTTTACTCAGTGAATTCTACTCTATTTATTAAGCTACATGTATATATGCTTTCGGCCCGGACCATCCCATTAATGTATTGGAAATCTAGCGATTATGAATGTTTTTTTTACAGCTGAATGGCACTAAACAATTGCTGTTCAAAAATCAATCTTTTTTTCTGGCATTAAGATTACTAAAGGCCCTTTAGATAACATTGGAAGCAAGTAATTCAGATAATATATGTATGGATATTTATATCTATTCATTACTCTAAAATAAACAAATAATCATTGAAAATACAATTACAATGACATCTTATTTGCTATAAATTATGTTTACATGTATATTCTCACTAGAAAAAAAAATGGTTGTTATTAGAAGCACCCAGTACTATTTTAATAAAATTATTTGCATTTGTATTCTTCGTGTTTCAAGAAGCAACTGGGGCTGAGTTGTGTCAGGATTTTTTTTTCATGAATTCCAATCTTATTTGTCAGAAACAAGTATTCAAATTGATCGTTGTCAAAAATTTTGAACACACAAAAACAATAAAAACAAGTTGATGTTATCAACAACTAAATGCTTTATCTGTGTCATAATTATATTGTAACATTTATTTCTAAACCATGATCAAGTGAGACAGAAGCAGGATTGACATGCCACACCTACAGCTGCCAAGTAGTACGGATTTTCAGTATTTAGTACTGAAAAATGAGAAGAATACTGATGGTTTCATGCAAAATACTGATTTCTCACGTTTCAGTTTTATGTGTTGTCCTATGGTATTTCTTTGAAAATACCGATTTCCTTGCCAAAATACTGATTTTCAGCTTTAAAAATACTGAAATGTTCTTGTTCAGGTTGGCAGCTCTGCACACCTCACATTCTCACCTAAAATTTAATATGTCTCCAATGTCTTGCGTGAAGGGTGTTACTATATCAGGTATCATCATGGTATTCTTTTGACACTAGCTGTCTCACAATATTGATGTGAAAAATTATAATCTGTCGACAATGAAATTAAACTGTGAAAGTGGGAGAGGCATGCCACATTTCCTTATTTTCTTGTCTTGGTCTTTCGATGTCTTTTTTGTAATGTGGAGTTGCCAACCTGAACATAAAACATTTCCGTATTTTTAAACCTGAAAAACAGTATTTTGTGAGGAAATACCAGTACAAAGAAATACCAGTCATTTTTCAACTTTTTGCATTTGCTTATAAGAAAGAAAAATCAAGTGAAAAAAAATGTGAGTATTGTTATCATCAGTTCATGAACTATTGGTGGAAATTTAGAAAATGCAAGTTATCATACCTAGCATAGCTGGCTGTTTGTGCATGGGCAGAAATCCCAGGGGGGACGTGTCCCCCCTACTCAAAATAGTAGGGGGGACACAATATCAAATGTCCCCCCTACTATTTTGGGTCTTTGGTGATGTTAAGAAATATATCACTCAATATGGGAATAAAACGTGCGTTTTGGGACAAGATGACCTTTTTTTTTTTTTTTTTGCTTGTCAAATATATTTTCGTCGAAATGACATTAAATTTTAGGTAATAGCCTTTTTTTGTCAAATTTTCCAGACCCTTGTCCCCCCTACCTTTTGGGAGAGATTTCCGCCCCTGTGTTTGTGTATACAACGTGTACACGACTGAAAAACATGCCCTGTACATGTGCATCAAAAATGGACTTTAAAAACGGGCCTACTTGCTCTGTTGAAACACCAGATGGGAAAGACGTTACCAGAATCTGGTCTCATCGGATGGATCCCACAAGTCAAATATCTGTGATTCAGAATAGAAACATTAGAAACGTTTAAGTCACTCCTGCAAGCCCACCCCTTCTAATAATTCTGAATACATCCCACAAGTTTGTCTAGCATATTGGTACTATTTGTTTTTCAGATATCCAAAGTTGTTAGACGATGAAGTAACAAAGGTCTTAAGGCAATTCCTCAGCATTTCAGATCAACTTAGCATGTGTAAGTAAATGAGAAGTTTTCTTGTATATCGAAGAACATTTAGATGAGAAATCTCATTAGCACTGTTGCAATAAAGTGACCACTATAGCGACCACTACGTATGAAGTCAATCTCTTCAATCTACTTTTTTCTGACATAAACTTTCTCCGTGCTCAACATAAACATATCAGTAAGTTTGTTCTTGAGGTTTATAACAATAAATATACAACTTATCAACTAAGATGTTTGCTTTACTGAAATTTATCATGTATTTTTCTGTCTCTTTCTCAGTATCAATGTATTCGGCGTTTGAAGTAGATGATTCAGCATGCTTACGAGTTCTTAAGGAGTATGCTGAGAAGCACTCTACCAAGTTCCCTATGCTTATAGGTAATATCACAGCAGATGGATGATGATGATGATGAAGGCGATGATGATAATGATGAGGATATTAATGAAAATAATAGTGATGGTGATTATAATGATTATGAGGAATGTGATGATGATAGTGTTATAGAAAATGATGATGATGGTGATGATGATGATGATGGTGATGATGATGATGATGGTGATGATGATGATGATGATGATGGTGATGATGACGATGATGATGATGATAAATTTGATGATGATGATGGTGATGATGACGATGATGATGGTGATGATGACGATGATGATGATGACGATGATGGTGATGATGATGGTGATGATGACGATGGTGGTGATGATGACGATGATGATGACGATGACAAGGACAATGGTGATGATGACGACGATGACGATGGTGGTGATGGGGAGGATGATGATGTTGAGGGTGACTATGATGATGACGATGATGATGACGATGGTGATGATGATGATGACGACGATGATGATTATTATGATTATGATTTTTTATTTTGCATTTTTGTGTGTATGTTATGTGTTTAAAGCCATTGGAAACTAAATTTCTCTGTATGCCTATCATTCATGGACCAATAAAACAATCTGGAATGATTGTGTTGTAGATCATGATCATGATGAGAATAATTGTAATGATGCTGATGGGTGTTGACGGTCCATCTCAAATTTATGCATACGACTTAGTTTCAGTTCATTATGAGGGAGGTATATTTGTCCAAAATGTGTGTTAAAATCATATATAAATCAGTTTGAAATGTATCATTATTTCTTTCTGTTTTTCACCATGATGTTGATAGAGAAAAGCTCCTTTAATATTTCCTCTTTATTTTTTTTAGGTGATGATATGAATCATGCAAGGAAGGTGCAATTAGCTTTGTACTTGGTGAGTTGAATATTGCTCCTTCTATTGTGTATTCATGAAATGCAGAGGTGGTGGTGGTGGCAGCAAAGAAGAAGATTGAGGACGATGATTTTTTTTAAGAGAAGAAAGCAGTAAAGAAAGAAAGGAGGAAGAGATGGAGAGGGGGAAGGAGTGGGATAGAGGAGGAAGATGAGGGGAAGGAGAAGAATATACATGTATCTGTTAAGTGCTTAGAGATGATGTACAGATGTATTAAGTGCTTTATAAAAGCAGAACATTATTTTGGGGTAGGGGAGAAGAAATATATAAGTAGAGTAAGTTGAACATTCAGCTCAACAATCAGTTTTGTCTCGCCCACCAGAGTTGAAGGTGAGACTTAGGGATCCAAATGTCGTCCGTTGTCCGTCCGTCACAATCCTCATGACACATAACTCGGCAACCGTTAGGTTGATGTAGTTAGGAGACCTGCATGTCATGCTGCAGTCGCAGGTCACATGGTAAGGTCAAAGGTCATTTTTAGGTCAACGTTAAAGTTCTTGTGCAAAACTCTCTTACGACACACAACTCTGCAACCGTAAATCACTTTTCAACAAAACTTGGATGGTAGATGTACTTAGGGGACCTGTATGTTATTGTTTTTGGAGGTCATATGGTATGGTCAAAGTCCATTTTGAGGTAAACATTAAAATTTACATGCAAGACTCTTAATATGACAAGTGTTATTCCATCCCAGTCATTTCACAATGAAGTTTCGATACAATTCTGTTGCGTGCTCTCGCAAATCACGATATCTCTGGTTATTTTCATAAGTGGGCGGAAAACAAAATCGCTTATGCCTTGTTATTCCTCTTCTTTTTTTATATTTCACACAGAGTACCAAGTACATGACAGATTTTGACTCCACCCACTGCACACCTCTACCGGCATCGTACTTCCTACCTCCATGGAATCTAGACGATGAGATGAAATGATCGCACCCCACCCTCAACCTCCCCCTTCCTCTTGTTGCTTCACTTTAGTTCACAAACCTTGACATTGACTCTGTGGGCCCTTATTCTGATGTCAGGTCTAACTTAAACTTAGGTTTAAAGTTGTGGTTTAAGTATGGGAAGCCAAAAGTATCAAAATTTTTATTAAGTTGTATGCTTGTTGTGTTTACTGTGCTCTTTCCTGATTCATCGATGGTGAAGACAATAATCTATTTATACTTCCTAGACACTTATGAATAATTTGAAAGCCAAGTGAGCTGAAGTATGATATCTCTATTGTTAGTGATTTATGTAACAATTGGCTTCCCATACCTAAACCACATTTAAACCTGAGGTTAAGTTAAACCTGCTATCAGAATACGGGCCTCTAACTTTCTGGCAAAGTGGAGTTCCGATGACAGCTGTCCATGGTGCCATGGAGGTGCTATAGCCAAGTGGTCTGAGACACCTGACTGGATGTGAAAGTCTGGGGTTCAATTCCCAGCCACAGCACCTATGCACCTTGAGCAAGGCATTTTATATTAATAGAAATTGCAATGTTCCAACTATGCGTTATTGGTACCAGTGTGTGTAAGTGTTTATTTCAACCAAACAAGAGGGATCTTGATATTCTGAGGAGCACATAGGTCTGACTTTTATAATCATTACAACTTGTTAGTCACCTGATCACAGGATTTTCATGTAAAAAACACTGCTTCAAAATAATAAAAAAAGAAGATATAAAGTTGAATTTAAGCACAGTTGTCTAGTATGAGATTTTGGTATTATACATGTAAATTTAAGGAAAAAAATCTGGGGGTGGTGTGTTTTACGCATTTAAGTATGAATTAGAGTTGCACCTAAATGCCTAGTTGTATGCGTTATAAGGCTTGATGGCATTGGTCAGATCATGCCAAGAGGACGTGCACTACCGCGTATTGATCAATGAGATTGCGCGTGAGCATTTAAATGCGACGCATACTTAAATCTTTGTGAAACACCCCCCCCCCCCGGTCTGTTTATGATGGTGGTAGTAAAGCACACACTCGTAAGACAACTATTACCGGCTCGCGGATCAGAACGGCGAGCCGATGCAGAATCAGCTTTTTTGTTACATGTTAACGTGATTAACTTGCATCAGCTCTTGGTGCAGAACCGGCAATTTTGCACCACCAAAGTAGTAGGTTCAAAACCGCGAGCCGATGCAGGATCGGCTTTTTTTTCTACGTGTAAACAGAAAGCCGATTTTGCATCGCCAATTTGTGCGCATTTCATTCACTTCACCATTATGACATACAAGGATCCAGGGTTGTCTTTTTTATGACGTATATTGTTGGTGCGCGGATCATTTCAGGTTTTTGCCACAAGAGCTGATTCTGCACCGCGAGCTGTGACAGCGTGTAAACGCAGTGCAAGATAAACCAAAAGCCGATGCACGTGTAAACATGGTATGAATATATGGGATAACACAGATACTGTCCAATATGTCCCGCCATATTTATGATACAGATCTTCAAAATGCAGTCCATTGTACAGCTTAGCAAGAAAGAAAACAGACAAGGTAGTCTACCCAACTGAAATTTTGTGATACAGAGAACCCAACTCTTGGCCCCTTTTTGCAATATTATGGTACTTCAGGATTCTTAGAAATCCCTTTCCCCAAAACAGGGTGCTACATAACTTTTTAGAAGCACTTGCCCTATTGGGCAAGTAAATTTTTAAATAGAATATACTTGCCTGAAAATCTATATCACTTGCCAGAAAAAATCCTTGAAAAAAAATTTAACCTCTTCAAAAGGAAATATCGCGGTTTTATAAACCATTGACCTTTTTTCCTCTTTTGACATGAACTGGGGTACGTTGCAGAAAGAGTTGCGTTTAAACGCAAGTCAAAAAATCAATCGCAAGTCCCAAATGCGCGCTGTTGATTGGTTGAAAATCAAGTTGCGCATGATTTTTAGAGTTGCGATTGATTGCAACTCTTTCTGCAACGGGCCACTGATGTACCTTGTTCTTACATTTCTTTTTCCAAAGTAATTTTATCTTTTTGTCATGACCAAATTTAGGATCGATGTATATATCATATCGACCCTAATTGTGGTCATTCTACTGTGAGAATTTTTGCTTGCCCTATTCAGGCAAGTAGTTTTGGTCTTTACTTCAAAACACTTGCCCGACTCTAACTTTTACTTACCCCAGGCAATCGGGCAAGTACTTATGTAGCACCCTGCCCCAAATTTTGCAGAAATATTCGATTTTTTTTTTGTTCTTATCCCAAGTACATGTTCTTATCCTCCTTCAAATGGGACTGGCACATCCCTGGTGATATTTGAAATTGTAAAATTGACACTAGAATGTACTTTGATTAGAACCTTGTGTGGATATCGTGTTTAATTGAATTCTATTTTTTACTTTAACCACCGAGAAGTCAGTGTTTTTCGCTTTTGTGCAATGATTATAAATGCAAGTACAGATTCATATACTTGTATACTTGATGTGTCATCAAGTTAAAGTAGAATTTTTTCATAACAAATTGTGAATGAGAAACTTTAGAACAGGGATGTGAGGAAAATGATATGTCATGTAGATGATTTCCATTCAGAAATGTGATGTTCAATCAAAGTGTATGCAATTGAAAGAAATGTAGGTATATATGTATATATCTATTTAAATACATCTAGATAGTCTGTTGATAGAAAATGATGTGGTTATAAGTGTTTTATGTGATCATGGGAACAATGATTGTGATTATTGTCTGATCATTTATAGTGTTTACTGGTTGTCAGGGAATGGCGGGGAGGGGGGGGGATACTTCATATAAATGTATGTGCCGCGGTGGAGACCCCCATTTTCAGCCTAAATTTCCATTCCTGAGCATCACCAATATATAGAAAATAACAGAAATTCCTATTTTTCCCCATTCCAGACCCCTCAAATTTGAGATTTCTAGTTCCAGTGCCCGTTCATACTCAGCGCAGCACAGCACAGTTGCAAATTGCCATTGACTCTGCACTGACTGCATTCATGGACAGCCGGCCAAAGCTAGCTCTGCACACCGATTCGGAGACTGCTGATTGGTTATCGTACAGAAGCGTCACGTCCAATTTCATGCATATTCATGCAACGCTCTGAAACACAGAATTTGTGTGCCGTTCCAGAGCATTGCATTTTCAGCAATCAATGATCCTAGAGCAGTTCAGGAGATCCCAATTTTAAGACCAAAGTTTTTGGTGTGGCACATAGGGGGAATGTCCTCTGATACTGCAGGCCATTTAGTCGACTGTAACCAGTGCCAGGGCGTTTTGTTGTGGAGTATAATTACTTGGCCATATTTCTTTTCCCATGATCTTTCTTCTTTTCCTTTTTGGTCTTGCTCTTCTTATCTATTTCATGAAAAAAATGGGAGGGGGCAGTTGCCCCTCCCCTGTAGTAAGCCCCTGATTGGTCAAAGTATTGTTGTGGATGCTGTTTTTATTTAATAGCTAATTCAATCATATTTACATTGCAAAATGCTGTTTGAAATACATTTTGTGTGTTTTCTTTTTGTAATTTTATCAAGTCCGTGTAGTGGTAGACACACAAGAAATTCTTATGGTGGCGCATGTTTTTTTTATTGCTGTTATGCAAAATAAGGGTCAAATGAGTGAATGATAGTAATTACAATATTCCCATACAAAGCACGAGTAGTACAAAAAGAAAAAATATCAAATATTTTGAGCCATTTCTTCTTTCTCCTTTTACATAGTGGCTTGCAACTGCCACTTCACAAGGGCTAATGCACCACAAGTGGCACTTGGTCCACTGAGTTTTACGTTATTTTCTTCAAGTTAATGAGTATTGTATATCATGTACATGAATATAATTGTATATACACTGTAGTACATTTATTTGTGAGTGTATATTGAAGTAAATCACAGGAAATGAATATTGGGAGTATGACATTGATATTTTATCAGCTTTTTTTGTACTGTCATAAAGAGAGAGAGAAAGGGAAGGGAGAGAAGGGAAAGAAGTTAAAATTTAAGATTGCCTAACTCTTTGGAGAAGTTTACTGAAAAAAAATGTACCAAGTTTCATATGTGGGTTGTTTTACAATTAGGGTATTCTTGGCTGCCTCTTCTGACAAGGAGGGGGATTTTTATGTGTGTGTGTTTTAAGCAAGTGAAATTATATTTATTTCAAAATTATGAGGCGTGAGGTCACCAAATTTTCATAGGGGTTCAATCTTTTGATTATGTGTTCTGTCAATCACTTAAAGGGGAATGAAACCCATGGAACAAGTGGGTTTGTGTGGAAAGAATAAGATCAAAGAAAGTGAGAAAGATCGGACAAATAATGAGAAAGTTATGAGCATTTGAATATTGCGATCACTATAAATGCTATGGAGATCCACAGTTTGGCAATACGACAGATACGTGTGATGTCGCATGTGAACAACTTCCCCTTTGATGGACTATAAAATACCCCAAAATGTCTCTTTTTGCTTGCTCTTATGGTGATACAAACTCTTTATCGATAATATATTCTTTGAAAATCTGTATTACAGGCCCTCCTATAGAAAGAATTAATGATATAGGTGATAAAATAGGCATTTTTAGTGACCTAACCCTACTTCTTCGACGAAATTGAGCCCGGAGCAATACACACCGGAGCCCGGAGAAATACACACCGGAGAAATACACACCGGTCCTTCAGTGTTTGACCCTAGTATGGTAATTTCTCATCAATCTTCTAAAGGCGACCGCACACCTTACGATTGGTCTGCGACCCGATTTCAGAATAAAATGTAGTAAAATCTGATGCTAATATTGAGACTTGGAATATCTTACTGTGTTATGTTCTAAATCATCGTACATATTCCTATGTCAAATCTGTGACCATTCTGTCATCCTTCTTAGAATAAAAGCGAATTTAATATCTACACTCGAATGACGTCATATCAGTCGTACTATTGGGTACAATTTAAAACTAATATGGCCTTTACTCCAAAGTACAGGCTTGCAATCTTTCAAAATGGTTACATAAGTATTCTTTCAGTTAATTTCAACCTCGAATAAAATGATATGTTCCATTCACATTTTCAGAAAATGAGCAAAATGAGATTTGTTCCAAAATCGGATCGCGAACAGTCGTAAGGTGTGCGATGGCCTTAACACTCTCCTCATGCAGTCTCCTTCCTCCTATATTACTTCATCTTCTTCCCCTCCTTATATCTACTTTTCTTACGTTAATTTTTTGGGCTGCTCACACAAAACTTCTGGAAGCAGAAACAAAAAACAACTTCCATGCAATGAATGTAATACATATACTGTAATTCGACAGAATATTTGATGTAAAAAAATGCAACACATTGCTTTCTTAATGGAAAAAAAATCAATATCTTCACATACATGTAGATAGTGTACAAATCTACAAATAATGATACCACTCAAGGCTGAAGTCATTTGCATAAAATTTTACGATTGTAAATACTTCACAGTAAATCATAATTTTATGTGGCAACAAAACCTTGATTGGCTGTAAGAATTGTTGTCATAGTGCTTGTCATTAATGGTATAGGGTTATAGTGATGATCAATGTTTACATTTTGTGCAACCAACCCCTGTGAGATATTTTTTGAATACAGACAATAAGGAACAATTATATGATCACTTTATGAAAGGAATGTTGAAGACTTGCTGGGGAAGTTTTAATAATGTTGATACAGCTTCTGTCTTCTGTCTTGCACCCAGTAAACAAGATCATATGGATCTGACGATAAGTCAGAAAAATGATTACATTCCCTGTCTTAGAAAGAGTTGTGATTGATCCAATCAATCACAACTATGGAAAGCCACCAAAGTCAATATATCTAATGCAATTTTTTTTTATTCTAGATATGAATGTATAACCATAAATCAATTGATTTCTTGACAATTTGGTGTGATCTCCTTTTTTATAAAGTACATTTTGCAAATTTCCTGTAGAAAAAATTATGACACCGATGGATTTCCATAGAGTTATGATTGATTGGATCAGTCGTAACTCTTTGTAACACATGGCCCAGGAATCCATAACACAAATCCGTAACACAAACACTTTGTGTTACGGAGCCCAGGAATAGAAAAAGGAAGACTTTATACTAGCTCATACAAAACATACTGCAATGTAAAAACACATTACTTCAAAATAAAATGGCACTGTAAGAAACACTTGCAATCATTTGCGAGACAATCATATGCCCTAAAATCAATCATAAGTCTTGCAATTAATTCTAATTGCCAATTGCTTATCTGGGTTCTTGCAACAGGAAATATGAGTTCTCATACTAAGTTGAAATTGATCTATCAATTTGATATCTACTAGAAATCAATATAGATCTACATAAACATGGGAATGAGCACTGTATTTAATTAAATTCAATTTACACACTGCAATTACTATACAATTAACATTAAGTATGCCTCTAAATGAAAACAAGCCATCATTTCTGAATTTACAATTAGCTGCGAGACTTATGACTGATTTGGGGACCTATATTATAAACCCATCACACACTTCTGATAGTGAATGTTTGATATGCATGTACAATATAACCGGGGGATAAAGAAATGGCATTCATCCAAACACTAGCTTAACGCACAAACTGTAAATTGTCTGAATCTGAAATTGTGGATAGTTACTTTTCTTTTCATGCTGCTCTTGTTGTAAGTCACTTATACACTCAATTTGTGTAAAAAAAAATCTCCATTCCTCAGTTTTCCATGAACATAAAAAATGTCTTTACGATTGTAAGGGCTGCTTCATGAAGAAATTAATCTGTTTATTTTCATTGACAATTTCGCCCTCAACCAATCAGAAGAGAGGATTTCAGTAGCTTTGTAACAAAAATGGTATAATCAATATGCTTCATGAAATATTCCACTGAGGTAACATGATAAATCTGAAATTTAGGAAAGTGCATGCTTCCTTTAGAAAAGGATAAAAGCCAGTTGAAATTTTGATGTGTCGAAGTCTCTTTCATACCGTCTCAAATATTGGATTGTACATTACGGATCAAAGAATGTGTGATGGGCTCAGGCTTCAAGCCAGTTGCTAGACAGAATATCATCATTAATTGTAATAATTATAAAAATGACAAAAAATTATTTCACCCAAAAAAAATAGCCTTTCATCAAACCCAAAATTATGCACTTCAATAATTGCACCACAAATCAATGGACGGAACTGCTTAATTCTACATGAACATGCACCTGGTTTGACATTGAAAACAGATTATCAAGTTTTAGACAAACTAAATACTAAGTTTGGCATATATTACAAAACTTTATTGAAAGTAATAGGAACGTACAAAGAACAGAAGTGATCTCGTGAATTTCCTTTTTTTTTGTATTTTTATGAAGAACCTCCACACACCTAATTGGACATGAATGGGTTCATTATGGCCAAAGGTAGGGCTAAAAGGAAAACCGAATAGGCCCCCATTGAAATAATACGTGTAAATTGGCCTGGATCATAACTGTTTGGAACCCGGCAAATTGACATTGATTTCAATTGGGATTAGAAGGTACATAGACGGCCACATCTTGGGGGCCCCATGGACCGGTTCCCACCAAGTTTGGGCTGTGGATGTATTGTTTTTCCATGTTCCAACAAACTGTGCTCTCGGGCATGCAAAAAAAGAATACATCACAGGTATCTTTACATATGACAAATCGCATGTTATAGATAGGGGAGACCAGGGTTAGTTGGAACATGGGGCAAGTAGAAACATTGTAATTTTCTTTAAAGCCTGTAAAATAAATTTATGCAATACTGCCCTCAATTTATTGCTATTGATAATACAACAGTGTTGAATAATTATTGCAATAAATTGAGGGTAGTATTGCATAAATTTATTTTACAGGCATTAAAGAAAATTACAATGTTTCAACTTACCCCATGTTCCAACTAACCCCGGTCTCCCCTAAAGTTTAAGAGTAGAAAAATCTATTTTCTAAACCTTTTAGCCTTCAGTTTACCTTCATATAAAATATCAAATATGTACATGGATATGTATATCTGATACATTTATATATTTCATCTCTAATATGCTATGTGCACACCAGCTGCTTATAATGCACTTTCTAATCATATTACAAATAATGCATAAATGGCTGTAAGGATGATATATTGAATAACTTATTTATACACTGTACATAATTTACAAGAGGAGGTAAAAACTGGCCATATAAATAATATTTCATACTAATAATGATCGCGAGTGGTACTAAACCTATCAAATTTACATTAATAATATGTAGATGTACATATATTCTCTTGTGTGCTCTCTCTCCATCTCTCTCTTTTCTCCCACCCCCCCCCCCCCCTCCCCCTCCCCTTTATATACCCCCTACAAACACACACATTCACACTCTCTTGCCCTAAACCCCCTTCTCCCTTCTTGCTTCCCTCTGCTAGCTTCTTTCTCTATTTGTCACTTCTAACAGTGGCTATTACATGTAACTCTCGAAACCTAATTCTCAGAAGTGATGGGCAACAGGTAATAAAGATTTCATGATCAAATTGTTTTGCAAAATTTGCAAAGATTATGAAGCTTAAAGCAGCCATTTCCAATGTTTGGTGCATTTTGCTGCAAAAAAAAAATGTCTTTGCCATTTTTGGCACTGCGTTCTTGCAAAACCTTTTCAAAACGATTGAAGATCCTGTGAAAACCAGGATTAACTTGGAGCTACCGAAATGCCTCTACAACCGGAACGTTCTTATGTTAATAATACTTGGCTTTCCTGAGGTTTTAAGTTATGAGGATACCATATAATTCGAGCCTAATTCATGATAAAATAACGGTACAAAGTTTCTAACTCTATATAACACTAGCTGACAGGTGAAATTGACTTACAATAGGATTTGAAATGCATGATGGTATTTTTGAGAGACAAGTTATAACTTTCTCCAAATGAGTAGCTATACTACATATACCTTATTCTTATAGAACCTAACTGATAACAAATCCATGATAATAACAAAATATATGCTTAAATATCATTGATATGCAACTATAATAGTCACTATTCTATATGAATTATAGAAAATCAACAAAGAATTTGTCTCAAAATAACTGAAATCATTAAACACTTACTCAAGAATGAAAGCAACTGATTGGTTAAGCACAAAAACAGTTTGTGGATTCATATTTTACTACATGTATTTGATAATGTAAATTGACAACATAATCTAGAAATATACTTAAGTCTCAAACTTGTATTTTAAGGCCATCCAAGGGATCCACAAATGGTGACCACTGGAGACATATGGCTGCTACAATGGGTTTGATAGTATACAAATATATAATGTCTTTCAAGGATCTAGTATACAAATATATTTCTTTTGAGGATCTAGCAGAAATATGGGTAATGAAGTATAAAATAATAACTTTTTCCCACGGGGCAACTTTCTATTACTTTACTATACCCTGATAAGTATTTCAGAGTCCAATTTCATAAAGACTTGTTGCAATAAAAAAATTACAAATTTACAATCAGCTGATCAGAATGAAGAACTTCAGCAGCTTTTAACAGTTAAGGCAAATTCGTTACTAAAACCAATTTTATGAAACAGGCCCCAGATATCATTTCTTAAAATTCGTTCAATACTGCAAATTTACAACAAAAGTTTATGACAACAAAATTTCCACAGACAAACTAATGGAATTACTCCTTTTTTAATGGGAGGCAGGCAGAATAATTTTTGCTGATTGCATAATGTTAACAGTGGTCACCTGGATGGTGGTGCTCCTATGTAATGGGGCGTGGTCTGTGGATGGGGTGGGTGGATATAGTGTCACCTAGCAACAGGAGGGGACATCATCTCGGAGTGACCACTTCTTAATCTGGGACCGTGGAGGGCGTGTCTGAAAGTCAAAAAGGAAAATGAAAAGTGGGATAGGTGAAGAAGAACATTTGATATAATATTAAACAAAATAAAAAAAATGTCATTAAACGGAACACTTCCTCAATAGATTATATGTTGCTTTTAAACAAATTTAGTAATTGTGTCATTTGCTGAGATTTCCCAATGGAAAAGGAAAATTCAGGGGAATGTTTCATCAACATTTTTGTCAAACAAGTTGCCTGGGGAGTGTTTCATGAAAGTTGTCAGCACTGACTAAATTGTCGGTGCTGACAATTTCAGTGAAATCCTTGGTTTTAAGTGGCTGTGAGTGTGAGGGACTTGCCTCGGACTGTTACTATGGTAACTGTCGGAGAAAGCCAACTTGTCAAAGCTGACAACTTTCTTGAAACACTTCCCAGATCTGACATTTTTCCTTGATTTTGAGGGCTGAGAAGCACTGTCAATATGGTAACTGTAAGATAAAAATGGGTCTTGTCGGTTGTTTTATTTTTTTATCCATTCATGAAACGCTCATCCAGAATTTGCAGGGTCCCAAGCTTTTCAAGATAACAGAATTCCCTGATTTTCCCTAATGAAGTTTCAAAATTCCCTGATAATTATTCAAACCCATTCCCAGTTTCACATGTTTTTTTGCAGTGAATTACACGTATTTTCAGTATAAAATTTTGCAGTGCAGTCAAAGAGGCTACTCTAAAAAACTAAAGTTTGACTGAAAACCGTGCTTTCAACTTTTGGGCCAATCAAAATTTCCTGCCTTTTCCCTGATTTAAGGCATTATTTATCATATTTCCTGATTTTTCCCGGACTTGAAAAAAGTAAAATAATTTCCCCTGATTTCCCTGATGGGCTGGGAGCCCTGATTTGATTGAGCATAAGAAAAAAAAATCATTCATAACGTTGTGTGTAACATACAAGAAGGAAATGGTGGTGTCAATCGTCAACGCAAGGTTCTACGACACATCCAAGGTATCACTAAACTTGTGAAAGTGTGAAAGGATGCTTACGATTCCTGTTTGTGCGAATAGCGGAGGGATACCGGTCTGGGGTCTGGTTCTCTTCCACAATCATTGCAAAACGATACTGATTTGGCACCTTGAGATGAAGACATATGTGAAAGGGTCTGAAGTTTCCGTACAAAGGCACCTGGTAGAGAGAATAAAGGGTTAGTTCACATCTGTTGTACTGCATCATACTTAGTGTATGAAGAAGACATTAAATGACCTTGAGGTCGTTTTTAATTTAATATGAACAGCTTTATGAAACACCAACATGGAGAGATGAAAGTCAAATTATTACATCTTCCAATCTTTCCCTAACATGTACACAATACTATCACCTCCCCCTCCCCTAGCTCAAAAAAAAACACTCTCTATCTTTCTTGTGCTTTCATGTGTTTGTCTCTCACTCACATACACACACACATGCACACATTCTTCTCTCTATCTCTGTCTCCCTTGATTTCTCTTTAACTGTCTATCTCTTTTCTTGTCAAGACAATTTCATTGGTACTCTTCCAAAATAAATGTTATAAGGTCTCTAAACAATACTACAGTCGACTGTCTATGGAATTCAACATTTTGAATATTGTAATAGACAATAATAAATACTGATCATTGTATATTTCATATTCATAATCATTGGCCCTAGTTACATAAAAAATGTACAATTGTGTGATTAAGTGTTGCTCCCAGTCTATGGCAAACCATGTAAAAAAAAGTTACAATCAATTGTTACTATCAAGCCTATCTCTTGTTATATTTTCCAGGTAGGAACAATAAATGGTGAATCTTCCAACTGCAAAAGGCATATATGGCTGTGATTTTCATGGAATTGCTTGAACTCTTCATAAACTTCAAACTTGTGCATTTCAAATCTCAACACGATTTTGCGATATGGTGACCTTTACATATGATGTAACACATTTGCAAAGACCATATATACATGATCCACACACAAAGGTCATACTCATATCCTACAGTGAACATAACCAAAGTTTCTTCATGGGGGAAGAGGGGCAGACTTGTCATGCGATCGCCACAGTCACACTGACTAGACCACTCCAGGGGACCGTTTCATGAAAGTTGTCAGCACTGAGGCCAGTGTCAGCCAATCAAAACCAAGGAGATCACTCAAATTGTCAGCACTGACAATTTTAGTCAGTGCTGATAACTTTCATGAAACACCTCCAGGCTGACCAAAGCTATTACCTTATTTTTAATGATATACAATTAGTCAGTTTGGGATCAGTTTTATTGGTATGGCTGTAGAATGACTGATAAACAAAAGTGTTTGAAAACAAAGGTTCTTGGAATCTAACATAAAAGGCACAAAAAATGTGGCATACGAGTGTTGTGAAGTTCTATACAATGTGCACATTTGTGTAGGGGTGGACAGGCGGCCTACCCAAAGCTACGGCATCTAACACACAGTGCAGATCAATCCTGTCATTAAACCTAATGGCCCGTATTTTGAACTCGGGTTTGAATCAAACCCTGGCTTAAAGTTGTGGTAGAACTATGGAGAGCTAATTGGAACACAAAAATCTTTTCAATTTATTAACTCTTATGACACTTGAATCATTTATAACTGTTTCAAAATGACTACTGGAATATTTTCTTCATTATGAAAGCAAAGGGAAACAAAATAGTAAATATAAGAAGTATACAATATAAGCAGAATTTTTTAGTTTTTAGCTCCTCATAATTTTAGCACAGAGTTAGACCATGTTCTAAGTTAAACCTGACTTCAGAAAATGGGCTAATGAGTGTAAATTGCTTTCAGTATGATACACTAAGATAATGATATACAACATCTAACTTTATTCAACATTCTATTTAATATAACGTTGCTATATGCTGGATACTACTACCCCAAGGGGGTGTTTCACAAAGATTTAAGTATGACTTAGAGTCGCACTTAAATACCGAGTTGCATAAGGTATGAAAGGCTTGACCGCATTGGTCAGATAGTGTCATGAGGACGCGCACTAATGCGTATCTATTAATAAGATCGCGCATTGCATATCATGTACGTGTCGGCATTTAAGTGCGATTTAAGTCATACTTAAATCTTTGTGAAACACCCCCCAGGTTTAGCATGGCTACCATAATCATGTGCTCAAGCATCCAAATAACTCTTTCCTACCACAAAAATATTTACTATACCTGGGTGGAGAGAGGTAACTTAATAAAAACTTTGCCAAAGGATGTGAGTGCTGCAGGGGTATATGAACCCTAGACCTCATAGTTCAAAATCTAGGGACTTTATACCCACAGAACCTCAACATCTCCACGGAGCCGAGGTCATTCTTTTTTTTTCTGGGCATACATGTACATGTAGGATTCATGAGTATGTGTGTTAAGAATTTGTGACTTCAAAACAGGATGAAAGTGCAAATACAAAACTCAAGTAAATTGCAATTAAGTTGTTACAGGACATTACATGATTTTTTCCCACTGAGTTTATAAAAACACACATCTGTGAAACAGGGAGAAGGGGTGGGAGTCAATTAGAAAAGGGTTCTGATGGAGGGAGAGGGGCAGGGAAGGTGGAAAAGGTGGATTTTGCGATCAATAAAACCACATCAAACCCTAAAATGGCAAAAAGGAAGCATGTGACATCATATTTCCTGTTTTAATGAGCAAAACATAATGCATTTTTAATGCAATCCCTGGAAAGCGTTTCATGAAAGGACTTATCAGAAATTTCATCTGACAAAATGTGTTCTGACTGTTATGATAGTAACAATGCTTCTCAGAAAATCAAAGTCAAGGAAAGGTGTCACTTGCGTCCTTTTGTCCTTTTGGTGGGGAAATAACCATTCATACAATCATAACATACTTCCTACTACAAATGGAGCTGTGAGAGAAGAGCATTACTTGCTCATTGTACTGGTCCTTTTCATTTTCAAATCTGAGGACCAAATAGAACAAGTCAAATCATGATAAATGAATATATACTTATAAAATCTACGGATTGTTCAGGTAAAATTAGATCTATCTTCTCTTCTAGAAGTAGTTTGGCCATGACTGTCAAGTCAGTGGCATGTTTCGTGGAAGACTTTGATTCATAGCAAGAACCATGGAAACAGAACTTGGCATCCAATCACGAACAAGGTTTGAATGGTAGTTACCATCAAGGTAGAGTTATCTTGATAATTGTAAATCATTTTGCACAGGGCCCTAGGTTATAGCAATCTACTTAGTCATAGCAGTCTACTTTAAATCATTTGTTGTTAGGTCACTGTGTATAATGCAGCTTTTAAGCGAATATGATTTTTAAAAGAAATATTTCAATTCATCACTATGAATTCTTTGTTAGATTTCTTTAAAAAAATGGAAAAAAATATTTATGAATGAAAATTAGCCATCATTGTTATTGAACATTGTTATGTTCAAGGTAAAAAAAAAAGCTTTAGTGTTGTTGGTTAAATTAATAAAAAATTAGAACATCATAGCTTCTTTGTTAGCTCCAAACAAAGGAATGAATAACTGTTACAATTAGAAATAACTAGCACTTGTAACTGTTATCAAACTATTATCTTACTCTCTAAGTTTGTCAGAAAATTATTATTTAAAATTTGGGTGTTATAGCATTGAAAGGGAGTGGTAGTATTCATAGCAAACAGCCTTACGATCAATTTCTGGACTAGTGTAACAGCGAGCAAGCCTAAGATTGGCCGGTAGGACTAGGAAAATGGAACATGAAGAAAGAAAGAAGTACATATAATAATGATGTGATGAGAATAAATCTTATTACATGATAAAAGAGACAAATACAATGTAAACCCTGGAATACGTTCTGTATGAATTATTGTGTAAATGACATGAAAGTAGAGATATATACATGTACGTCATGTCCATGACAACAGGGCATTTTTGCAATCACTACACGGATACTTTCTATAATGCACAATATCTATTGTCAAAAGCCCTTCAATAACAAATCAGCCTTTGTCGAATAATGGTGAATCAAAACAGCAGTGTCATCCGGAACTCTGGACAAACTACATTCGCAATTTTTCATCCGGTTCAAATCTGTCAGCTGTCAATTGTGATTTGACTCGCATTTTGAAAGGAAGTGGTGCAATGAAGAAAACGTCTGTAAAGTGATTGCGAAACTATGCTAATCACATTGTAAAGTGCATCCCAAAAAAGGGAAAATGGAATTCCAATTTACTTTTTTCCCATATTGACAAAGATTTATGGTATATTTCATTTACATGATCGTAAAATCTAGATTTTTTTTCTGTATTTGACACTTACATGTAATATGAAAGCTAAGATGAGAAAAAGAAATATTGACGGCAAAACCAAGTTGTATGGAAAAATATGGGTCAAGATTTGTTGAGAATATCAAGGACAAGGAGCAAGAAAGGGACGCCTCGTGAGCAGTTCTTTTTTATTCTTTATTTTAAGTTTCTTCAGCTTCTGCCGTAATGAGAGTGGATTCGGATTCAAATGTTTCTGCACGAATCATTTCTTACATGCCTCATTACGTGTATTCTTTGTAATAAGCCACGCATGAACAACTCTCAAAGAATATAGTCTAAAACCAAAGAATCTCTCAACAAGGATTTCCTTCCTTTTTCATTGGATGCATTGTATTATGAAATGGCAATATTGAAATATTCCATATTCCCAATTGGAGGAAAGAGAAAATGACAAATGTAAACATGATTATAAATGTAAACAAATAAAAGGAGACTTAAAAATGCAGATAATATTAAGTGATAATGGGCAGTAAATATGAAGTGAATGACTACAAACAAATAAAATACAAATGATATGAGCGAGAGATAAAAAGAATAAAGGCAATTTGGCTTGACAACATGCAATATAACATTTTAAGCTCGGTATAAAGGTGTTAATAGTCCATTTATATACCAGGGAATAATATCAATTAATCAATGTATTGTAAATAACTTGAGAGTAAGAAATTTATTAATAGCACCTCTTTACCACATGAATAAGAATAACTATTCAACACATTTGCAAAATACATTGAGAGGAAGAAAGGTGTTAATAGTACTTACATACATGTACCGGGGAATAACTATAAAACATTCAATGAGTTAAAAAATACCTTGATAGTATAAAGAAGTGTATTAATAGTACTTTTATACCAGGGGAATAAGAATAACTAGTCAATGGATAATTTGCAAAATACATTGTAATACAGGGGTTAAGAGTGCAATGAAACCAGCGAATAATATCAACTATTCAATGCATTTGCAAAATAATACAAGGATTACTTACTTTTGTCTTGTAGGCTGGCAAGCGTGTTACCCCTGGGGAGGAGAGGGGTGGGGAGATTGACGGGCTGGGTGCGGAACTGGGTGGGGATGAACTGGTAGTTATTGGCCCCGCCCCCAGATTTCTTGCTGCTAGGGAAGTCAGGATCAAGAGTTGTCTGAGCGGTGGAGGGGGGCGGCATGTTGTAGGCACCGGGGGCTACTAGTCTTGCTAGATTCTTCTTCAGGGTAGGCCTATATTATGATATGATAAAAATATTTGGGTAAAGTTCAAAATAAAACAGTAAAAACTGTGTTAATGTCCGCCTGTCTATAGCAGCCATTTGTCTATAATGACCACGAGAACTTATTCTAATGGATTATGTGTGTAAGAACCTGTCTATGGTAGCCACCTGCCCATAGTGACCACTAAAACTAATTCACATGGAAGCAGATTAATATATAACTGGTGTGTTGGCTCAGTTGGTAGAGCATCTGTGTAACAACCAGGAGGTTGGGTTTTCAAAACCTGGCCACGTCAGACTAAAAAGAGGTTAAAAGATGGGAGTTGCTGTTCAAGAATTAAAGGGATAGAGCCTCATCGATCTGGCGCTGCATAGCGGCTGCTGGGCCCACAATCGATTGGGCAAAGCAAGTATTTCACTTCATGTCTATTTCCAACAATAAAATATGGATTTTTTTTTATCGTCTGTATAAGAATCTGTCTACATGTACATGTATAAAGGCCACGTTTTTTTTGTTTTCTTTGGGTGGTCACTATTGACAGGTTTCACTGTACTTGCGATCTATCACATTTTATATACGATACTTATGAAGAATATCATGAAAATATATTCCACTGCAAAGAACTGCCCTAAAGTAGAAGCCTTGTATTGGAAATTAAATAACAAGTGGAATGCCTCTGGCCGTCTCACATGCATCACGCGGTTCAATATAGCAGCAGTGCTGACTTTGAAAACTACTCTAACTCGCACAAGATGTTCAGTGATACATGGTTACTCTTATGTCCACTTTTTATGAACTAGACCAATAAACTTACAGAGATATGATGGTTATTCAACAAAAAAAACCAACATGGCCAAAGTTCATTGGCCTTACATGACCTTTGACCTTGATCATGTGACTTGAAACTCGCACAGGATGTTCAGTGATACTTGATTACTCTTATGTCCAAGATTCATGAATCAGATCCATAAACTTTCAAAGTTATGATGGTAATTCAACAGATACACCCAATTCGGCCAAAGTTCATTGACCTTTGACCTTGGTCATGTGACCTGAAATGCGCACAGGATTTTCAGTGATACTTGATTACTCTAATGTCCAAATTGAACGAACTAGACCAATAAACTTTCAAAGTTATGATGGTAATTCAACAGATACCCCCAAATCGGCCAAAGTTCATTGACCCTAAATGACCTTTGACCTTAATCATGAGACCTGAAACTTGCACAAAATGTCCAGTGATGCTTGATTACTATTATGTCCATGTTTCATGAATCAGATCCATAAACTTTCAAAGTTATGATGGGAATTCAACAGATACCCCCAATTCGGCCAAAGTTCATTGACCCTAAATGACCTTTGACCTTGGTCATGTGACATAAAACTCACGCAGGATGTTCAGTGATAATTGATTAATCTTATGTCCAAGTTTCATGAACTAGGTCCATATATTTTCTAAGTTATGATGACATTTCAAAAACTTAACCTCAGGTTAAGATTTCGATGTTGATTCCTCCAACATGGTCTAAGTTCATTGACCCTAAATGACCTTTGACCTTGGTCATGTGACATGAAACTCTAATAGGATGTTCAGTAATACTTGATTAACCTTATGGCCAAGTTTCATGAACTAGGTCCATATACTTTCTAAGTTATGATGTCATTTCAAAAACTTAACCTCAGGTTAAGATTTGATGTTGACGCCGCCGCCGCCGTCGGAAAAGCGGCGCCTATAGTCTCACTCTGCTATGCAGGTGAGACAAAAAGCAGCTGAAACATTGGCAGACAATATACGCATAGCCCTAAACATGTTTATTTGAGTGTGGTGAATGTGACCTTTGGGAGAATCGAGTCAATTTTCTTTTTTACCACTTTGGTGATTCCATTGCTTTTTCATTGAACACCCGTTCTTGGGTGCATAATAAACATCCTTTCGCAATCATTTTTGGAAGGTTTTCTCCAATATTTCAATTCACAACTTAAAGGTAATGTTTAACTTTGTGAGCAGCCGATTTTAAAAATTCTCAAACCAAGATGAAACATGTGAACAAGTGCATGTATTAGAACTAATAAATAAGCTATAACTACAAGGCAAACCCCGATTTTGTAAATAGGCGTCTTATAGACACCTAAGTAGTACACATAAGTGTATGGGATGAAATTAAGATGGTGTTTCCGGTCACTTTATATTTCAATTTTTGAAGCACTAAATAATTATTTTCGAACACAATTTTTTTCTGGGCTTTATTTTTGTAACATATCACAGACACAGGTGACAAATGTGACCTTCCAGCTCAGATTTTTTTAAAGTCGAACCGATGTTAACCAATCACTTTAATGTCATCTGTCTTGTTTGACATTTTTTCTCATGAATTCTTCTGTTTCTTACCGATGACTTGATATGAATGTATTGGTCCGCTGGTAGAATGATCCATGGTCAGCTAAGATGCTACGGGATGGCAAGGCATGTTCCTTCAGAGGGTTTCTACTAGGGTTGCAAACAAAATGACAATTTTTATCACGAAAAAGAAGAGTTACATGTACTTTATCGTTCTGAAATGTTTTGATCAACTTTCTAATACATTTTAAAACACATTTTTGAAACATTTTTATTGTGCCAACCCAACCTCTTGTACTAAGAATATTTCATCACTAATCTTTAATCAAACATTTTAGCATTATTTCATGAAGGATATTCAACCCCAGTGTAGCGCTTCTTCAGACCAGCCTAAATCTGGTTTACATTTATTGCGACATTATTTCATATAATGACATGCAACAAAACCTGTTAACTTTAAAACCAAATGAACTCTTTCATTTAACTGTGGGTAAGATTTTTTCATTCCATTGTATCTTTTCATGTTCTAAATAGTTCAACATCTTGTAGCAATGATTCTGCACAGATTTGCAACTTTTACAGCCAATTATTTAATTTCGAGTGGCAAATTAAAGTAACAAACTAACACAATGCATGGAGCAACCCTTTTTATGCCTTTCATACAGACTCTTATTGGTCTACACCCACTTCACCTACATTCAGTCTAGTCTCATCCAACATAGTCTAATCCTTATTCATCTACTAAACATTTTGTTTAATAGTAATTTAGCCTATTCATCATTTGGTGTACATTGTATGTTCCAATTAGGCTTCACCCGATTTGTCTAATAACCACTTGGTCCAAAACCAATTACACTATATCTTGAGATGAAGTGTTTATTAATCAATTATTCATGAGACAAAGTGATAATAATTGGTAGATGAAGTAGAAATTAAAATGACTTGGTATTTGACTAATGATAGACCAGACAGACTAACTGGGTATTAGACCATGTGTAGTGTAGACCAAATGGCAATTACACCAATTGATAACAGGTCAAACTGGTAGTAGATGAATTAGGTGTAGCCCATGTGGCATCAGACTAACTGAGAAGTAGACCAACTGCTAAGAGACTAAGTGAATCTGAAATACTCTAACCTGGTGAAGATATCCCGTTTGATACCCTTGTTGATTGCTGACAGGGATTTATCTCCTCTAGTGCTGCTATTGCTGTTGTTGTTATCATCAATAAAACTTGGTGCTCCACTGGCCATTCTACCAGCATCATCAAAGTCATCATTATCACTGTCACTGACTCCGAACCTGTCAACATCGTTCCATGAACCTCTGAGCGACCCCACTTCTCTAGGAGACCTCTCGGGGAGATGGTCAGGAAGTTTTTCCACATCATTGATGTCCTCTTGGACAGAAGACCTGTGACTTGGAAGTTCTTGTTGTTGCTCCCTTTTCTCTGCAGAGTTCGGTTTCTCTTGGTAGACGACATAGCCATTGGCCATCAAGGTGAAGTCTTTGCTCTCCCCTGCAACAGACAGGGAATTGTTTGGGGCATTGGAGTTCTCCTGCAATCTCAGGTCTTGCATGGCAAGAGAAGGGTTGAATGACAAGCGGCTGCTGTGGGCCAGAGACTCCAGCTGGCGCTTCTTAGAGTTCGACTCCTGCGTGGCAGCATGGTGCATCCTACCAGGCCGCGGAGGGACGTATGACATGACATCTCCTGGATACTTCAAACCTGCTTCCCGCTCCACTCCTAGAGCAGTTTGTTGTCTCTTCATGGACAGTGAGAGACGCATCAAGGCCCTCCTGTCTACGCTGTCCGCAGGGAAGTGCTCTAGAATTCCTTCACCGGGCAAACCTTCTCCATGTGCACCAACAGCATGCTGCTGCTGCTTCCTCCTGTCCCTAGAATGCACCGTCTCATCAAACGTAACGTCCTTCCGTGACATCTTATGTCGTCTCCTTGTCTCGTTTGATTCTGCCGAAGTAGATTTCTCATTACCGCCCTCCACTCTCTGAAGCACATCATCATCAGTGAAATCCTTGTATGATACGGTGACACTCAAGAATTCTGGGTCATCTTTTGTGTCTCTGTGCCTGCTTGGATTGACCGTGGTGTGGTTTGAACCGCTGACCTGCTGGCCTGTTTGCGCCTTCCATCTGTCGTCCTCAGACCACTCTGAGGAATCTTCTCCTGTAGATGACTTCTGACCTCTCTCCAGTTGCTTCAGGGCAGCAATGTGACGGTTCTTGCGGGCATCCTCCTGAGGATAGAGAAGCAAATTTTTAATTACTTTTTGAAAGAGAAACACTATGATGTATACATGGTGTTGAGTACATTGTTCTCGACCAAACTCACAGGATAAATGCGAAGGAGTGACTTCACAAAATGCACAAATTCCCAGTATGTACAATCAATAGTATTGACTGGGCCTACCATATTTTACAGCTTTTACATACCTCGTACTAAGATTTTTATCACTGATAGGTAAAACTACATCATGTGACGTGGTGCTATTCCGTCTATCATCTTCTCAGGGGTTGGACCTCCTGTCAATTTCTTCTATCAAACCCTCTAATAGTATAACACCTGAGCACTGGGCAACAAGTTGTGTTGCTAAGCGCGCATCTAACAGGCTCAAGCTTGGTGGCTGCTTTGGTACGCTGCTGCTTGGTCAAGTACGCCAACCAAACGGTGCGCTGGCCAGCTGGATGTATTGATCGCCCAGCAGCAATGCAGTGCAGCTCATTTGATTACACTGGGTATACTAAAATTGAAACCATTGGCCCGTATTCTGAAGTCGGGTTTAACTTAAACTCAGGTTTAAAGTTGTGGTTTAAGTATGGACAGCCAATTATTACATTATCACTTACAGTAGAGATATCATACTTTCAGCTCATTTGGCTCTCAAATCATTCATAATTGTGTAGGAAGTATAAATAGATGATTGTCTTCACCATAGATGAATCAGGAAAGAGCACAGTAAACATAAGAAACATACAACTTAATAAATTTGTTTTATACTTTTGGCTTCCCATACTTAAACCACAACTTTAAACCTGAGTTTAAGTTAAACCCGACTTCAGAATACAGGCCATTGAGTCTAAGGTTGTGTTATACGATGAGGTATACAAAACAAATATAGACTGCTTTAAATTCGGATGACAGTGGAAATCATCACTCCCTCTAGTCAGTGCTTTTCTTACCAGCCCTTCTATCACCCCGAAGCCTTGCTCGGGAACAATAATTTACACAGTCATCCTCATGCGAAGTCAAATTTTGTATAATAATACAGCAGGAATGCCACTTAGGTTGGATAAAAAAAGTTTGAAAATCATCTAGAATGACCCGTTCTGACATGAAAAGGCAAATTTCTATGGCAGAAGATACGTTGAAAAGGTCTGAATTTTGACTTTAGCCTGAAAAATGTCATCCTTGGTACAGGTGACAATGGCCCGTATTCTGAAGTCAGTTATAACTTAGACAATGGTCTAATTTTGTGCTAAATTATGGGAAGCCAAAAGTGTCAAAATTTTCATTCAGTTGTATGTTTCTTATATTTACTTGTGCTCTTTTCTGATTCTTCAATGGTGAAGACAATCATGTATTTATACTTCCAAGATAATTATGAATGATTTGAGAGCCAAATGAGCTGAAATATGATATATGAAATATGTGTATATATATATATCTCTACTGCTACTGATTTATGTAACAATTGGCTATCCATAAATAAACCACAACTTTAAACCCGAGTTTAAGTTAAACCCGAATTCAGAATACTGGCCAATAAATCTGAAAAATGGCATCCTTGGTACAGGTGACAATAATCCACTGGTCTCCTTACCGTGCTCGACTGCTGTGATTCCCTCTGTTTGCGTGCACTTCGAGCTCTAGATGACCTCTTTTTATGGTTCCCACTCCATGAGCTGGATGCAGCTATATGGAATGAACAATGAAAATTCAATGCATCTTGAGAAAATGATTGGTTTTCATGAATTCAGTGCAGAGAGACAATATAAACTTACTTCCATGACAGTATTCATAATTTCATTATAACTTCATGGAGCTTACAAAGACCAATTCGATCTATGGATGCTTAACTTTCAATTTCATTTTACACAAATAAATCATTTTAAGACAAATTTTATTGAAATTCGATGAAATTTTTAAAGAAAACTTTTCTTGTTATAAGGAAAAGTTTAATGACGGGCTTTCAGGACTAATACTACCAATACTACACAAAAAGAGTTCCAATGAACCTATTTTCTGAATATAAAAAATCATTAACTCTTCAATATCAGAAAAACAGATCCCTTTGAAAGGAGATAATTTGATTACAGCTATGTATTCATACTTTCTATATTTATTGAGAATAAGGGATAAACCAACTAAATCCCGAGGAGTAGTGTTTGTAATATTAACCTTTCGAAATCTTGAATTCTGAAAAATCTAAACAAAATTTTTTAAATTCTTCGGTTGCAAGTGACAAGGTACAGATACTGTTATCTTTGGATACAGTAATAGACATTATTTGAACAATTTGCTTCATTCTCACCTGACATAGGCCTGGAGACTGATGTATCAAAACTTGCTGGGGAACTCCCTGGTTTGGACTATTGTAAACAAAATTTTAATGTAAAAAGGAAGTATTGATAACAAATAAAAATATAGCATTTTAATGGAATATTTGTGAATCCCAAACAGATTAATAGTTCAAATAATAATAATATACGTATACTCATTTATATAGCGCAGAAACTATGTGCATATATTCTACTGCGCTGCAATTAAGAGCTAGTGAAATGCTTGAGAACAAATTTAGAAAAGGGGGTAAAGAAATGTATGGGAATTATTTGAACAGATAGGTTTTTAGATCTCATAATTTTATTCATCCATCCATCTATTCAACCAATCATTCATCCATCCACTCATTCATTCACTCAGCCATCCACCAATCCATCCAGTCATCTATCCAACTATCCATCAATCCATCCATCCATCCAACCAACCATTCATCCATTCACCTGTTCATTCGATCCGGCATTCAGTTGTTCATCCTTCCATCCACCTGTCCATCCATCCATTCAACCAATCATTCATTCATCCATCCATCCAGTCATTCATTCGGCCATCCACCAATCCATCCAGTCATTTATCCAACTATCCAACCATCCAACCAACCATTCATCCTTCTATTCACCCATTCATACGATCCATCATTCAGTTGTTCATCCTTCCATCCATCCATCCATCTACCTGTCCATTCATCCATAACTCAATCCATGATGTTACTGGTGCATAAGACCTTGTCAGCAGCACAAGACAAAAGGGTCAACAATTATTCAATACAACAATAAATCTCAATTTAACTAATCCATAATTTAACACAAACCCAAACTCAAATATCAACAAACCCTATAGATTGTCTATGAGGCACTGCAAAAAGAAATTCATCCATCACTGCCTCATCTAACATTTATCCTACATTATATGACACCTAGATAGATCCTTGTGATTTCATTGGTTGTTTGATATCATTAATTTCACCAATTTTGCAATGACGTCATTAACCGTGCAATTTTGGATCCATTCATCGTGCAATTTTGGATCCATACGATTATGTCCATTGCACGCGCACGCCAAGACTGCAGCTGCAATCACCAGCAGTGCACATGTTGTAATGATGTAACAATCAACAGACCAAACTCGCACTGCATGAGCATGTTTTGTATGGAAATTCATAAATTTCATATGAAAAAAAAATCAATTGTTAGGTGTCATATAAACCAAATAATGAATGTTTCTTCATTCGTGCAATGGACAGAATACTTCATACTATGCCTCACTGAATCAGAGATGCCAACCTCTTGACACAAAAAATCAGACTGAATATCCTCAAAAATCATATTTTTTAGTGAAAAATCAGATTTTCACGAAAACTCAATATGACCAGTGCAAGCCTTGAATTAAGCAGCTGCAGGCCGGGGGCAATTTTTTTTAAAAAAATTGCCCCCAGCTCGCGAGCTTTCTACAGGAACCGGGGGGGGCGATTTTCTGGAACAAGGGGCAATTAAAAAAAAAAGAATATAACTGTGAACCACACTCCAAATTTGTTCAATTAGTACAGAAATAGCATGCTAAGTAATATGCTTATTCAAACAACTAAGAAATCAGATTTAAATGTTTAAGTGTGTTTTGACACCCTCACTCCACATCCCCTTTACATGGGCTTATTTACTTTTCATCTTTAATGAACCACAAACAATGAACCCCCCCCCAAAAAAAAAAAAAATCTAAATAAATGAATAAAATAAACATATAAAAAAGAGAGAATTCAGATCAAATAATAAATTTACAAAAAAAAATTTTAAGGTTTTTTTTTCATGGTTAGAATCACGGGTGTGGGTGAGTGTTTGTGTATGATTGTGACTGTGAGGTGCACTTGGATTGCATATAAATTATGTTAAAGAAATGAAGAAATTAAATCAATATCTAACTCAGTCTATTCAAATTCCAGCACATAGCCACAGGCTACATGTAAATTTTTAAATGTACATGTATTGTAGGTTCATGTACCTTAAGTTTTTCACAAGTTATTTGAAAACGCAGATCTTCACAGAAAATGCCTTTCATTCTGGGAGAGTCTAAATTCTGTAAAAATGTATTCATTAATAACTTAAATATTCATCACAATGAAGAAATCATGAAGTTTTTTTTACAGTTTTCAAAAATTAACATGAAATCTAAACTCTATCTGAAACAGAAAATCACCATCACTTAGGCCATTACTGATAGAATTCTCACCCAGAGCTCTGGCAGAGAATATGAGCTCAAACTGGCTAGCTAACAGCATCCAAGTACCACACTCACGTGCACGGCGTCCTCCTATTTTTTTTTAGATGAAGCCTTGTTTGATGATTTATTGTCTGATATTTACCCCTCACCAAGAAAGAAATTAAAAAGCTATAATTCACAACTATTGACTTTGGATTAATAAGGCTCCGTTTTGACAAGCAAAGTCGGCGACTGTGAGGATACAAGACTCGCATATCCTGTGTTGTGAACGGGGATTTATCTCCTGTGCAATTCAAATTACTATATCACAGAATTGTGATATCCTGACTGGAAATGTGTGCATTAGAAATTGCACATGGTGAAGTAGGGAAAAACTGTTACCGCTATTGGAAGCACGCGCGTACATGTATTACAGGAAAAAAAAGACGGACGTAGCTCACTTTTTATGGTACTGAAAAAAACACGCACTTGGCAATTTGAAACTGTGCTTATTGTAAATTGAAAGTTACTTGATTTTGGCTTTTCAGATATTTAAATTACATGTATGATATGGCTTCACTGCTCACTCACGGGCGGGCGCATACATACACAACACACATATATGGGACAAAAACAGGACTATGACAGAAAGTCGGGAAATCGTATTTTTGATGGCCAAAATCGTACTGTCGTATTTTACTTGTTTTATCGTACTAAATACGATAAAATCGTACTGGTTGGCATCTCTGTTGAATGGATCATTTCATCTTTCACCTCATGAAGTATTCTGTCCATTGCACTTATAAGCATTCATTATTTGTATACTTAACTATTTTCACACACTTCAAATAGCAATTACGCATAAATTTTTATGGTAACTTAGCCATAAGTGTAACTTTTATGAGTAATTGTAACTATCATGGTAGCATTACTCAACAGCAAATCAAAATGAATTATATTTTGCAAGTCACTCTGGGGAGACAGTCACCACTATGGTAACTTTCATGCAACTGGGCCCTGATAATAGTCATGTCAATGTACATAGAGAAGCCAAAAAGTTTTCACAAATTTATTTTCTGCACTCACATGATGGTCTCTCTTCTTGCTGTGCCTGGAAGGAGAACGAGGATTGGATCTTTCTCTTGGTTTACCTGGAAAGAAGAAGGAAATCGCTCTAAAAATAAGCCCTAAGTAACAACACTAAAGATAATCACAGTGAAATGTAAATGTACAGGGTCCCCTCCCCCCGACTTGGATGGTTTATCTTAAAACATACTGAAAATAGCAGCTGAAAGGCAGAAGTATATTCAAATTACAATATACATACAGACATATTAACGAATACAACATACAAGAACAAAGGCAATTATTAAAAACAAAATGGTTAAATATGAGTGTACTGTTCAGAGATAAATAGGAGTAATTGTATAAAGAGGGATGGTGCTCTAAATTAGTTGTTTATGTCATATTACTGATCGGTATGGAGTTATTTTTTTGGGGGGGAGGAGCATGATGAAGAACGTTCAAAGTCCAAATCTGATAGTAATTGGTTAAATGGGGCCAAAGATATATAAATATCTAGAGTATTTAGCCCCATAATCTACTTCAATGGGGGCAACTAGGATTATCTCCAACCAATTGAACCGATTCCTCTCAAATTTTGGCTGCGAACATTTTTTATTTTGCTCCTGCAAAATATGAAATAAAGAAAGAATGAAATGAAAAAAAAAAATTTTAATTGTGATGTCATCACTTACTGCTCGGCTTTGTTTCCAAGTTTGTTTTCGTTGGATGAGAGAAGAAAACTGGTGCTGTAGACTGGACATTATCTAAAAATATAAACAAACAAAGAATATATCAATTTGTGCATTTCATAACACACAAGCCACCAACGTTCATTATTATGCAAGGCCCGTAGGTCAACCTCTCTCACCTAAGACATACAAAATAGCATAGGCTGGGAGGGAGAACAAAAAAATGAAAGAAACATGTAAAGAGTGATGAATCCCAAGTAAAGAGAAGAATATGGATCAATCAGTAGATCTACAAGTGAGATCTAGGAAATTGCACTGTTTAAATGGTGTTTTTTTATTTCTCTCTTTGGAGGAGAAACGTGGTGATTAATACATGGCGTTGAGAACTATTTTGTTGATCAATCTCTTAGGATAAACATGAAGGAGTGATGTCACAAATATAGCGCCAATTTGAGAGCATGTATTATGAAACATTTAGGCCAGAATTCACAAAGGTGGTTTTGAAAACCCACGGTTGAGTCCATGGTTTATGCAGATTTCCTATATAAATTATGCTTAATTTACCGCGTATCGGGCGCGTGTATGAAAAATGTCCAATCCTGATGCACGTTTTTGTCACAGTGCGTTAAATTGACGCCTGTTGCCATGGTTATCCACGCTATTTTATTAATGAGTCCAATCTTCAAACAGTGGACTCATGAATAAAATAGCATGGATAACCATGGTAACAGGCGTCAATTTAACGCACTGTGACAAAAACGTGCATCAGCATTGGACATTTTTATACACGCGCCCAATACGCGCTAAATTAGGCGTAATTTATATAGGAAATATGCATAAACCATGGACTCAACCGTGGGTTTTCAAAACCACATTTGGGAATTCGGGCCTTAAACACCAAGTAAATATACACCAGCAGAAAGAATAGATAACCACTTACATTCATCTTTTCCTGTTTTCTTCTTCACTGGATCACTCTCACATTTGCCTTCACTGGTCACAGCAATCACCTGCATGAAGTGAATGCAATATTATTAATTATAAAATAGGTGTATTATTTCAAGCATCGCGATTGGCCAATACACGTCACATGACATCCAACTTTTTTTAGTGCACTGCACGGCAGTGCAAAAGGTGTGAAATGAAAATTGATTAAGATCCACATCACCAATTTATCATAACAGTTCTTACATGAATAACACTGAATCAAAACAACAATGAAAGCAATGATATATATAGGGATCACATAGTCTCTTCAGGCATTTTATTTCACATTTAATCAGAGGCTTGTAAACCTAATTTTGATACTGTTTCCCTATCAAATAGTTCAGTTTATAGAATGAAAATTGATCAAATTCTAAGGGGAAGGAAACCTCTGTGAAAATAATGGATCTTTGAAAAATTATATCACTCATTAATAGAGTGTAATGGTTCTCACAATTGGCATTCATGTTTAATTGACAGCTACAATATATCATATTTTTAACTAATCTTCATTGATAAGTTTCTCTTCCTTGTCTGTTTTTTTTATCCATCTTGAACTTTCCCTTTAAACATAATACCAATAGTATGACTCACCGTGAAGGTATACTCTGTATTTGGGGTGAGTTGTTTAACGGTGAAGCTCAGATCCCGTCCAGAATAGACCACCTTACCATTCATGGTGACTTCAAATCGGTATATCCTCCCCAAAGGAAAATCAGGCGGGGCCCAAGTCACGTGAATTTGGCTCCGCCCACGCGCCGTCAGCGTTGGTTTGCTAGGCGCATGCTTGCCTGCATAAGATACGGTTAATAGGTAATCAAAATGTTACCAGCAATATATATGATAATAATAATAGTAACATATAATATTTATGAGGCTGAGATCTAGTTCGCTTCTGAATGGCTCACTTTGTACTCGGCTGTATCTCATATGATTCTGATCTATGTTTCTTAGTTATGTTATATTTAAGGACAATAAACATTTACACTTTTTTCTGGTCATTTCATAACCCGATGCCTTTCTGATAAGTATTCAAAATAAGAAAGCAATGTATACACCAATAAAAAAAATGTGCAAAATTGCTTTTACCCAAAAAGAATGTAAGAGGGATATTTCAAGCAAAAGCAAATTTCTTACCAAGTTCTTCTGTTGTTGCTGAAATTGAAGATTTTGGTCCTTTTCCTTTATGATTATATGCACATACCTGCAAATATGAATGAATAATATAATTATGATTAATCATGTGTAACATTATAGAAGATTTCAATAGATTTAAAGTGGCCCAAATAATAATTTCATGAATAACTTTGTACGCAGTGTTTGATTGTACAGTGGTGTATCAAGCAAAAGCTCTGAATTTGTGCCCCCTTTCAATTCCGTATGTTGAAATCACACCCATTTCAACTTTAATGCCAACAGATTCTTTGGTTGTTCCTCAAATTAATTCTTCATGGTCCTTTCACTTATAGTTTTTGTCTTTTTTTGCACACCATGACAGTAGTATAGCATCACAATGGGCTGGAACAATTCAATGCCACATGCTCAGGGAGGAATAAAAGTTTGTTTCACATCATACTGAGAAAAAAAAAAACATTGCATATATTTCACAAAAACAAACACAAGAAATAGTGAGTTGAAGATGTCATTGATTCCCTTATTTGCAACCAACCAAGACGTTTTTATGACTATTATGTAGAAATTAAGCAAAACTCGAAAATGACATAACCTTCCTATCGTAGTTTAAATCTATTTTCATAAAAAATTTTCGCTGTCTTGCCTTTATTTGATTTTTCTCCTTTTACTCAAATCAACTTTTTACTCAGGTGGACTTGACTGATAAATACCACTTATGAAACTGTCTAAAGAGGAAAGATTTTATGAGTGCAAATTTGAACATTTATAGGAAACAGATACATCAAACTCACATAGATCTCATAGGTAGTCTTTGGTGCAAGACCACTGATGATGGAGTTGAGTTCCGAGGTGGTTTCAACCTGGTGCTTGCCATTGTAAACCACATATCCCTTGAGACCACCATTGCTGTACTGAGGCGGGGCCCATCCTAGCCTGATCTGTGAGGTGGTGATTCCTAAGACACGCAATGCTTCCGGAGCATCGGGGGCTGATGGAACGAAGAGAGGAGATTGGAAGATGATATCAATAACAACAATGACATTCATATATATATATATATATATATATATACTGAACTGCCAAACCTAGATGAGAAAAATCATTTTTTAATTTTTTTTTATCCCAAAATTTGAGTATAAAATCCTATTATTGTTTCAAATTTTAAGAAACGTATATAGGAAAAACATTTCATAAAAAGATTCAAAAATCCTATTTCAAAGGGAAAAAAATCCCATTCAACATGACTACACCGCTTCTAAAAACTATATAGGAGGATAAAATCCTACTAATTGACATGTCTATACAATATATCATAGTAGCTATGAGATATTATTACCCTGCTTATATATAGCCCACAAGTATTCTACAGTGCATAGGCATTCCACGTAATTCATTCCTGCAAGGTGAACATTCAACTCAACAGGGTTGAGTGCAGCTCAGTTGCTTGCTGACGTTATGCAATGACCAGGATTCAAACAAATGAGCCTCTGTGTCAAAGTCCAGAGACTAATCCACCTGGCCACAACACTCAAATATACGATAAAAACTCACCTGCATCTTGCGTCTTGGCCGTAGAGTCGTTGCTATGTGGACTGTCATCACCCTCAGTATGTAACTGTAGCTTGAAGGTGTACTTGGTGAATGGTCTCAGACCAGAGATAAGCTGCACAGTCTCCGGACCGTGGTACACCTGCTTACCTTCTGTAAATTTAATCAAAATTTTATCTAAATGTAATCAAATTCTTCATGAAAAGCTTCAATCATTGGTATGGAAATGGCATTTATTATTTGGTGCCAGCCTTGACAAGCATGTTGCTATTATGTTAGCTCTAATTACCAGAATTGGCCTTTTTTATATGCAATGAAATGTTTGTTGTAAATACACCTGACTGTATACAGTATTAGGTAATAAATTCAACTTCAAAATGATCAGTTATTAACTCCGGAGAGCCATTTCACAAAGTGTGGCTTCAATTTCTGGTTGTGTGCAAGAAAGCCATTTGTAACCACAATAGTTATTTGTAACCACAATCACAGTGGTATCTACATTTATGCATGAAAGACGTATTTAACTCTTTGTGAAAAGTCTAGTTGTGATGGGGATTAGAAAATGAGTTCAAACAAAATTCAACAAAATAACAGTCAAATGAGATATGTCACTGCGATTGGATTGAATTATAATAATAATATAGAGTATTTATATTACACACATATCCACCTTGTTAGGTGCTCCTATATTACCCGGCTAAGCTAGGCGTTCATAGCGCACACAGCTTTTTGAGGAATTACTTCCTATAGGTACCCATTTACCTCACCTGGGTTGAGTGCAGCACATTGTGGATCAGTTTCTTGCTGAAGGAAATTAAGCCATTGCTGTACGAGTTGAATTTTGCCTTATTTAATCTTATTGTTTATTTCACACTTTGCTTTCCATACTTTTCTTTACTTCCCATTTCTATACCATTGTCACACACCTGTTTCTCTCATTCCTTAGTTTCTACATCACATCATTCCATTGCCATTCCAACTCCATGCATCTTCACATGTTTCTATTGTCATTTTCTCATTTACATTCAGAACATTCTTCTTCATTCATATCATCCTATCTCATCCTCATTGGTTCACCTTTCACCCTTGGTTCTTCCACTTTTCTGGGTTCTTCCATTCTCTGTTTCTCTATTGGTTGAATTTATCATGTGACATTATTTTTTAATATATTTGAATGTATAATTTGTAAAGGCAATGCCTTGTGAGGTCTAGATTGCAGACCAATAAATCAGAGCATCACTTGACTTCATTTAGTCGACATCTTTATTTTGAGTTTAGTTCAGCTTCAATTATATTTTAGGTTCTTCTTATTTGGTGCTTCTGGCTGTTTGATATGATTTGAGTTTGCTTGTTTTACGACTGATTTTGTGAGGTGTATCTTTGAACATTCGGCCACTCTACACTGGGATTTGAACCCACGACCCTCTGTTTCAAGTCCGAAGACTAATCCACTGGGCCACAACGCTCCACAATCCACAGATTACCTGTGAAAACTTCACCACTGTTTCTGACCATATGGCATAAATATCTGTGCATGAGATAAACAGCTTGTCAGCATGAACAGGAACTCACCGCAGAAGAGGGTGTATGTCACAGGTAATCCACTCTTCAGCTCGACGACTGGCCAGGTGACCTCTATCTCGTGGGGACCTTTGACCTCTAACCCTGGAGCTTCGGGTCTGGCAAGGTGCTTCAGGAGTTCAAGGGTCAGGTCGACTTCTTCCAAGAGGTCAGGGTTCAGACTAGGCTTCAAGGATATTTGCTGTGAGATAGTACATTAATAATACACATTAGAGAAGGCCAGGACGAGGGCAATAGTAAGAATTACACACACAAGGTAATAACAGGGCCCATCTTACAAAGACTTACGATTGATCAACTGTATGGAAATCCATCTATACCATAATTTTTTCTACAGGAAATTTGCACAACAATCTCCAAAGTAAATAAAGAGAATGATGAGTGTATGAGTAAACATCATATGTACAAAATATTTTGAACAAATTTGCATTTTATATGCTGCATTGCTGGCCGTCCATAGTTGTGAATGATCGGATCAATTGCAACTCTTTGTAAGACGGGGGTCAGTTCTGTCTTATAAAAGTGTGGGTTATTATTCTAATTCCCAAGCACTAGGATGTGCATTATATGTTTTTTTTTGTAAGATAGTGATATGGATCCTTGTTATTTGATAACTCATCCTCAATTCAAAACCATCATAGGTCATTAGAACTAGTCATTTAACCTGTTGGCTAAAATACAGTCTGGTCACATGACAGATTTCAGCCAATCAATTGATAAGGATCATTATCACCATTTTGTACACAATATTACTATCCTAATGATATTATCTTGGAACAAACCTTCAGGAGTGGTACAACATCAGTATGGTCTCTAAGCCTGAGGACGCCCTGTCTCTTTCCAGCTAATGTTCGAAGAGTCCTGCAGAATAAACAGAAACCAAAATGTTCTTCAAAAATATAGCCTTATCTTGATGGAACCACAATCCTATGTTTTTCCACCTCCTCTCCTGTTTTAAGTTTCATTTGTTAAAAGAAAGAGAACATTAGCATATTAATTACTTCCTCTGACAAAAAAAATGAAATATCTATAATAACAGTCCTGTTGATTCCATCTAATGCAGTGGCACCAGGGTCCAGTAACACAAAGGTTAGTGATTGATTGTACGCTTGATTTTTACTATTGAATATACATTGTATTCAATGTAATCAATCATAGAAAAATGCTCTATAATCATTGCTAAGTTTTGTGTTACGGGCCCCAGAACATCCTAAAATGACAAAAATTTGGAGGAGTCAACTAGTGGTGTACCCCTCCAAATTTTGTCTAGTCAAACTGTTCTGGCATTACAGGTCAGATCTGGGTCAAGGTCTTGACTAACAAACAAATATGCAAGCGTCGTGGTGTAGCGGTTCTGACTCTCGCCTTGTAATCAGAGGGTCGTGTGTTCGAATCCCACCATGGCCTAGTGTCCTTTGGCAAGGCATTAATCCACACTTTGCCACTCTCCACCCAGGGGTTAAATGGGAACCCGGTAGGATATATGTAGTATGCCTTATTGAGTCTTAGAACTCTTGTTGGAATGCTCCCCAAGGAGTGGAGAAGGTGCATACATTGTATGCGGGCATGCAAGGATCTGATGACCGGGGTAATAATATGTCCGTAAAGTACTAAGAGACATTGTTCCGATGTATTAAGCGCTATATAAATGCGGAATATTATTATCATTAAACAGCAATAACAAGTAATTGAGTTCCTGATAAAGAATGCGACTTAAATGTAGACTTCTGGGCCCCATCTTACAAAGAGTCATGATTGATCCGATCAATCGCGACTCTATGGAAATCCATCACTGTCATAATTTTTTTTTCTGGAAATTTGCTCAATGTCCTTTCTAAATAAAGAGAAGCACACTGAATTTTCAAGAAAAGGATGAGTGCATGGATATACAGCACATATCTGGAAAATATTTTGAACAAACATGCCCTTTACATGTTGATGTTGCTGGCTTTCCATAATTGCGATAGATTGGATTAATCTTTGTAAGATGCGGCCCAGATCATATTTCTTACAAAGATTATTGTTTCAAATATATTGGAAATATTACACAGGTTAAAAGTAATACTGGATTCTAGTTTACGATGTTTGGGAAATGTTAGATAAATGTAAATTTTTCTCTCTTTACTTAAAAGGTAATTATGTGGTTGAAATAAAAAAATATTTGTACAAGGGACAAAGCAAATGTCACACGAAATATTGCCAAAATCCTGTTGGTCAATAATGTTTTGAACCCACTTTACAGTCAATTACATATTTTTCAAGTATCGCAAAAAGAATGGTATAGTTGCCGTATTATCTATCATTTTTCCCACAACTCAACTCAAATTCCCCTTCTCGCAAGATGTGACTTTGTGAGAGGATTACTTACATAGCAGCAAACCATGCTGTCTCTCCATCCTCATTGCTGAGCTGCTGGGCCAGGAGGTGTAGCATCAGGTCAGAGTTCTTGTGCAGCAACAGTCGCTTGTGTCCTTGGTCGCTGCTTGCCAGGCAGCTTAGAGCGTAACAAGCGTTCTTGCCGCATCCAGAGTCTTTACTGGTCAGCATGCAACACAAGCTCTCCAGCTAGAGTGGTGGTAAAAGAGAGGATGAGGATGGTGGATTTACTAACTGATCTACTTCCATTTTACCTTATGATTTATTGAGACTCTTTCCAAATGACATAAGTCCGTGCCATAGTCCCATGCAATCAAATAACCACAAATGAATGTAGCTGGAAATGTCGCAGTGTACAGGTTCTGACTTTCATCTTTTAATCTGAGGGTCATGGGTTTGAATCCAACTCACATCCTTGTGCAAGGTAGCAATCCGCACTTTGCCACTATCCACCAAGGGAATTGAACACACACTCCATAGGATGGAAATATCAATGTGGTATGCCATATAATTGAGTTTGAACACTCTTGCTAGAATACTCCCTAGGGAGTTAGGAAAACTGCATGCATTTTGTGCGAGCAAGCCAGGATCAGATGACCGGGCTAAACCACTTGGATATGTTGTTCCAATGTTATCCCTATATAAAGCAGAATATAATAGTTCTGTTTTGCCTATTTTTTTAAAATTTCATGTCTGTGATTAGAGCTAGCCAGAAAGATCAATGCATAGCAAGCATTTTCCCACATCCTGCTGTAAGAAAGTTTTACTCAGAAACCATTTAATGTAACTTTCATGTGGCCTATATACCATTTTTTGTGATTATAGTAATACTACCTGTAAGTCCCACTGGGTCAACCAATACTTTCACTATTAAAGATACGCTCATTTGTAAACAAATTTTCGGCATTACTCCTATGTGTTTAAGATCGCATGCTCGATCTGTAATGAAAATCATAAGTCAGAAAAAATTAGAACCAGTGGGATTTGAACCTGCCATCTACTGCTTTCCGGGCAGCGACTTAACCACCTGGCTATTCTGGTTCATGGCTATTGAATCACGATGAACTGGAATTCAAATACCCTTGAAACTCTTCTTTCTGACTCAATAATATGCAAATGCAGTCTGCCGTGGACGATAGTAAATGAAAATGCTTTAATAGCCTCTTTAATATAAAAAGAGGCTTTAATTTTTTTTGCTGACTTATGATTTTCATTACCGATCGAGCATGCGATCTTTAACTCATAGGAGTAATGCCATAAATTTGTTTACAAATGATAATTTCCCCCTATTAAAGCCTCTTTATTTACTAAAGATACGCTGTTCGTAAATTTCCTGAACACGATCTGACCAATGTGATGATTTGTCTAAAACCACATGCAACTGGGAATTAAGTGTGACTTTCATTCAGTCTAATGTTTATTTCTGTGCAACAACTCCAGAACAAACGGAGTGTTTGTTGCACCATATATCAGAGGCAACTGAGAATTTAATTTTGACTTTTAGTCAGACTTAAATGTTTGTGAATCATCCACCCCCTCCCCCGATATTTACAATGAACTTACCATTTTTTCAGAATCTCTGTGATTAAGTAATCTCAGCCTTCCATCGTCAATGTCGCACAGACGGCCGATAGCAAACGCTGCATTCATCCCCCTCCCTATACAAAAACAATGCAAAATCCTAAGAATTAAGAGTATCAGTGGTTAATGGGTTAATATACAATTACAAATACGAGTCCATCTTGATAGCATGATAGTTTATATTTTCAGGCCTGTGGTAATGCAAAGAGATTCTTATTCGCACTACCCACTATGGTAAATCTGATCAATACTTTTTATATTATGGCAAGATCTGATGGATCTAATTTCAAAACAGTGGGTGTATCATTTCCTATGTGCACAATATGCGAGCATGAGCTAATTACCATGTATTTGCTCTCATCCCACAAGGTTTAATCCTAGTTCGTCTGCAACCACTTGATCTATGAAGCATGTGGTCTAATCATCTTTTCGTCCATTTAACATTTTGTCTAATTTCCAGTTAGGTTCTACCCATTTCTTCTAATACCCACTTGATCTAACACAAATTATGCATACATTACTTAAGACTATAAATGAACAAAACTTTGATTTGACACAGTGAAAAGCAATACATGTAAGTATATGAAAATGAAGTTAGACAATCTGGGCAGTGGGCTATATGATAATTAGGTTGGATGGAAATCTGTTCAAAATATTGTTGACCAAATGGTAATTAGACCAAAATGATAGTAGACCAAATGCATGTAGGCTTAACCCAAGGTGCCTCTGTGATATAGACCAACTGCTTGTAGACCAAGCGCTCTTTGGACCTACCGGCTTCATCCATTCCAAGCGATTCTACAAGCTTGGTCAGGATTTGAAGAGAGCTGTAGTGATTCAAGATTCGCTGACATCCCTCCTCCGATATCGAGAACCTGGTAAAAGAAAGGAAAATGAAAACAATACAATATAACCTAAACTGCCAATTGAAGCTCAGGGATGAGTGTACACTGTGGTAAAAGCAATGAATCATTGAAAAATTTTATAATCATTGGTTAACTTTCTCTTACGGGACCAAGATTGCATATGGAACATTGACTTCAACATGTAAATGAAAGTGAAGTATTTGGGGTTACAATGAAAGCTTATATGATGATTTGAAAATGTAAACTCTCAAGAACCCAATCGCAAATAGATTGAGATCAACCCTACTTACTTCCCTCATCATCAATAATTATTATCATCACCATCATCATCATTCTGACTTCCTACATCTGCTGCATTTTATTTTCATTTCTTTTATATTTCTACAATTTTTTTTTATTGCTTATACTGTGATTTGAATTCTTTTATTCCTTTGTTGTTGTATACTTGTATGTTTTTAAAGGATGTCAAATAAATGAATTGAAACAAAAACACCATCATCATCATAATCATCATCACCAACATCATCATCAATAATCATCATCATCATCATCACCATCATCATCATCCTCATCATCATCCTCATCATCATCATCACTATTATCATCATCATCATCAATAATCATCATCTTCATCATCACTATTATCACCATCATCATCATCATCAATAATCATCATCTTCATCATCATCATCATCACCATCATCAACATCATCATCATCATCATCAACATCATCATTGTCGTCATCCTCATCATCATCTTCATCATCATCACCATCATCATCATCCTCATCATCATCATCACCATCATCACCAACATCATCATAGCCATCACAACCACCATCAACATCATCACAATTATCACCATCTTCATCATAGTCACCACCACCATCATTGTCATCATCATCATCACCATCACTATCATCATCATCATCAATAATCATCATCATCATCATCTTCATCATCATCAGCATGACAACATCATCATCTTCACCAACATCATCATAGCCATCACCACTACCACCATCATCATCACTGCTCTTTATCATCCATACCATTCTCAACAAACACTGCCTAAAGAATTTTAAAACACTGATACAAAAACAAACAAAGTATAAAAATATTTGAATCCAAATGGAAAAAAAATAAAATGGAACATTTCATGAAGATTTTCCATTGATTTTCACCAACAAGTATGTTATAAGCTACTGAATATCCTAGCATCCCATTGGCTGAGAGCAAATTAGTAGGTGAATATTAACAAAACTCTTCATGAAATGCTCTTTCCAGATCCTGATATATACCTGGCTAGAACAAGTGCAGCATTGCTAGCAGTCCACATATTAGAAGAGGAGAGAAGACCGGTAACTTTTCTCAGTAGATCATCTAAGCATGATTCACCCAGCATCCAATCTCTACCAGACTTACTCTCAGCCTGTAAAAAGGATATCATGCAAGTGTAGGATATTATGTCAGGACACACGTTGAACATAACAAATACCTTGATGTACTGAAGGAATTCAAGCAAATGCTGAAAAAAGATCTATTTCTACATTTTCTTTTAAGAAATCAGTACGACTGACTATAATTCCTAGATTGATCTCTATATTGGCAAAACAGTGAAAATCACTTAACAATATAGGCCTATGTAATATAATATCATTTCATCAATTCTTTAGAAAAGATTATTCATTTTTAAACTATTCTATCTTTATCTTTTTTCTCAAACTATGCATGAGAGAAAAGGGTACTAACAGTTGTTGCCAATTCACAAAGCAGATTAATTAAATATCTTAGGAAAGTTCTGAAATTCAGGATACATGTAAATATCTTACCAATGTGCCCATGGTTCCCGCAGCATTCATAACACATTCTGTATCATCGTATGAGAGCATATCGGTAAGATCGGTCAGTATGTTATGAGGGGAGGAGCCATTGATGAGTGACATCACACGAACTTGACCTACATCATGCTCCGCCAAGGTTCCGAAGATATAGGCAGCATTCCCGGCAACTCTGTAAACAAGCAGTTGAATTGTCAAAGTTATTTCATTTCATTCACAGTAATTATTTATCATTTTTAAACAAGTTTTTTTTAGTAGTAAGTTTTTTTTTTACACACTCTGTAAAATTGGGAAAAGAAAGTATGACTATTTAATTAGTTAGAACATGTTAGGGAAGAAGCCATTGATAAGGCAACATCACATTAACTAGACCTACCTATTTTAGGGGAGTAAGGGTACTGAAGATTCAAACAGTATTCCTGACAAATTACTGATAAATTTCAAAGTGAGTTTCATTCCCTGTTTAGCTACATTATTTTATGACTCACTCTGTACAATAGGCAACTCTGTACATACATTGTACATGTACACAACCTACATGTATCTGTCGATTTTCAAAGTTAATACAACTGATTCACGATAAACAAATATTACACAATTTGATGGCATACTCTGTAAGATAGGGAAATCTGTAATCAATCACTGGATTGTCGGATTTCAATTTATTCTAATCCTGACAATTTAAAACAAAACAGAGGCCTTGAATTTGTCACATTCTCAGGCAAACCAAAATTAAATTTATGGACTTTACCTTATTTGTCAGTGACTTCAATTTTTGTTTTTAATTTGTTCAAGATGGGCTTCAAACATTCAAACATGAATGCTATACACTTTTTGGGGTATGGATGTAAAAAATGGTGTAGGCCTACACACAATATTATATAAGAGAGATTGTATGGGTGCACCAGGATCTTTTCATAGGTGGTGAGGGTGATTTTAAAATAACAGCACAATATTTTTTTCTTCAAAATAACTTTTTTATTATTGGTTCTTTTTTCACTACTTGAATAATTGTGGGGAGCAGTCACCCTCCCGACTTTGCCCCTCCCCCACCCCTTGTTTTTACCACTCCTGGCTGTAGCCATACATAATGCACTGTTTCTTTTTTTGTATGGACTACAGTGTACTGTACATGAAAATATTCCAAGATGGCAAGCTATTCCACTACCCCTACAGATGTTAAATAAATTATGTATTTTTAGCAACAATGTAACCCTTATGAAAAAAAGTACTACCTAATTGATGATTGCAATCTCTACATTCATCATGATAACAGTATAGGCCTACACAAAAACAACCAGATGACTTGTTCTAGTTATTAGAGTTATACTAAGAATACAAGTCTTTCCCACACCCTGACTGAATGGCAGATCATTGTTAATACATGTAGTTCCTCCTACATGTTTTGTTCTAATAATCAATACAGACTATAAAAACCCTCCTTTGTAAATGTTCACTTCTTGTAATCAGAAGAGTAAAAGACCCAGAAATCCGCCCCAATTCACAGGAGATGGATCAATAATTAGGTCAAATAGTGCAAGAGCAGAACAATGACTTAATAAGAGGTATTTTGCAGATTCCAGTTGGGAATGATATATGTTCAGTAGTATACCGGTACTCAAATCCTTTTGTGTTATACCACTTGAGATAAGATATTAATAAGAATCATAATAATAATGAAATCAAATATGTTTGCCTCAATGCAGTATCACAATATCATTTTATTGTTTTGAATTAAAGGTTAAGTCTACCTCAGCAAAAATTCATTAGAATGATTTTTAAAAAAGTATAAAATGGACATTAAATCCCAAGGGATGGGAAAAGACGACTACAGCCAGGTAAGGTGAAGTGGAAGCGAATTTTAATTCCTAGTTAATAGTTTCATAGCCACTTGTATTCCAATACTGACTTCATGTTGTTGTTTTTTCCTTTCTCCCTTGTTTACTTTTGTAAGATACTGTACAATGAAAGTATAAAAACAACAAGTTGACTTTTTGTCATTCAACTTTCATTCCAGTATTGTTTACGAATACAAAGTATCTTTACTTTTCAATCATGCACAAGTGTACATGCATTCATCCCCGCCAAACATTCATGCAGGATCTTACATTAATTCCCATATAGTCACAATGGGTGATTTCAAGTTCGGTGTTGACCTTTTGGTGTTGGTGTTAAGGCAATTTTCGCATGATTATATTATAACACAAAACATAGAATGAAGTTGGTCCCGAAAAGACACTCACTACATTGGCGGATCCAGGGGGGAGCCCGAGGGGCCCGGGCCCCCCCTATTGGCGGAGCAAAAAAAGAAAAAAAGGGGAAAAGAAAGGAAAAAAGAAAGGGAAAAGAGAGGAGAAAAGAAGGTATACAAGCATAAGAGGAGGAAGATGAGTGAATAAAATACAATGAGGGGAAGACTTTGAAAAAAAATTTAAACAAAATCTTTCATGTTGGGTGATATCTTGCTCAATATGGACCTTAAAATATCAAATTTTGAAGTCAATATACAAAACATATTTCAGCTGGGAAATTGAACTTTCATTATTCTGTTTTATTTACAAATTGATTTTTTAAAAGTGTAAAAATTCTGTTTTATGGTCTGAATATGAACAATTTCTGCTTGGGCTGCGCGCTCGCAAAATTTGATTTGTCAGGTACCTATTATTTTCCTGTATTTCATAAAGTTCTCAAAATATCCCTATTTAGGTCAGATTTTCAAAACGTATCAGCTAGCGCTGCACGCTCGCATTTTGATTAGTGAGTTATGTATATCTCAATATTAATTCTAAAACAAACTACTTAAAATCACCATTTGATGACAATTAATCATAAATTTCTGCTCGCGATTTGCGCTCGCATTGATAGATATTAAACTCATGCATCTTATGCATATTACAAAAGTGCTTTAAATGTCCAGTTTTCAGGCCATAATACTGATAGATTTCGCGCTGTCATGCTTAGGAAGATATTCATCATTTTCTTATGATGACATAATGTCCTTATAGAATATCCCGGTCCTATGTCATAAACTCGAAGTAACAATAATGAAAAATATCAGCTCTGTTTTAACTGTGATCCTTTTTCACCTCACAATTTTTCCACAAAGTGCTTGCAATACAGAGCTTAAAGTGACCCCTTTTCAGATCGGAATATCATATATTTTTAGCTCTCGCTTTGCACTCGCTTTATTGATTTTCATGAAAAGGGTATTTAAAATACCCAAATTCTAGGTCGAAATCTGAAGCACACGTTTATTCAGATACGCAGCTTGTTCTCCATTTCAATAATTATCAAGTTTTAGATCACAATATAAAAAAATTGTCTGCTCGCGCTTTTTGCTCGCATTATTAATGTATGAAAATTTCCAATAACTTAACCTTTTCATGATTTACAAAACATGAATAGAGTGTCCAGAATTTTTCCGCTCGCGCTTCGTTCTTGCATCAGTAATGTTAAGTTTTTGTCTTATCCTTTCCACGATTACAAAAAGTGCTTAAAATTTCCATTATTCAGGTTGAAATGTCAAAAATTTTCAGCTCGCGCTTCGCGCTCGCAATATTTGAATGTTGAAATATGTAACGTCTTTCATGGCTAAGTTCAAGCAGTCCATAACAGGTACGTTTTCGATCAGCTCAAAACGTATATAAAAATTTTCCGCTCGCGCTCTGCGCTCGCATTAATAATGTAAGGAAGATCCCCACTTCCTCATCCTTTTCATGATTTACAAAACTTGAATAGAGTGTCTCGTTCAGTAGGTCTAAATCTCGAAATTTTTTGCTCACGCTTCGCGCTCGCACCAATCGTTTAATTATATACCTATTCTGTTAAGTTACAAAAAAGTGCTTAGAATTTCCATTCCTTAGGTAAAAATGTCAAAAAATTTCAGCTCGCGCTTCGCGCTCGCATTATATGAATTTTTAAAATATGTAGCGTCTTCATCATGGCTAACTGCAAGCAAGTCCTTTAACAATAACTTTTCCATCAGTCAATTTCTGCTCGTGCTTCACGTTCGTAATAATTATTCACTTGCATACACATCTTTTTTCAGGATAACAAACATTGCCCAGAATGTTCAAAACTTTAGGAAAAAGTACATAAGATTCCCCCCAAAAAAAAAAAAAAATGGCTCGCGCTTCGCGCTCGCATTATATAAATAAGGATTATGGTATTATATATGTTTATTCATAAGATTAAAGCTAAGAAGTGACTATTAGGACTACCCATTTAAAACCAAAAATCCCGGCAAATATCATATTCGAGTGGCCGATCAGGGAAAATATGGCTGAAAAAAAAATTCCGGGCCCCCCCTATTGGCGAAGGCTGGATCCGCCCCTGCACTAGTTGTTGAGATGTCAATAATATGATCTGGATCAGTTTTACATACTCTGAGTAAGTTTTGGAGCAAGGGGAAGCAATCAAAATTTCAACAACACCAAGGCCAACACCGGACTTGAAAGCATGAGGGATTTTAAAAAAAAACGCTATTTGCATTCTTTATTCAAGACTCTCTTCATCATGACACAAATAAAACCCGAACAAATAGCTCTGCTTTATATTATTCTTTCTTCTGCACCATCCCCCCCCCCCCCCCCGTTTTTTTTTTCATAAAGTTTCTGAGGGATATGCTATATACTTCTTTTGTTCACCACATTAAAACTTTTGAGGGGGGTAAAGCTATCTTCATTTTTATCATTTTCATTGTATCATGTAATAATATTGAAAAGGGGCAAATGACCCGGAGGGGCCACTTCCATTGACGAGTGGATACCATGCGCGACCAGGGGATCTTGAATAGCACCCTAAACACATATTTTCCATAACCCTACCCTTAACAAATATTGGAAACAAATACTATTGGCAGGTTTTCCCAGAATTGAGGCCCTAAACAAGAACAGTGATGTATTTTCCATATTATGAAAATGCACCCCTTAACAATTGGAAACAAAACAATACTCTCGGCAAGTATTCCCTGAAATGAACCCCTAAACAAATACAGCGATATTTTATTGTTATGTCACGGGTCTGTTGGTCGTCGGTTTTTACCTTTACACACCATTATTTTGGTTTAGTACGGCCCGACCTTCCACACCTCGCGCAAATCGAACTCTAAACACGTAGTGTTGGGGCAAAAAGGACATCCTTTATAAAACGTTTTGATTTTGTTTTATCATCCCCGCGTATAATTTGACCGTAAACACATATATTTTTCTGCACGAAATCATTTTTTCAATATTTTTGAGTCTTTGACACCCTTATTATCTTACATACATAACGTGCCTTATCTTGAAAATGACGTCTTTTACATTTGTTTGTTTTGGTCGTTTATGGTATCCACTCGCCAATGTAAGTCCCCCCCCCCCCTTCCTGGGCCAAATGAATGAGTGGTGTGCAGTGCTTGTTATTGTACATATTGATGGTGTCTTTGAGGCTTCTGACTTTCTGCTACACATCACACACACACAAAAAGGGTTTAATAATGAGGCACTCCAGTGATGGAAACTCAAATCCCGAAACCCTAGCAAAATCTATTTAGATCTAAAAAATCATAAATAATAAAATTATTTTGGATTCAATTTTGACAACACTTGAAATTTCCATTTTCAGGTCAATAGATTTCTAATGGATTTGTTTTTTTTTCTGTCTACATCTCTGGAATGTTAATGAGATATTTTTTCTTAAAGTAGAGGTGCTCCACATTTCCATTCTATTTCATGGGGTTTCTCTGACAGAACAGACAAATAGCTTGCACACTGCCACTGTTTGTAGAAAGGCTTTGACATGCCTATGATACCATCAACAATACAATGTTTACAGAGCTATGACTCTCAGCTCTACACAATAAGTCACTTTCATCCTTCAACAATTTCATTGTACAGATTTTTGTCAGTTTCTGTGGATACATTTTTCCTCAGACAGAGAATAAGAAAGCAATTGTGTCTACAAATTATACAGTTTGAATAAAAGAATACAATGCAATTTGGAATAGGGTAAACTGTGTGATCTCTGAAATTACACTGTCTGAATTACATGTAGCTTAGATTCCAAAACACAGCTTGGCATTCTAGAGATTCTACAACAGATCATTCATGAATGAACATGAATGAAAAGTGTACTATTCAGAGAAAATATTTGAAAATTGGGATAAAACAAACTTTGCTAAATTTCCTTTTAAATTAAGTCTTCATCAAAATGTTCACACTCACAAAATTTTTTGTCATCCACTTCATTTAATCGAACCCCATTTCTTATGTGATATTGTGAAATTTTATTCACATGAAAAATAAGATTTAATAATGAAGTTTTGATAACAACAACATAATAATCAGTGGCGGATCCAGGGGACACATCTGGCCTGTGCCCCCCCCCCCCTTGAGAGCCATATTAATTTTTTTTAAATGTAAATATGCCATTTTGACACAAGTGTGCGCTCTCCCTTTTTAAAAGCAAGTTACATCATATATTTTTACTAGCAAGATGTAGTTCAGACACAAGTGATTACCTTTTTTATTTTTTTTGCTTGTCAAATTTCTTCATGACAAAATAATCCTCAATTTAGTGAAGACCTTTTTTTCTTTTTTTCAATTTATTTCTTAAAACACTATTCTTTATACCAAAAAATTCAACTTCAAGTAAAACTCTATAATGGTAAGTTTATATGCATTGGTTTATCATGTCTCCAAAGTTTAGTAGAATATTAATTGGTTATTGGACATTTATTTTAAAAATATTTGTTTACTTTCTCTGTTGTTGTGGTTATGAATTACATCAAATATTTCACTGCTTACACATGTATGTTTATGTTTTTACTTTGTAAATCTTTCTCAATTCAGTCACTGGCTGCAATGAAATGATAATAAAACCTTCAATTCAATTCTTTTCTATTTTGCTTCTCAAATTTTCCTTAGGAAAATGTGCCCTCCTTTGGAAAATCCTGGATCTGCCCCTGATAATAATTGATAAAGAAGAGAATGGCAATCATAAACTTGATAAAGAGAGTATACATGTAATCATGTAGACAATGATGATGATGAGGATGGCGAAGGATTTCAATCACAGATTTTGTGATTTGATATAAGTTGTTCTTAAAGGAAATAATAACTCTCTGGGCTTTGACATGTCCTTTTTGTGTAAGGCAATTGACAGATTTTTTGGATGTCATGGCATCCACAATGTAGAGCCGGCAGTGATTCTCAATGGAGAGCTTTATGATCTACATTGTAAGTTAATTCTTAAAGGATAAGTCCACCCCAACAAAAACTTGATTAAAAAAAATAGAAAAATCCATCAAGCATAACGGTGAAAATTTCATCGAAATCGGATGTAAAATAACAAATTTCTTTTGTATTTTATTATATTAAATACAAAATATTCTAATTTTCTCCCCATTGTCCTGTGAAACAAAGTTTTATTTTCCCTGAACATGTGGAATTACCATTGTTTAACATTTTATGATTCAGTCAAGTTTGTCCTTATTGTAAAATCTGTAGAAAATCAAAATATTGCATATACCGGTAATTCAAACAATAAACAAAGAAATAACGAGTAAGTGACATTATCAACTCATGTAACTGACTCGTTCATCTAACTATTTTGTGAAAAATAAGCAAAACTTTAAAATTTCCTAACATTCTTATTTTACATCCGATTTTGATGAAATTTTCAGCATTATGCTTGTCTGATTTTTCTCTATTGATTCAAATCAACATTTTTCTGAGATGGACTTGACCTTCAACTTGACAAGAAATCTCATCCTTGTAAAACTTACAGCACAAAAAAAATAGAAAAGACATCATGCATACATCATGTAATAGTGAAAATACAAAAACAAAATTTCAATGATTAAATACTGTATAAGTACATGTAATTGCCCTGAGACCATGTCTCGGGTAATTCAACATCGGTAGAAATTTGACAAGTTTAAAAAGAGAATATAGGTTTGAGTTAATGAAAATAGGATGTGATCAATTAAGTGTAAATAATGAATGACATCTAATTTGTAGGATCTGACCAAGGAGATAAAATATCTCCTTGATCTGACCACCCAAGGGCTCATTACCTTCCTGCCTGTAGGGAAACTACAGGTAGGACTATGGTATGCCAATACTGTACACAGCACACAATTTAAAAAATCATTAAAATATCACTTTTGTGACTAAAAATACTTATTTCCTTACAGTTGCAATTTATTTTTCATTAGTATCTTGGGGGTAATTTTTGTATTCATCAGAGCGCTTGAAAACTTGGATTTTGGGCATACATGTATTTTTGTGTATGCCCTCTATTGGTGGCAAAACAATTGTAGTATTTCAATCTCTATTTTTAATTAAGAAAAATTAATTCAAAGAATCAAATTTACTTAAGAGGCAAGTTATATGATGAATAGCTGTAATAGAACATGACAGTGTCAAAAAATAAAGCATTTGTCCAAAAGAAAAAGAAAAAATTAGCCAAACATTGCCAACCTTATTTCACCACACAGGGAGGAGTAACAGAGAACAAGGTTATCACAACGTTGTTCATAGAATGAGTGGGATCTGACATACTTTACAAGCACAAAATCAATCTAGGTCATTGAATGAATTTCTTGTCTCGATCTTATCTCTTGACATATTAATTGTAATATAATTGCTACAGTAGGCCTACCTACTGTAGAGTAACTGTATTACTCAGTGGCAGTCGGCAATCTTTGAGCATAGTTTACACTGAATTAGAGTGACCAAGCCAGAATAGGAGAACAATAGATTCACTGGACCATTTCCTTTGTTCTTGCTCGAGTGTAAAATCAAGTGTAAACTTAGACCAAAAGCTTCGGTCTCTGTTTTGTTGGTTGTTCAGCTGAACTTCGTTGGCTTCACTCACCAAATACAGAGACCGAAGTTCTAGCGCGATATGTACAGGGGACTCAATGGCCATATATTTATGTACTTAAGATCGGATAAAACGGGGAAGTGAATTTGCGCGACAGCCGAGGTAAGTCACTGTTTTTGTTCCTTTTAACTTCATTTTCTCCGTTTTTTGGCAACTGATGCCAAGAGGGAATATAAGTTTGCACTCTGGTCACTATAATTTTCGAAATTTTTATTCATTAAAGACAAAAATTGAAAAGCCCCGACGGGGGGATTTTGCATTGCAAGTCCCCTAATGGTGGCTGCACGATAGCGAGCTGTCTGTGTACGAGGAGGAGAATAAAAAAAAATGTTAAAAAACTCCTCGAAACAGGCGGCTGCCAGCTGTCTAGTGTAAACTATGCTCAAAGATTGCTGACTGGGTCACACTTTATGTGTCACACTTTCAGTCTGAGTCAAACTCAAAATATAATTTCAGCTGCTTTGAAGTTTTCAACATACTTTGTTACAAAGACAATTTAAATAAAAGGGAAGTACACCCTGACCAAAATTGGCAAACAAAAAAGATGAAACAAATATTGGTTAAGGTTTGAGGAAAGTCCATTAAAGACAAAAAAAAATTATCAAAATTTAATTTTTCTTATTTGTCATATGTGAGCAACTTCCCCCCCCCCAAAAAAAAAGCAATGAAATATATAATGTAATTTCTCAAAAATTACAATTAAACAAAGCAACTTTTAATATTCATGGTATATTTAAAGAATTATTTACCTTAATATGCAGCTCAAAAGTTTCCGCTCATGCTCGCGGCTCGGCGCTCTCGCATTTCATAATTTTTGTTCCTAATTTTCATAGAGGGCATGAACATAATTGATGTCAAATCCCTGGCCTTGGCTTGCCTTGGAGTCTAAGACCAAATTTAAGCTCAATGTATTATTTCCCAATCTTCGTTAAAATCAAACTTATACATTTCAGGAAATGCCTATGAATTTCGGGAAATTTGGGATTCAGTTTTCAGGAAATTTGTTTTGGATCTGTGGAAACACTGCATAATTGCCAGTGCCACTGCCACTGCAGTGGCACTGCGCCACTGCAGTGGCACTGCGCCAGCTGCCCCCTTTCTTTTTAAATTTTCAATATGGCATTAGCCTTAGGCTTAAGTTAAAATACCAAGTTGATTAACAGATTAATGACTCAATATTTACCTTGCATTCTTTTCAGCAAGTAGCCGGACAATACCCCAGAGAAAGTCTTCAGATCCATAATGAGAGATGAAGGCATTGATAGTTTTCTCCTTGTCTTTGTGGATGTCATCCACCAGCAGTTCCAGCGCCCTGTGCGCCTCCGGGTCCTCCGGCTGCGCGAGCAGCGACTCGAAGTATTCATCCTGCCGCCAATTCAGGGTCATTTCCAATTGATTTTGTTCTGCAGTTTACTTCATTGTGGTTGAATCTCATGCAGAAATCGAGTCGATGTGAAATTAAAAGTAGGAAAATAGAATATTCATGGTGTTTAAAGATGTTGCTAAGACCTTTCGCTTCCGTACACAACCACCGTCGTTACGCGGCTGGTTGCATGTTTTACAATTTACGAAATACGTTTATGGCGCTATAGGTGCTAGCGCAGCGTACATGTATAAAATTCGGCAAACCAGCTGACGAACGTAGAGGGCGGCGGACTCGATCTAGATCACGTAATAAGGATTGGGGATTTTACCGTTAAACTTTGACTGATATAATGGCTCAGGGCCTACGTCGGTTTTACCTTATAAAAGTCAAGTCCACCCAGAAAAATGTTCATTTGAATAAATAAAGAAAAATAGAACTAGCGTAAAGCTTAAATTTTCATCAAAATCGGATGTTAAATGAGAAAGTTATTACATTTTAAAGTTTCGCTTATTTTTCACAAAACAGCTGTTATAAGGACAACTTATAACAGTGACATGCAAATGAGCCAGTCGATGATGTCCTTTACTCTCTATTTCTTTTGTTTTTTTTTAATTATTTCAATTATAAAATGTTTCACATTTTACAGAATTAACAATAAAGATCAGCCTGACTGAACCATATAGTATTGAAAAGGGATTAAAACAATCCTAATTCCACAATGTGCAGGAAGAAATTCGATTATTTCATATGAAATAAAAAAGAAATAGTGAGTGGATGACACCATCAGTCTCCTCATTTGCATACCGACAAGGATGTGCATATAACTGTTTTGTGAAATTAAGCGAAAATGACATAGCTTTCTTATTTTATCCGATCTTTTTTTTTCAGTTAGTTGCTTGTTATTTTTTTCTCTTTTTATAGGCCTATATTCGAATCAACTTAGTTGGGGTGGACTTGTCCTTCAAAGGTATTTCCTAAATCATTAACTCCATAATTTACAAACGATGGTTTTTCGAACTCATGCCACAATCAGAATATGGCAGTCAGTAAGCTGATCATCAAAATCCTATATAAAATCAAAAGTAATTTGTATGTCATAAAATATAATTTGGATTTTACTAGGTCAATCATCTTATCCAAAATGTACATAGAAAAAAAATCGAACTATAGATCATATCAATTTGTTGTGTACAAAAAACGCTCCTCTTATAAGGCATAGAAATGGGACGTTTGACGCACAGTCACTAATACGCGCCGCTGTCTTCGCGTCGTGCAGGCAGTCTACGTGTATAGTGGCGGGCTGCTACATTGCGGTGCAGGGGTGTTACATATCGCGAGCACACTCAGCAGCGTGTTTTCACTTCTTCTCCTTTCTCTCCTTTTCTTGTCATTTTTCCTCGCATTACTTATTTTCATAAATTTCCCTCTCACTTTCCTTGTTTTCTCACTCCCTTCAGTTTTGTAACTCTTCTTGATCACTTGCATTCATTGGCACACCCCCGGTCAAAAATAGTACGGTCTATTCTATTCTATTCTGTTTTGATAGATCACCTTGTTGACGCGTTTGGGAGATATCTTAGCAAATCCCTCAAAAACGGCGTATTTTCCATATTTTCTCCATAGGGAAATAATTTAACACGCTACGCACTGCAAAAAAGGAGCGCAAACAAATTGATATGAGTTGTCATCGATGTACAACTAAAAATAACATTGAATTATGGCATCACAATGATTTAGTTGGGTTTTTTTTTCAATCTTCTTTCAACAAGCTTTAAGTCCCCCCTGACGAAAATTGTTTTAATAAAAGAAGAAAACACAGAAAACACATCGGTAGATTAAGTTTTGATGAAAATCCATCACAAAATAAGAAAGCCCAGGATCTGATTTTAATTCCGTAATACAAGCAGCTTCCCCATCCAGACATAAGCGGATCCAGGGGGGGGGGGGGCCTAGGCCTCCCCCCAAAAAAAAGAAAAAAAAATCAAAATTAATCATGACAAAATGTCCTTAGAATATCCCAGTCCTAGGTCAAAATATCAGCTCGCGTTCGCACCACCTATATTAAAGGGGAATGAAACCTTTGGAACAAATAGGCTTGTGTAGAAACAGAAAAATCAAAGGATAAGAATAAAGAAAGTTTGAGAAAAATCGGACAACTAATGAGAAATTTATGAGCATTTAAATATTGCAATCACTAATGCTATGGAGATTCTCCCATTGGCAATGCGACAAGGATGAGTGATGTCACTGATGAACAACTTTCCCTTTCGTGGACTATAAAATACCCTCAAAATGTCTCTTTTTGCTTTTTCTTATGATGATACAATTTTTTTATCCATGATGTATTCTTAAAAAATATGTATTACATGCCCTCATGTAGAAAGAACACATGATCTATGGATAGATGTGATAAAAGAGGCAATTCAAGTGAAATATATACTAAAGTAATGGGGAGAGTTGTTCACAAGTGACATCACATATCTTTGTCGCATTGCCAATTTGCTATCTCCATAGCATTAGTGATCTCAATATTCAAATGCTCATAACTTTCTCATTATTTGTCCGATTTTTCTCAAACTTTTTTGATCTGTTTCTTTGATTTTTCTGTTTTCACACAAGCTATCTTGGTCCAATGGATTCATTCTCCTTTAAGTGCCATCCATATCCACTATACAATTTTCTTACACATAAAAATTGACCCTTTTTTCAGATCGGAATATTAAATATTTTCAGCTAACGCTTCACGCTCCAATTATTGATTTTCATGATAAGAATGTATTTAGAATGCCTAGATTTTATGTCTAAATCTCAAACACACGCACACATGTTTATTGAGATACGTAGCTTGTTCTTTTGCAGCTTCAGGTCAGAATACCAAACATTTTCTGCTCGCGATTCGCACTAGCATGATACTCATCCTAATCATGATTTACACAACATGAATAGTGTCCCATTTTTAGGTCCAAATCTCCTTTTTTCCGCTCGCACTTAGCGCTCGCATTGTTTAGTTATTTACCTATCCTGTTCATGATCACAAAAGTGCTTAGAATGTCAATTTGTTAAGGTCGGAATGTCAAACAATTTCAGCTTGCGCTTCGTGCTCGCATTATTTTTTTGATTGTTGAAAAATATTTATGGCTTTTTTATTATGCTTAAAGGCTTTTCAGTCTATTTATTTAAGCCTAACTGCAAACAGTTCCTTTCCGATCAGACCAGAAAGTTTATTAAAAATTTCTGCTCGCGCTCGCCGTAGTTACATATACGCATTTTCTTCAGGATCACAAATATATTACCCAGAACGCTCAATATTCTATACCAATCTCTCATTTTTCTGCTGTTCTTATCGGACAGGCTGAACTTCCGCGGCTTCCCCTTTCGATGTATCTGACTGATCTCTGAATATTCAGATCATGTTGACTATCAGTGATGTATCAAGAGTACAATAATTGCTTATAGGCATGCAAATTTCTTATTTGGCTGAGATTGCGGTTATTACTTTACACAGTGCACATTAATTGCTTTTACCTGCACCCTTCTGAAAAGGTGCGTGTGTGTGTGTGTGGGGGGGGGGGTCCCTATAGGACTTAATAGCCAGTGATAATCATAACCATAGGGTCCATGTCATAACCATCCTATCATGGTGGTGATGATGATCAGGCATTTACTGGCAATTGTTATCTTATCTTAACACTACAGCAGCCAAAAGCGGAAAATTGTTGATTATTTCCTCATCTATAATCCCCCGCCCCCATTCGCGGGCCCCCATCTGCCACCTCCGATTTATACTTTTGCCGTATGCATAAGGCCTTCCAACTTTTCCGATTCTGCACAACGGCTGTACTTCTGATTGATGATTAGCAGATTTGATTCGCATTTATTGTATTTGTTGAGAGGTTTTTATTTTCGAGCTAGGAACATTGTAAACAAAGAACAGAATTTGATAAAATCATCTAATGGTCAGAAGTTCATTAAGTATTTAAACCAAATAAATACCATTATGGCGAGCGCATGGTATATCTGAATCCACCAAAGAACAATAATTTTCCATGATTTAGAAATTATAAATTGAATTGCTTTATGGAAAATTCATATCACTTGCAAGATGATTGCCTGAACAATGGGTATGTATTTTGTTTTGTTTTATTTTGCATTTTATGTTATCATATCTTGTAATATTTATGATAATAATTTTTCTTTATCTCGATAATCTCAACATGATGATTTTAGCGACCGTCAGAGGAACTTCACTGCATATTATGGTTAAATTAACACAAAGCAAAATGCTGAGAATTCCATCAAAATCGGATAACAAATAACGAAGTTATTGAATTTTAAAGTTTATCAATATTTTGTGGAAACAGTTATATTATACACATCGTCAATATTCATTTGGTGTGCTCATATATAATGTCACATCGCCACTTTTCTTATTCTTGTATTATTACATGAAATCATGTTTCATTTTTTCATACATGTGTAAATGATGTGTGTCCATTTAGTGAAATAAGTTGCGGCAGTATATAACTAATGCACTTAATCAGTTGTCAATCCAGTTGTTTTAGTTCTTGGTAGAAATTTTAATTAAACCTAATATCATACAATAAAATGCAAAATAACAAGTTGGGATATGACATCATCAGCCTATGAATATTCCTAAAAACATGCCTAGAACTGTTTCACAGGAATAATGCAAATCTTTAAAGATTCAATAACTGTTATTTGTTATCCGATTTGAATGAAATTCTCAGCATTTTGTAAACGTTACTCTCCATTTGAGATATAATTATCTCCAGCCTGTATACTATATAAGTGCGGGGAATTAACTTTTGTTAATATATATAAATATATATATATTAACAAAAGTTATAAATATATATATATTAACAAAAGTTATCACCCAAAATCGAACTCTATGTCTTGTAAATCAGGAAAATGTAGGTAACTGCATGGGTATCTTCCTACGGAGCGCGAAGTGCGAGCCGGAAAACTTGTTGATATTCTGATCAGAAACTTTATACGCATTATAAACAAACTTCAATAGCTTCAATAGCTTCAATAGAGCACTTAAAAAAATCTAACCAATAACTATAACACTCACATCATTCATCATACTTAGGATATCTTAAGGATCTTCTGTTCCCCCCCCCCACCTCCTGCCTTTATTTCGTTTCTTTTCCTGTCTCCTTTCATTCGCTCTACCTGTGCAGATCTGTTTTTTTTTTGTTTTTCTTTTACTCGTTCTTGTCCTTTGTTGTTGCTGTCTTTTTTTTATTTTTGTCTGTTCTTGTGATATTTCGTCTGTCTTGTTTTGGTATAACTTTTTGTCATGTCTTGTTCTTTTACCGTTCTGTCACGTCCTGTTTTCGCAACGTTTTTGTCTTGTGTGTCCTTTTCACTTTTCTTCATATCTTGTAATATAATCCAGCCTTGTTTATCTTCTACTTGAAAGAATATGTAAAAAATATACATATTTAACAAGGATTTACATATAATTTTTACAAGAAAGATATGATGACTTGTATATTATATATATTTTGAACTTCAACAAGAACGATATGATTTGTATATTATATATAGACATATATTGTTTTTTTCATTAATATGTCTTATTTATTGAAGGAAACCTTCGATAACAAGCTTTGCTTTTCAGAAGGTTCTTACTTCATTTCAAAATGTTATATTATATTTTGCTTTACTTTGTAACTTTGTTAAAATTTTGGAATGAATAAATTTGTTATCAATCAATCAATCAATCAAACAAAAACTTAACAAGCTGCGTTTCTGAATAACCATGCTCTATACCTAGGATATCTGATCGAGCATTTCAAATACATTTTTTTATTATGAAAATCAATAATGCGAGCGCGAAGCGTGAAATGAAAATATTTGATATTCTGAATGGATATGAAACGGGTGAATTTATATAAGCAGTGTTATAAGCACTGAGCAGGAAAATTCTGCAGGGGGGGGGGGGGCTAGCTCCTTCAAAACGTCGTTCATTAATTTTTTTCTACATTTCTGTCATTCATCATAGATTTCCAGGGGTGCGGCCTATGACAAATAACACATGCAGTGTGCTCACCCACAAGAAAAACGTAGGCTACTAGCCTACGTACGATCAATATAATGCATCACCATCACCATCGGATCACCATCTCATATCATCATCACGGCACATCATCACCGACCATCACCATCCTCCTCCCCCTCCTCATCATTATCACCCTCATCATCATCCTCATCATCATCCTCACCTCATCCTCGTCTGATCGCAACATTTGCCACGCATGCGTTGTTACTTGTCGATTCATAGAGGAAAATGGCAGCGCCCACGAAGCACGCGCTCTCTCTTCAAATCCTCGCCGAATGTGGCACAACGAAAGCAAGAGTCTGTAAAATGCGGCTTCCCCATCAAGTTGTAGATACGCCAGTATTCATGCCAGTTGGAACTCAAGGAACTATGAAAGGGGTGACTTGTGAGCAACTGAAGGAGTTAAATTGCCAACTTATTTTAGGAAACACATATCACTTGGGGATGAGACCCGTAAGTTTCCACGACGCTCCCTCTACGCGGGCCGGCGCCCAGGAGCTCATGACATGTATTGACCCATACTCACGGGACGGGTAGATTATGGTCAAAATATCTAGCAAGATAAATTATGAAAACAGAAATTATGCACTTGTCTAATTAGGCCTACCACGATTTATATGGATGATGGTCTAACGAGTGGCAGTTTTTCTGACATCTGGGCAGACTGGAACCTCACAAAACGAAAAGTTTTCTCCTTCTACCCCCGTTATGAATTGTAACAAAATGGCCGATCGAAACGGGGGTAGTAGGAGAGAACTTTTCGTTTTTTGAGCTGAGGTTCCAGTCTGTGCCCAGAATCAGATGTCAGGAAAACTGCCACTCGTTAGACCTTCATCCATATAATCGTGGTAAGTGCATAATTTCTGTTTTCATAATTTATCTTGCTAGATATTTTGACCATAATCTACCCTTGTCCCGTGAGTATATGGGTCAATACATGAGCTCCTGGGCTACCCCGCTCCCTGGCGTGCCTCTGTCTGGCCGTGGCGCGGCCGCTGCATTGGCCATTGCTTTATAGTGCTACGGCTTAGCCTTATCTCTTACTCAGCACTTTGTTGCACGGAGTCAGAGAAACGTACCGTACGTCGTAGGCTTACTACTGGGCACTAATGCTGTTTTGCACAGGCCGACTTCGAGCAAATTTCTCCACCTATAATTTTTAGCAAAACTAAGCAATGCATCAGCAGCATGGCAAATCGCTCAGTCTCAGAGTCATAGGGCCTACTCCTAATATTATATCGGGAACGGCTGTATTTTGGCTTCGATCACAACGTCGTTCGTTCGAATCTTCAGACATCGCTTGGCTTTGCCGTGTGCCGTAATATTGATATGGACTGAAGTTAGCAGCCGAATCATGCAAACACGCGGCATGCTTCACAAGCAAATATTTTGGTTACTAACTTCATGGTGAAGCCAAGCGAAGCAATGTCTGATCCCGTGTCTGACTAAGGATTTGAGTGGTCGATGTCCTCGAGATCGCAGTCGAAATACAGCCATTAGCGTTTGTGTTATTTGAAAAAGTGATGGTTGTATTGACCTCAAAATGCAACTGAGAGACTTGCTATGACATTTGTGAAATATTTACTGCCGTGGTGAGGCATGCTGGTAGTTGGCCGGTGCGAATCTACAGCAAAGCAGACTGGGAAGGGTTCAAGGACAGCATGTCAAAAGTAGCTGATGAAATATCATCCAAGCTCGAGGGAGCCTCCACTAGTGAATTGTGGGACATATTTCAAGCAGGAATCAAGAATGGTATAGAGGCACACATTCCTCATGCAATGTTGAAGCCCAGAGCCAACCTACCTTGGGTGACTGCAAGAATTAGAAAGCTCATCAAGAAAAGGAGTAGGGTTGTCAAGAAATGTAAAAACATCTTGAAATCCAGAGGACTTCTTCCATATAACCTTGAAGAGTATAGTAACAGTCTTAAGAAGATCATCCAGTCAGAGATCAGGAAAGAATACTGGAAATATCTTGAGTCTATCTTTGATGGATCTGATGATGAAGACAATCAATTCATGGCCATGAAACGATTTTGGAGCTTCATTAAGTTCAACCGAAGTGACAGTGGAGGAATTTCCCATCTTAAATCAGCTGGAAAGAAGCTTACTGACCCCACTGATAAGGCCAATGCACTCAACCATCAATTCCAATCAGTATTCACTGAAGAGACTCCAGTGCCTCCTGACTTGCTTCCCCCTTCTTCGCCTTATGAAACCATGCCAGATGTCATCATCACAACGAATGGTATCAAGAAACTGCTTGACAACCTGAAGCCAAGGAAAGCACCCGGTCCTGATGGCATCACTCCTCGAGTACTCAAGGAGCTATCAGGTGTTATCGCACCGTCCCTGAGGGATATCTTCAGGAAGTCCTATAGCACCGGGGAGATACCAGAGGACTGGAGAAATGCCAACGTAGTGCCTGTCTACAAGAAGGGAGATAGAGCGGAACCAAGCAACTACAGACCCATCTCACTAACTTGCATCGCATGTAAGTTGATGGAGCATATCCTTGCAAGTAACATCATGAAGCATGGAAACCACCAGGATATTTTGTACCCTCTTCAGCATGGCTTTAGACAACACAGGTCATGTGAGCTACAATTGTTAGGACTGGTAAGCGATCTGACCAACAACCTTCAAGGTGGAAAGCAGACAGACATCTTAGTGCTGGACTTTAGCAAGGCTTTTGACAAGGTCGGTCACCAGCGCCTTCTCCGGAAACTTGAGTTCTATGGAGTTAGAGGACATAACAACCGCTGGATTGCTAACTTTCTTCATAACAGGAAACAGCAGGTGCTCCTGGATGGTCGTAGTTCATCTCAAGTCGACGTAACTTCAGGCGTGCCACAGGGCTCTGTCCTCGGCCCCTGTCTCTTTCTCTACTACATCAATGACCTGCCTGATCAACTCAAGTCAAGAGTTCGACTGTTTGCTGATGATGCTATCATCTACCTCACAGTTCAGTCAGATGCTGATGCTGACCAGTTACAACAAGACCTCAACAGACTATGTGAGTGGACCAGTAGGTGGATGATGGAATTGAACACCAATAAGTGTGAAGTCATCACAGTCACCAGGAAGCGAAACAGGATTGTACACCAGTATAAACTCAAAGATGCTATCCTTACTCCTGTAGAAGCAACAAAGTATCTTGGTGTCACTATCACATCAGACCTGAAGTGGAACAGTCACATCAGCAATGTTTGTCAAAAGGCTAACAACACCCTTGCCTTCCTACGAAGAAACCTGCGAGTAAACTCTCCCAAGTTGAAAGCTACAGCATACCAATCACTCGTCAGACCTTTGGTGGAATATGCATCTACTGTCTGGGATCCATCAACCTCCAAGAACATCTACAAGCTTGAAATGATCCAACGCAGAGCAGCTAGATTCACGCTGAATCGATATCACAACACATCAAGTGTGTCATCGATGCTGCAGGAGCTAGGATGGACATCCCTTCAACAACGACGGGAAATCTCTCGCCTTGTGATGTTCTACAAGATCCACAACGAGCTTGTCCCATTCAACTCTGATGCATACATCACCAAATGTACCAGATCAACAAGAGCTGTTCACACTCAAGGATATCTGATACCTCAATCAAGGACCCAACAACATCAATGCTCCTTCCCCAGAACCATCAAGATGTGGAACACTCTCCCAGTAAATGTTGTGACAGCACCATCAACCGAAGCCTTTCGTCTGCAACTGACGAAAGGCAACAACAGCTAGATCAATACCTGTTTTTACTTGCACCATGTATATATTTGGCACATGCACTTTATCCTTGTGACACACACCTCACCAAGTTCTGCAAGAATCTTCAGGATTGAAGGAAGCAGACTACACAGAAGAAGAAGAAGAAACTTTCTGCATTAGCACCCCGACCTCGTCAACAAATTCTCAGACGGACATTGTTTCTCTTTATCATATGTGGACTGAAATAGCGACCAAAAGATTTGCCTGCAGCAGCTCACCCGTTTATCGGTAGAGGCGCTGGTCCAATATTTGGGATTGTCGCAGAAAACAAGGATATCCTCATAATCCAAGACAAATCATGTCTTGATGAATTGAGATTTTCCTTGTAAGTTGTTTATTGGGATAATTTTTTAATGGATTTTTCTCAAATTAAACCCTTACCTTAAAATTTATTTTATTTTTTTTTTCTGGTATTTTTACAATAAACTCTTCGCATGGGTGAACTTCCCCTATAAAGCCTTTGACTTCAAATGAGCAATTTTTTTGCTCTTAAATGTCTTTACTAAAGGCCTAAATGAATTGGCATCAATGTTAATTGCAATGTTTATTTTCAATTCCAGCTCAATATTTCATAAAAATACTGAATGTATCGGCATGTTTCGTGGCTGTGATTCGAAAGCTCCTGCTCTTTGTTCGACATATCTTATCACATGCTCAAAGTCGGCATCTTTCTTACATGTATATCTTCAGACTTCAGAGCATTTATGCATGTAAAATAAAGCCTGTTGCATTCTTCTCTAAATGTTGCTGTTCTGTAGTGTTTATGTTTGAGCTCAGTTTCCTCCTCATTTCAAATGTTTGATTCATTTTAGTTTGTTTTATTGATAATCATTTTTAAATTGCTAATGTTGATCTCGGTGTTGGTATTGTATTTCATTTGATTTGATGAATGCTCCGCTTTTTCTAAATTTCTCACAGGGTCCTGATACGTTGGATAAGGCGAAAGGGCTACATCACTTCATGGACTGGGATAGAGCATTGCTAACAGTGAGTGGAGAGGTTTATATTCACTTTGTCTAGACTTGAAGCAGTTGGTGAATAGACCAGTTCAGAGTTACCTCATGAGCAATTTTGGTCAAATGACCTTTCATTTCTCGGATTGTCGACCCTGAAGTTGGAAATATGGTCTGTTTGCTGCAACCGATAGATGGCGCACCATATTGTAAATTCACCAAAGTGCAGGCATCCCTTTCAGAATAAGAGTGAATCGATTTTAAAATCGTCATGGCAGCATGACAATGATGCCATTGGCAATTTCATTATGTCCACTTAAAAAATTCATAGATTAATGAACGATCTCATTGACACCTCCATATGTAGACCAATGCATTTCATATTTAACCTGGTTACATGTCATCCTTTTTGCAGGACAGTGGTGGGTTTCAGATGGTGTCCCTTTTGAAGCTTGCCGAGATCACAGAGCAAGGTGTCAAGTTTGAGTCCCCTTACAATCAGAAGGAGATGCTACTCACACCAGAAAGGTCCATCGAGATACAGAACAGCATCGGTGCGGACATCATCATGCAGCTCGATGACGTGGTGCACAGTCTGACGACAGGGCCTAGGGTGGAGGAGGCAATGCATAGGTAAGTACACTTGTTGGTGATAGCGATGATGATGATGATGATGATGATATGATGACGATGATGATGGTGGTGATGAGATGATGATGGTGGTCGTGGTGGTGGTGATGATGATGATGATGGAGGTGATGATGGTGATGAGATGATGATGATGGTGATGATGATGATTTTGATGATGATGATTATGTTGATGATGATTATGATGGTGGTGGTGATGGTAATGATGGGAATGATTAAGATTATGATGAAGGATGACTTTGATGGTGATGATGGTGATGATAGTGAGGATCGTGATGATGATGGTGATATGAAGAGCGTTGTGGTGATGAGTAGGAGGATGTAGGTGAGGATGGGCATGGGGAGAAAGAGGTACAGAAGGATTGCGATCGTGACAATGAACACAAGGATATCTTTTTGCTCTGCTATTGATAAACTTATACTTTTTATATTATGATCAGATCAGTTCGTTGGCTAGACCGGTGTATAAAGGCCCATGGAAGACCTCATGATCAGAATCTGTTTGCTATCATTCAAGGTGGATTAGATCAGGACCTCCGAATACAGTGTGTCAAAGGTGATATAAAATTCTGTTCCAAGAATTCCTAATGACAGCATTCACTTTTATGACAATAGCAGGGTTCCCACAGTCATGGAAAATCCTGGAAAAATTTGTGGTCAGGGAAAGTCAGGGAATTTGGAAAATTTGTGGAAAGTCATGGAATTGCATTTACCTCTTGGCTGTGGTAGCTTTCCAGTTTGTTGTGTCTCGCAGCTCTCATACTCTGTGATCATAATTGGTGTTCATGATTTCCATTTTTCCCAGTTTTGTGATTCATCCCAAATTCTACATAACTCCCGGGAAGTCATAGAAAGCATCCATTTAGTCATGGAATTCAGTTTTCAAATTTCTGTGGGAACCCTGAATAATTGGTGATGGAGTAAGTTGTGCCAATGCCTGTAGTTTAACACTGATAAATTGTGTGGTGTGAATGTGTTATTTTGATGGCATTTTGGCTAATTATAAATATTCAAAAAGCTTGAATTCAAGTGGACTCTGCCCCCCCCCCTTAACCCCTGCATGGGCACTAACCATGCTCCTTGCTTATTTTAGAAAGACTTGTTATTACAAATGTACTACATGTATTTATATAACATATCACTGTTACTGTTAGCCAATCAGATCGAATGATTTCAGTCGCTTTAAACAGTTATTGCGAATTTGTTATTATGACAACTTTTAGTGAAATAGGCCCCTGTAGACATCCATGAATTCAGTTTTGATACATTGCAGACAACAGTTGATAGACTGTGTTTGGAGGGAAGGGGGCATGGCGCTTGTAAGCCAGGATACTTTGTGGATAATTGAATTTCATTGGCTAACCATATTCTTCTCTTTTCTCGCCCTGTTTACAGAGATGGTCAAACGCGATACACCAGGGTATGCTATAGGAGGCCTGAGTGGTGGGGAGGAGAAGGATAAATTTTGGAGAATGGTATCATTATCAACCGACCACTTGCCCAAAAATAAACCTAGATATTGCATGGGTGTCGGGTGAGTATTCAACAGGCCTAGTAGCCCAAGTCACAAGTGACCTGTACTGACCGCACAGAAACGTTAGCGCTAACAGTGCACTAACAGAAGCCCTGTTACAACCAGTAATGTGGCGGCGATGCCTAATGTTACAACAATGCATTGCTTATAAACATTGAAATAAATGTTTTGAATCTTAAAGATGTGACTGAGCTTACTGTGACCGCTCTGTTAGGCTAACAACGTCTGTGCGGTCGGCACTGTAAAATTCACAGATACTTTAAAACATGGTGAATCCTTTTTGTGCTCTTAGATCAGACACTCACAAAATAATAGAGGTGGCACTTGAATAGATTTCAGTTCTATTTTGAAAAGTGAATACCTCGGTGTGGACGTCATAGAATACACCATGAGTTAACAATAGACTGCTCCTCGAGGGCATTCAAATTTAGCTTGTACCTTTTGAACACCTGGATCCTGTTGTACAAAGAGTTACGATTGATCCGATCAATCGCAACTATGGACGGCCAGCAACGTCAACATCTATTATGCATGTATGTTCAAAATATTTTCTAGCTGTGATGAATATTCATGCATTCATAGTTTTCTTGAAAACTCACTGCGCTTCTCTTTGCATAAAAAGGACATTGTGCAAATTTTTCGTAGAAAAAATTATGACACTAATGGATTTCCATAGAGTTACGTTTGATTGGATCAATCGTAACTCTTTGTACAACAGGGCCCTGGAGACATGCCATTCTATTCACCCTCCTCATTTATAATTAGTGAGGCTAGGTCTGTAGAATCCAGTCAACAGAGATTGAAAATTAGCACAGTATGTAAGGCAATCTACTAGTTTATGTCAGTGTTTTTCTTTTTTTTTGTTATTTTGAATGGCTCAGAAGCACTGCTACCATGGCAGCTCTCAGAACAGACTTTGAGGGATAAAGCAATGAAATGTCAGACAAGTCATGTCATGAAACACTCCCAGGATTTGTTTTAAAGAGACAGAGCAATGTTAATGTCTTTATCATTCATTGTGTTCCATCGTGTATGGGACTAAGAAGATAAATGATTATTGATCATGTGAGGAATGAATGTTGATGCTGCTGTACACCTCAAGTAAACTGTAAACTTGTCATGTTTGATTTCAGCTATGCTGTAGACCTTGTTGTCTGCTGTGCACTAGGGGTGGATATGTATGACTGTGTCTTTCCAACACGAACAGCAGTAAGAACATATTTGATTTTATTTCATTGATAAACTGACTAGTCTTAAGCTTGCATTGATCTATGGTTGGGTCCAAGAAAATAAATCGGGCTAAGGCTTTTTTTTAACACTCTTCCTGCAAATAAATTTGAAAGATAATGGTGACAGATATCAGACATAGGTGGATGTGTTGGAAACTGACTAAATTCAGATTTATTTGTTACTTATTTGAGTTTATTTTCACTTCGTCTATAATAATCTACTTCTCAGATAGCCTATCCATTTGGTAAATTATCAATTTGTCTATGGTCAATGCTACAGTTGATCTACAGTGTAATACCACTTAGAAATTTTGATTTATTTAAATGTCCAGGTGTTTCACAAAGATTTAAGTTTGACTTAGAGTCGCACTTAAATACCGAGTTGCGTATGGTATGAAAGGCTTGACCGCATTGGTCAGATCGTGCCATGAGGACACGCACTACTGTGTATCTATCAATATATCATATACGCGTCGGCATTTAAGTGCGAATTAAGTCATAACTTAAATCTTTGTGAAACACCCCCTGATTGTCTAATTTCCACTCCATGTACTGATTATTTCTGATTTGAATTTGATTAATTGCTAGTTTATCATAGAAAAGTGGTGTTAGACAAATTTGATAAAGCATAACATTTGATATAGTATAACATGAAATAAGGCAAAATTGGAAATGGGCTAAGTGGCAAAAAATAATGACCAAATGATTAGAAGATAAAGCGGTTTTTAGACTACCTAGGATTAGACCATGTTATTATTTTTGGTGTCACCTGTGCCTGGGAGGCGTAAAAGGAACTGAATTACTATGACCCGAAGGTCTCCCTGCTTGATGTAATAATTGATTCAGGGAGTGCAGATGGACCACTACACCTGGCGCCCGTTGGATAAAACTTTTTACCTGAAAAAACTCAGGTTGTTTTTACCGGAGTTTTTGGCCTGTGGTAAAGTCAATGGCAGAAATAAGACTAACCTTAGTTTTCAGCTTTTACCAGAGTTTTCTCAGGTAAAAAGTTTTAGGCAACAGGCCCCTGGTGGGTGTTTTATAAAGCTTTTCGTAAAGTTATGCACAACTTTACGAACGACTGGAACATGTTCTTATCAATAAGTCAGCTACATGGGATATATCATATAGCACAAGAAAGGGTCACCATTCAGGCGTAAAGTCATTCGTAACTTATGAACAGCTTTATGAAACAGACCCCGGGTTTCCCAGAATACCCCCGGGATGTGGGAATAGACCATGTGGGATGAAACTGATGTAAAGTGTAGACCAAGTGGTAATTTACCCTCCAATCATGTCATTTTATTGGTCGTTCTTCAGAGGTTTGGGTGTGCCCTTCTAATGGATGGTCAACTTCAACTGAAAAACAAGCAGTTTGCCAATGACTTCCAACCAATTGACAAAGATTGCAAGTGTTTTACCTGTCAGCGCCACACCAGAGCCTACATACACTCTATATGGAGTTACAGTACTGTGGCTTGTCAGCTACTTAGCATTCATAACATAGCTTTTCAGGTCAGTGTATTAATGATGATAATTATAACAATGGTAATATTGATAGAATTCAGCTGTAATCTCTCATTACCGTTTGTTTTATTCAAACTCAAATTAAATGTTGATATTTTTATATGTGCATGATTGGGGAAAATTAGAAAGGGCCCAAACTACCCATTGTCATAAGGTGCATTGAGGCCGATTAAGAGGACATCCAACAAAGGCCTTAGATAGCCTTGGATTAATACAACCTTACATTATTGTTTTTGTTTATTCCATTTCATAAATGTAGCAGACTGTTCCAGGAATTTTGATGAGTTTTGGAGACAGTGTCATTAGTAGTCAATCATTGATACATTTGCCACATATTTGTTTGCTTTTGTTCTGTGGTCATTGCTGCATGTACTATACATCCTTCTTAAAAGGAAAGTTTAGTATTAAAGCACTGTCACACTCAGCGATGTGTGATATGACTGATAAGATTATCCAGGAAAAACAGCAAACAATGGTTTTATGAGAAAAGTCATGACAGCGAAGGCCGATTGTCACCAAATCATTGTCGATCTAGACTCATTTTATGTGCGTACACCTGAATGAAATCATGAAGTTGAAGTTAAGAAGTCAGCACATTGAAGATTGGCAACACAACGTGGGACTGTTTTCTTGGGATCAGGCCCATCTCCCGGCAGAAATGCAAATTTTGCTAATTTCTGAGCAATTACTCATTCTCCACCTGAACCGCTTTTACATATTTTTTATATCGTTAGGGTTCCCACAAGTAGCCATGTTGGAGGACAAACAATAAAAACTGTATCAAACCATGATCAGTCATTGTTTATGTGGTCTAATGCACAGGTTATTTGTTGTGTCCTCCATGGTGACATCTTGTAGGAACACTCAATACATACAAACACTATGGTGGTGATTTTATTGGATGTTGTTCCAGCTAATTTTGAGATTGGTACCATAACTGGCATATATCTTTATAGTTCTGTCAAGTCAATCTCTTCCCTTGTTTTTTTTTCCAGATGAGACTAATGAAGAATATACGAGAGAGCATCATGGAGGGAAGGTTCCCGGAATTCATCAGATCCTACTTTAAGACAGTTTATCCAGACAAGAACTACCCAACCTGGGTCCTTGAATCACTCGCCTCGGTCAATGTAGAATTGGAGAGATGACAGCGTTGTGAGGCCAGGGTTTGTTACTTACATCAGTACTAGGCAGGGCCCTGTTTCATAAACCTACATGCTCAGGGCAAGCTGCATTGATATTGTTGTAAGCTACTGAAATAATATCACTCTATTGGCTGAGACCAATTTTAAGAACGTATTGAACCGTGCCAGTGAAACTAGGGTCTAAGTTGTCTCAGTTTGGTTCTCCAACAATGGAGAACAATTAAGCCGGGGACTCGGCAAGATGTCTTTCATAGAGTTGACATCCAAGGGAGTGTTTTACAAAACAAATAGTAAGTGATTTTTACTGATGAATTTGCCCGACCCGATCGGTTGCAAGGATTTGGTGGCTTATAACAATAGTCAGTAGAATCATTTGAATTTTATTTGTTTTATGAAATGCTCTCTACAAAAGGTATCCTTAGTGATGAGATATCCTCAGGGGATAATTCCTCTGAAGCAGCCAGTGCTAAATATATTTAGCAGAGATACATGTCATATCGCTATTCTCCTATTTGAGAACAAAATAATGACTACTACCAGTATTGAACCAGATGCAACTTATTTAGGATTCAAAATGAAGATCAGAAAGCCAAATTTGAAGACTATATCTATGCTATCGCAGAAGTGGTTTACGGTACACCATGTGGATTGTTATAGAAACAGTGGATAGAAGAAGAAATGGATAGGCGAGAAAGTGGAAATTTGAGAGTAGAGTAATCTTTCTTTTCTTCTTCTATCCACTGTTTCTATGACACTCCACATGGTGTACCGTAAACCACATCTGCGATTGTACATGCCACCATGCAAATCTTCAAACAACATCTATATCTATGCTGTTTTGGAGAAGGCTTTGATGGTGGAGAATATTATTTGACATTCTGTGGCAATAATTAATTGTTTGAATCTTGGTAATAGAATGTTTGTTGAATTGAACATCTACTATGAAAGATTTATGCCATATAGCTAAGTAGAATTAAAATGCGTCATGGTTTATCATGGTGACCCTTTCTGAATATGGACCAGATTCACAGCCATTTTCACTCCATTTCCTCATTTTATCCCCCTTGTAATATTAAGTCCGTATCTGATCTCGAGTCATATTCCATCACTATTTGTATATCACGTGTAAACCTATGATTTGTTTTCCAATGTCAATTTGATTGAGCATTTCACCAGTGGGCAAAATAATTTACTTTAATTTTTGTTGTTGCTCAAACATGCTTTTAATAGTGACCAAATGAAAAGAAGAATCACCTGTTTCTGAAGACCCCTAAGTGTGGCTCCCTTGAACTGTCCCCCCTTAAAAGCATTTATTACCAGGAATCTGCCCTCATGCTGCTGTTTTTCTAGTCGTGCATGGGTGGTCTTATTTTATTTGATTTCACTTAGTTTCCACATTTCAGTGACAAAAAGTGTGCAAGTAAAATCATTTTTTCTACACAACACATCAATGAGCAAATATTTTCCATCGTTATGATAAAAATACATAGCATTCTTATTCAAATGAAAATTTTGCTCATAATTTTTCAAATTGTACATGCATATGAAGTAAGAAAAAAGTACACATATGTGTCAGTCAATATAAATGATGAAGATATCAGGGGTGGCTCCATCGTGTTCTTCATGTCTTCCTTGCACAGCCTGTTCATGGAATAACAGTGTAAATAGTGCAGGCTGAATTTGGAGTGAAAGAAGTAGCAGCAGAACACATCGGGTATAGATACCAAATGCGATAATAGAATAGTAATTAGTTTTAATACACTGATAAAATCTGAAGGAATCCAGTAGCGTTTTGCATACCATGCTTCAAATTAAGCCTGAGTCGAATCGATTTTAAAATCGGTGTTCGATCGATGTCATCGAACACCGGTGCAGATTTTGCAAAATCGGTGCATCGAAAAAAAAAAAAAAATACGTCGGCCGTAAGTAGTCGGCCGGCCGATTCGTTTGGATCACACAATCAATCATCAAAATATCAGTAATGTCCAACTTGACTACTACTTACTTGATTTCTATTGCCCCCCAAATGAAACCGATTGTGTAATTATGATGCCTATTCACCATTAATTTGAAGTTTATTTCGATCATACTTCGAGTCTTACTCGTCTGCTCGTGCTGAGATAATTTATGCACGATGAATTCATGAATGGAAGTCATGGCCATCGATCGTGCATGCGCAGTACTGTTCTTTAATCAAACCAGAAAATGGCCGGAGATTGACGCGATCAACGTAAAATAAATCTTGCTTTCATGAACAATATTAATATCATGACCACAGAAGTGACAGAACATTATTTAATCGTAATATTTAACAATAATTTGCATTTGATAATCATTAATATGAATTTAGAGCTTGATGTGAAACGTTTGTATTTCGTTTCAATTTTCAATGGCGGACATCTCATGACGATCGACTTGAGTCGAGAGAGTGCACTTGTCTAAAAAAAATAATTATCACATCAGGATTGATTCTCGAACATTGCCTACATTCAAAAACTCTTTTCAAGATCGTAATATAACCATATAATAACATTTTACATGACAAAACAGAGAAAATTGCGTTTGATATTTTTTTCCCATCAATTTGAAGCTAGTTTGTGCCCAACTTTGGGCTCTGATTTCATGAATGGAAAATATGTCATACGTCATCGAACACGCATGCGCATTGTGCTTCTTTTCTCGGAGCTCGGAGAAGACGTCCAGAGATGGAATAACTTATAACAAAAGAAATAATGCCAGTATTAATTCTTCCATATGAACATAACATACTTTGATGACATCGTCAATATTCTTAGTATGACCATAAAATCTTGCTAAATCGTAATAATTTATATGAATTTATGGCTCGATTCGAAACATTCGTATTTATTTCGATTGCATGCTCAATATTATTGTAAAAAAATGGATTATCAGGATTAATTCTCAAACATCGTCATAACTCATATTCCACAATCTTTCCTCACAATCGTTATATCAGCATTGAATAGCAATTCAAATGACCATCCAGAGAAAATTACGTATTTATTCGCATAAATTTATTTGGAACTCATTTTGGAGCCAACTACACAATCTCAGGCAAGTTATAGCGATCTCCGTTGGTTGCACTTGTTTGCTGGCGCTGACAAGCACGCCTGTCGTTTCGGGAGAGTGAGTGTACGGGGCTGCGGACGGGGCTGGTGAATGCGAGTCTGGACTGCGAATGCTAGTTGACCGAAAATCATTCGGATCGACTCTGCGTGATTCATGTCTTTATTATTGTTTCACTTTAAACTTATATGTTGTCATCTGCAAATATCATTGTTGAAGATATTTTGGGAAGAATTCTGCATTGGTCCCCGGCCTTTTTTTGTGTGTGTGTTTTGTGGTCATGGAAAATACAAACGAACTTTGCTCTGTCATCTGCTTGTGCAACGCTCACCCGGCCGGCTAACGCGTACGCCAGCGCATACCGTCAGTGCGTAGTGCATGCATAGCGCATCGACGCGATGGCCGGAGCAAATTTTTTCCCGCCTTCAATATTCGATGCATCGATGTTCGATCGAATTAAAGCTGTCGAACACCGGTTTTCAAAATAATCGATATGACTCAGGCTTACTTCAAATGGTATGTGAACTTTCAAATCCAACATTTTCTCCACATTAATAATTATTCCTGTTTCTTTTCGACATGAGCTCGCTTCTTCTCTTTCTGCAGACTTGCCACTAGATCTCTCCATTCTTTAGCATATTGCTGCAGACTAGAAAGACTTGTAATTCTTCAAGATCACACTTTGTTTGGTGCTCTTAAAAAAAAGACAGTTCCTGGTCTCTCTCTTCAGCTCCTCCAATTACTCTTCTGCTTTATTGAGGATCAGATCCAGGGAGGATCTCATCTCACGATCCTTCACGGCTTATATTAAGGATCTCTTCTCCTCCCTTCCTGTTTGTAAGAAGCTCAAGCCACTTCTGCTCCGTTTCCTACTCATCAATGGGGCACACTCATGGAATTTCTCTTTTGAATTTTAGGAGTGAACGTCAACCAGATGATGTGCCATTGACTGCTGCATCTCAGCCAACATTTCTGGATCTTCTTTGCAATTCTGGCTTGACCACCAAATGTGGTTTGAGATATGTTTTATCCACGGAGCAAGATCCTGGCAATCTCTTGTCTTTGCCTTGTTGGTTAGTCTCTTCACAACTGATTTGGCAAAATGCCATACATCAAACTGATGATCTATCCATTCGTAATCCTCTCGCAGCATCTTTCTTATTCCACTGTGCCGACCAGTGGCGAAAATCTTAACTTCGACCCCAGCAGCTAGCATGTTGTCCGAGGATATCTTGCACCCTAACTTTTCCATAGCGACAGAACTATTCGCTTGAGATTCCTGAACTTAAGCCATGGCAAGGGCTTTATGGGTTGAAGAATCCATACAAGTATAAAGCCATGGCAAGGGCTTTATGGCCCGTATTCTGAAGTCGGGTTTAACTTAAAATCAGGTTTAAAGTTGTGGTGTAAGTATGAGAAGCCAAAAGTATCAAAATTTTTACTAAGTTGTATGTTTCTTATGTTTGTTGTGCTATTTCGTGATTCATCGATAGTGAAGACAATCATCTATTTATACTTCCTTCACAATTATGAATGATTTGAGAGCCGAATGAACTGAAGTATGATATATCTACTGTTAGTGATTGTGTAACAATTGGCTGTCCATACTCAAACCACAACCTTTAACCCGAGTTTAAGTTAAACCCGACTTCAGAATAGGGGCTCTATGGGTTGAAGAATCCATACAAGTATAAGTGCTCTTAAAAAAATTCCCTTGTGGCAGTACGAGAGGACAGTCCCTGGTCTCTTTGTCTTCAGCAGCTCCTCCAACCACTCTTCTGCTTTATTTAAGGTTGATCAGATCCTCAAAGGATCCCATCTCATGGACTGCTCGCTTAACCTGCCTGGCATGCTGCTTCACGACTTATATAAAGGTTTCTTCTCTCCCCTTCATGTTTGTAAGAAGCTCGAGCCACTTCTGCTCTGTTTCCTACTCGTCAATGGACACACTCATGGAATTTTTCTTCTGAATTCTAGGAGTGAACGTCAACCAGATGATGCGCCATTGACTGCAGCATCTCAGCCAACATTTCTGGATCTTCTTTGCAATTCCGGCTTGACCACCAAATGTGGTTTTAGATATGTTTTATCCAAGGAGCAAGATCCTGACAATCTCTTGTCTTGGCTTTGATGGTTAGTCTCTTCACAACTGATTTGGCAAAATGCCACACATCAAACTGATGATCTATCCATTCCTAATCCTCTCGCAGCATCTTTCTTATTCCACTGTGCCGATCAGTGGCGAAAATCTTAACTTCGACCCCAGCAGCTAGCATGTCGTTCAAGGATATCTTGCACCCTGGCTTTTCCATAGCGACAGAACTAGTCGCTTGAGATTCCTGAACTAAAGCCATGGCAAGGACTTTATGGATTGAAGAATCCATACAAGTATAAACTAATATTTAGCGTTGTATCTTGGGGAGTCACAAGGGTCATCTGTGATTATGGTTACAGGTTTTCCCCTTTATACCCGAGAAGAGCATTGACTCCTGCATGAAATTGAAGGTTGTGTTGGTTTGCAAAGAATGCTGCCATTCTCGCAAGATATCTCTTCCCAGGTCATTCTGATGAAGTTCATCAATTAAAGTCCTTCGCTCAATAACAGGAATCCACTTACGATCTATGTAGAGTTTCCTCACTTCTTATCGAGAGAAGTGAACCGTGGAACTGGGGTTTCCTGTCATCTCTAATCATCTTCAGCAGATCATCAGTTATCACCATTCTTGTGCCTTTCAGAAACTTCAAAGATTTATTTAGTTTGTGTTAACATTGATTTAGCTGTGTGTAGAACATGCTTTGATATGACTAACTTGTTTGGTAAGTTAGCAACTGTAAAGATGTCTTCTCTTTGCACCCCAATGACTTGCAATTAATTAATTCATTAATTCATTCATTTTAATAGAGTTTCCACATTTCTTATCGAGAGAAGTACATGTAATCCCTGGAACTGGGATTTCCTTGTATCTTTAACCATCTTCAGCAGATCATCAGTTATCACCATTCTTGTGCCTTTCAGAAACTTCCAAGATTTATTTAGTTTGTGTTAACATTGATTTAGCTGTGTGTAGAACATGCTTTGATATGACTAACTTGTTTGGTAAGTTAGCAACTGTAAAGATGTCTTCTCTTTGCACCCCAATGACTTGCAATTAATTAATTCATTCATTTTAATAGAGTTTCCACATTTCTTATCGAGAGAAGTACATGTAATCCCTGGAACTGGGATTTCCTTGTATCTTTAACCATCTTCAGCAGATCATTAGTTATCACCATTCTTGTGCCTTGTAGAAACTTAATTGAATTTCCTAGAGATTCATTTAGTTTGTGTCAACATTAATTTAGCTGTGTGTAGAACATGCTTTGATATGACTTACCTGTTTGATAAGTTTGCAACTTCAGGGATGTCATCTTTGTTTAACCCAATGGCTTGCAATGACTCCTTCATCATACATGTATCTGCTGTACAAATAGCTTAGCATACAAGCGTTGAGACATGTAGTAATGCGATTATTCTCCTAATCGTTTTAAATTGTTGCCGAAAGTCCTCAGTTTCCCTAAGTATTCAAAGAAAATTATGTAAGTTAGCAACTGTAAAGATATCTTCTTTGTTTACCCCAATGATTTGCAATGACACCTTCATCATACATGTATCTGCTGTACAAGTAGCTTAGCATACAAGCGTTGAGACCTGTAGTAATGCGATTATTCTTCGAATCGATTTAAATTGTGGCCGAAAGTCCTCAGTTTCCCTAAGTATTCAAAGAAAATTATGTAAGTTAGCAACTGTAAAGATATCTTCTTTGTTTACCCCAATGATTTGCAATGACACCTTCATCATACATGTATCTGCTGTACAAGTAGCTTAGCATACAAGCGTTGAGACCTGTAGTAATGCGATTATTCTCCTAATTGTTTTAAATTGGAAAGTGGGTATTACTTCTCAGTAGGAATGGATGGAAGTGATTAGCCAGCCAAGAGAAAAACAGCTCAGCATTCATCCATCCACTCTCACTGAAGCCGTAGAACCAACTTTCTGGTGCTCCTTCCATTGGCCTCCAATTGCGGGAGACCCTCCTCCCAGGGTAAATTACAAATGGGGGACAGAAAGTACCACTTGCTGATGCCGCCTCCAAAGTACTCAGGTTCGTCTTGGTAGTGGACGAAAATGAATACACAAACTTGGCACCTCTCATGCCAATGACCCTGTCACCGCTGGGAGAAAGAGCAAAGCCACTTTCATCTGCGTTCCAGATCCTGTCTGGAGAATCCAGGATGCTGACGGCATTCTTCTCCCGAAGGTAAGAGTGGAGACCCTCGAACCACTTGTCTAGCTTCTGGGGGGTAAGGACTGCCCTCTCTTTTCCAAGATCTTGGGGGGTCCGCAGAGAAAGGGTAGGATTTCTCTTCATGAATCTGGCGAACCAGTTTTTACCTGGCTTATTGTCTTTAAAGGGAGTGGATCTCCCATCCTCCCGGATGATCTGCTGGGCCATCTGCACGAGGTGAAGAAAAGAAAGGGAAAAAAAAATAACAGTCATAGTATGAATGATGTAATGAATGTGAATAGGATATATTCATTTCATTAAATTGAAATGATTTAAATCTATCACTTTATCCTCTCCAAAGTAATGATTTTAAAAAAGGTGGTGGAATTTTATTTTGATTTTTATCATTAAGTGAAACATAAGAATAGTGTATTTTGATATATTATATTACCTTCATTACTTGGGACTGTGTCCTCCCATACCCAATTCTGGACATATATATTGCCCAGGAGGCAAGTCTTGCTTCCTCAGCCATCGTTAAATATTCGAAACTACACCCCATAGTGCGCCAGATGATTTATCCGAGCATGCTCCATGAGAGTGAGAGAACTTACGCGCCGAGCTGAGGCGACAAGTTCTCCCACCTCCCCGATGTATGCAGGGGTCATAAATTTGACCCCCCCTACAGGGAGATATGGAGAATCCGTCTCCAGCAATAGCCTAGGAAAAGGAACCTTCCTGAATGCGTCCGAATGCTCCCCAGTGAAATACTTCACCTTGCAGCCGAAGCTCAAGTAGGTGTTGTGGAAAACTTTTCCCCAGGCCTCGACCTCTATAGGTCCAAGGGTGCAACAGTGGATATGAATCCGCTGATGTCTGTTGACCCTCTTTCTGGTCGCTTCTCTAACGATCCTAGAGGGGACACCGGAAGTGTTTCCGTCTTGTCCCCGCAGATGCAGTACGAGGACTTTGCCAGTAACCCCCATCTGCTCTAAGATGGTTGTATAGACAAGCAACTGCTTCGACCACGTGGAGGATGGGAGAGAGTAGTCCAAACCAATCTCCCCAAGCGCGCTGGTCTTAGGGTCACAAGCCAATCGGCCCATAGCGGGGGAGTACCCCCCACAGAGACCTTCCAGTCATGACCCTCCGGGAACACGATATTCTTATACCTGCGGGGATCACAGAAATTCGCGACACCCCGACCAGACGGACTAGGACCCAAGGCTCCCTGCCCGACGTCAACTCAGCACACTTCCAGCCCTTCTTTCCCAGACGACCCTCCAGGAAGTCTAGGTGGAAGTGGCTGTCAACGGCCAGGGGTACGGGGGGCTTTGCCTCCGGGGTAGATCCCGGGGTTCGTTTCCAAACCCGGGTCTGAACCGAGCCCTTTGGTGCCGCAGGGGTAGCTGATACTCCCCCTTTAGCAGCTGGTGGCGCACCCGCTGCAGCCGGAGCCGAATGAGCTGGGACATAGTGGGCCTGCGGATTGCATAGGCCAAAGCCCATGCGCACGAATTCATATAATCTGTACTTGGTGGTGAATGCAGTCTTCTTGCGATCTTCCGCTTTGATTTTCACCTGGTAGTAAGCCAAATTCGCAACCAGCTTCGAGAACCAGGCATTACCCGCTAGTGTGTCGAAACATTCCTTGATGTTCGGGAGTGTGTACACATCTTTATGGGTGACCGCATTCAATGCCCGATAGTCTATGCACCACCGAACGCCCCCATCCTATATACCAAGTTGTCGTACTTGTCTGTTTTCAACTGTTGCACATACTCTCTCACTCACAGTGTGTTGCTTTTTGACCTGCTCATGGGTGCACAGACGATGCCTATATACCAAGTTGTTGTACTTGTCTGTTTTCTACTATTGCACATACTCTCTCACTCGCAGTGTGTTGCTTTCTGACCTGCTCATTGAAGCACAGACGATGCCTAGTATATGCCAAGTTGTCGTACTTGTCTGTTTTCAACTGTTGCACATACTCTCTCACTCACAGTGTGTTGCTTTTTGACCTGCTCATGGGTGCACAGACGATGCCTATATACCAAGTTGTTGTACTTGTCTGTTTTCTACTATTGCACATACTCTCTCACAGTATGTTGCTTTTTGACCTGCTCATGGGTGCACAGACGATGCCTATATACCAAGTTGTCATGCTTGTCTGTTTCAACTATTGCAAATACTATCTCATTCACAGTATGTTGCTTTTTGACCTGCTCATGGGTGCACAGACATTGTACTTGTCTGTTTTCTACTATTGCACATACTCTCTCTCACTGTATGTTGCTTTCTGACCTGCTCATGGGTGCACAGACAATGCCTATATACCAAGTAGTACTTGTCTGTTTTCTACTATTGCACATACTCTCTCACTCACAGTATGTTGCTTTTTGACCTGCTCATGGGTGCACAGACGATGCCTATATACCAAGTTGTCGTATTTGTCTGTTTTGTTTACTAATCTCTCTTCCAAGCTGTCTGTGTGACTCTATTTTGAATCTCTTTCCTCGGCCTTAGTCTGTCTTTCCTTCACTCTGGGCCATCGGAAGTAGTTTGTGTCCTATTGTAGAAGGAAAAAAGATACCACTTTCACAAAAAATCTCTGCTTTGGGGGAATTTTTTTTCATAATAAACAAGGTTCTCCTTTTACCAACATTAATTCCATCATATAACATGCACCATGAAAACAGCTTCATATCTCATTTGTGCAGTGATGTCATCAGTCAACTGTTTATAAGCGAAGAAAATATCACCTTCTTGTAGTCTTTAAAAGGTGCAATGTCCATCTTGGTGTAGCATCACCAGCAAAAGAAAATCAATGAAAAGGTGTTGCCTGAAAGTATATATTGTATCCAAAGCATAGACTTTGATTACCACGAGATTGTATCTGTTGGTCCCTGATATGCTGTAACATCTCATTCACACTCTCTGTACTTTATTAAATATACATCCTGTTTGTGACACAAATGAGTGGAATAAGACGTCATTACTGACTTAACTAAGTTGATATAATGGTTTTCATGGTTATTTCCTAAATATAAGGTTGGCCTCATCTTGAACATTTTCACCGAGTACTGGTTCATTTTCACTGCTTCTGCATCTTCAGAGCTTGTAATAATTTTCACTGGCACGTTGGAAGCTTGCACGGTAGCGATAATTTCAGGCTCTCCACCCCATGAAGCATGTTTGCTCATCTTGACTACATAGCCTGGTGTGACTATTTCATGAGATGGATCACTGTGGCTACAACATAAATGTGCCAAGTAATGCGTCGGTATTCACTAAAATTTCATCATTGCGCACAACTTTTCGAGTTTCCATTATCTGTCCACTTCTTGTTTGTTTTATTGACCTTTCATTTCTGCTGATTGAAATGGGGGCATCTTGGTAAAAGCCCTGTTTTAACAAAAATACAAAGTTCACTTATTGGAATGTTTTAGTACTGTATTATACTTACTGGAGATTAAAAACATTTTTTTAGTATACATGTTATTGTAGAGCAGATGATGGAATTCAGCAGTAACAATAGAGAGGGAAGTAAATGTGGACCCCCCCCCTTTCCAAACTCCATATTTGAATTTATTATATAAGCCGTTCTACCAAGTTAGGCAGGCCAAAAGAAGACAAAGATAATGAAAGATTTTGGCAGGAAACAAAAGCATGTTAAGACGTTTTTTTTTTAAATATCAGTTATGAGGAAATAACCATACCTTGAAATCTACAAGATTCCCTCTGCATGTTTTGGAGCAGTACCAAAAATGCCTGATGATATGTTTCACCCAATACAGTAGGCTTCTTGTTGATGCTTTTGATGATGCCTATAGATTAGAACATGTAAATAGATGATCATAATAAGACAAAACAGACATTTGTGTGAAATAAAATTTGCATTTGTTAAAAACCAAAAACCAATTTGAACTAACATTGAAAATCCAGTCGTGACTGGCTATATGCCATGTATCTCTGGAGAAGTGGGAGGGAATTTTGAAATAAAAGAGATCATAAATGGTGAACAACCACTCCCTATGTAGTCTCTGTCATGAAATACGTCACATCATTATTTCCCACATACGAGGAGATTCCTTGCAAAACTTTTAAAACCTTAAAACCTTACAAAATTTTCATTCAATTTACCTTTGCAAGTTTCTTAGCAAGGTTCTTGGCACCGTGCCAGACATCCCAAGAGTGCTTCACTTCAGGCTTCGATTCTCCTTTGTGAAGGAAAAAAAGTCGGGAAAAGAAAATATAAGTTCATTTAGGTACAAAATTAACAACAGGTTAATTCATATAATTTTATACAAGAACGACAAAAGAAAACAAAGGACACAAAAGGCACAAAGAGGAGGCGAATCAGCTGGTCTCCTATCGTACAGAAAGAACATGTAAAATCCTACACGCACCAACCTAACCCAATAATACAAAGGGAATCGGAATCCCTTCGTAAAAAGTTGAGGATGAAGCTCATCCATTCTCCTTTACTACCCTCACTACACCCCATAGAGCGCTAGATGATTAATCCGAGCACGCTCCATGAGGGTGAGAAAACTTACGCGCCGAGCTGAGGCGACAATTTCTCCAATCTCCCCGATGTATGCAGGGGTCATAAATTTGACCCTACAGGGAGATATGGAGAATCCGTCTCCAGCAATAGCCTAGGAAAAGGAACCTTCCTGAATGCGTCCAACTGCTCCCCAGTGAAATACTTCACCTTGCAGCCGAAGCTAAAGTAGGTGTTGGGGAAAACTTTTCCCCCAAGCCTTGACCTCTAAAGGTCCAAGGGTGCAACAGTGGATATGAATCCGCTGATGTCTGTTGACCCTCTTTCTGGTCGCTTCTCTAACGATCCTAGAGGGGACACCGGAAGTGTTTCCGTCTTGTCCCCGCAGATGCAGTACGAGGACTTTGCCAGTAACTCCCATCTGCTCTAAGATGGTTGTATAGACAAGCAACTGCTTCGACCACGTGGAGGATGGGAGAGAGTAGTCCAAACCGATCTCCACAAGCGCGCTGGTCTTAGGGTCACAAGCCAATCGGCCCATGGCGTCTAAGTCGGCTTCTTCGAAACTGGAAGCAAAGCGGGTGAGTACCCCCACAGAGACCTTCCAGTCATGACCCTCCGGGAACACGATATTCTTATACCTGCGGGGATCACAGAAATTCGCGACACCCCGACCAGACGGACTAGGACCCAAGGCTCCCTGCCCGACGTCAACTCAGCACACTTCCAGCCCTTCTTTCCCAGACGACCCTCGAGGAAGTCTAGGTGGAAGTGGCTGTCAACGGCCAGGGGTACGGGGGGCTTTGCCTCCGGGGTAGATTCCGGGGTTCGTTTCCAAACCCGGGTCTGAACCGAGCCCTTTGGTGCCGCAGGGGTAGCTGATACTCCCCCTTTAGCAGCTGGTGGCGCGCCCGCTGCAGCCGGAGCCGAATGAGCTGGGACATAGTGGGCCTGCGGATTGCATAGGCCAAAGCCCATGCGCACGAATTCATATAATCTGTACTTGGTGGTGAATGCAGTCTTCTTGCGATCTTCCGCTTTGATTTTCACCTGGTAGTAAGCCGAATTCGCATCCAGCTTCGAGAACCAGGCATTACCTGCTAGTGTGTCGAAACATTCCTCGATGTTCGGGAGTGGGTACACATCTTTACGGGTGACCGCATTCAATGCCCGGTAGTCTATGCACCACCGAACGCCCCCATCCTATATACCAAGTTGTTGTACTTGTCTGTTTTCTACTATTGCACATACTCTCTCACTCGCAGTGTGTTGCTTTCTGACCTGCTCATGGAAGCACAGTCGATGCCTAGTATATGCCAAGTTGTTGTACTTGTCTGTTTTCAACTGTTGCACATACTCTCTCACTCACAGTGTGTTGCTTTTTGACCTGCTCATGGGTGCACAGACGATGCCTATACAGTGCTTCCCAGAAAAAACAAAACCGAGATTTAGCGATCATTTATCATAACTTAATCATAAATAAAATAGACAAATGACCTACCAATTTAAAGCTTAGAATCTCCTCTTTCATCTGACATTACTTAGATTATTTCTCATTCACGCATGAGTGAGCAAATACAATTTGAAGAAAGGATATCAAAAACTCATTTGGCGGGGGTTATCTAGGTTTCAAAAAGAAAACCACATTTTTGAAAAGTTCAATATCTCTTTAATTTCATACCTAAATTACAGAAAATGGTCAAGAAATAACAAAGTTCTGGTCATTTGAAATAAGGCTTGAATTTCAATAATTTCATAAAATGAAGAGGTTCTCCAGGCTGGCTTTCAAACTCACTCAGCACTCCGTTTTGTTGACGATCAGCCATGCATTAAATCTTTTGTTCACCATGCGAAAGCTTCTGTGGGAAACCGGTGAAAACATGTTTATCTCATGAAATTATGGAAATACAAGCCTTATTTCAAATGACCAGAACTTTTTTATTTCTTGACCATTTTCTGTAATTGAGGTACCAAATTAAAGAGCAGATATTGAACTTTTCAGAAATGTGGTTTTCTTTTTGAAACCCAGATACCCCTCGCCAAATGAGTTTTTGGTATCCTTTCTTCAAATTGTTTTTGCTCACTCATGTGTGAATAAGAAATAAGCTAAGTAATATCAGATGAAAGAGGAGATTCTAAGCTTTAAATTGGTAGGTCATTTATCTATTCTATTTATGATTAAGTTATGATAAATGATCGCTAAATCTCGGTTTCGTTTATTCTGGGACGCACTGTATACCAAGTTGTTGTACTTGTCTGTTTCAACTACATGTATTAGACATACTCTCTCACTCGCAGTGTGTTGCTTTTTGACCTGCTCATGGGTGCACAGACGATGCCTATATACCAAGTTGTTGTACTTGTCTGTTTTCTACTATTGCACATACTCTCTCACTCACAGTATGTTGCTTTTTGACCTGCTCATGGGTGCACAGACGATGCCTATATACCAAGTTGTCGTATTTGTCTGTTTTGTTTACTAATCTCTCTTCCAAGCTGTCTGTGTGACTCTCTTTTGAATCTCTTTCCTCGGCCTTAGTCGGTCTTTCCTTTACTCTGGGCCATCGGAAATAGTTTGTGTCCTATTGTAGAAGGAAAAAAGATACCACTTTCACAAAAAATCTCTGCTTTGGGGGAATTTTTTTTCATAATAAACAAGGTTCTCCTTTTACCAACATTAATTCCATCATATAACATTATGCACCATGAAAACAGCTTCATATCTCATTTGTGCAGTGATGTCATCAGTCAACTGTTTATAAGCGAAGAAAATATCACCTTCTTGTAGTCTTTAAAAGGTGCAATGTCCATCTTGGTGTAGCATCACCAGCAAAAGAAAATCAATGAAAAGGTGTTGCCTGAAAGTATATATTGTATCCAAAGCATAGACTTTGATTACCACGAGATTGTATCTGTTGGTCCCTGATATGCTGTAACATAACACTCTCTGTACTTTATTTAATATACATCCTGTTTGTGACACAAATGAGTGGAATAAGACGTCATTACTGACTTAACTAAGTTGATATAATGGTTTTCATGGTTATTTCCTAAATATAAGGTTGGCCTCATCTTGAACATTTTCACCGAGTACTGGTTCATTTTCACTGCTTCTGCATCTTCAGAGCTTGTAATAATTTTCACTGGCACGTTGGAAGCTTGCACGGTAGCGATAATTTCAGGCTCTCCACCCCATGAAGCATGTTTGCTCATCTTGACTACATAGCCTGGTGTGACTATTTCATGAGATGGATCACTGTGGCTACAACATAAATGTGCCAAGTAATGCGTCGGTATTCACTAAAATTTCATCATTGCGCACAACTTTTCGAGTTTCCATTATCTGTCCACTTCTTGTTTGTTTTATTGACCTTTCATTTCTGCTGATTGAAATGGGGGCATCTTGGTAAAAGCCCTGTTTTAACAAAAATACAAAGTTCACTTATTGGAATCTTTTAGTACTGTATTATACTTACTGGAGATTAAAAACATTTTTTTTAGTATACATGTTATTGTAGAGCAGATGATGGAATTCAGCAGTAACAATAGAGAGGGAAGTAAATGTGGACCCCCCCCCTTTCCAAACTCCATATTTGAATTATATAAGCCGTTCTACCAAGTTAGGCAGGCCAAAAGAAGACAAAGATAATGAAAGATTTTGGCAGGAAACAAAAGCATGTTAAGACGTTTTTTTTTTAAATATCAGTTATGAGGAAATAACCATACCTTGAAATCTACAAGATTCCCTCTGCATGTTTTGGAGCAGTACCAAAAATGCCTGATGATATGTTTCCCCCAATACAGTAGGCTTCTTGTTGATGCTTTTGATGATGCCTATAGATTAGAACATGTAAATAGATGATCATAATAAGACAAAACAGACATTTGTGTGAAATAAAATTTGCATTTGTTAAAAACCAAAAACCAATTTGAACTAACATTGAAAATCCAGTCGTGACTGGCTATATGCCATGTATCTCTGGAGAAGTGGGAGGGAATTTTGAAATAAAAGAGATCATAAATGGTGAACAACCACTCCCTATGTAGTCTCTGTCATGAAATACGTCACATCATTATTTCCCACATACGAGGAGATTCCTTGCAAAACTTTTAAAACCTTAAAACCTTACAAAATTTTAATTCAATTTACCTTTGCAAGTTTCTTAGCAAGGTTCTTGGCACCGTGCCAGACATCCCAAGAGTGCTTCACTTCAGGCTTCGATTCTCCTTTGTGAAGGAAAAAAAGTAGGGAAAAGAAAATATAAGTTCATTTAGGTACAAACTTAACAACAGGTTAATTCATATAATTTTATACCTCTAAAACAATTTGATCCATGAGAAAAGAACAGACATTTTTGTGCGTGCTAAGTTTTTTCAAACGCACGATGGTAACAATCACATGCCCCTCTCCCTAGTTTTTATAGGTGTTATCATAGCACAGTCTTTTAAGGGTTCAAAAGACAAAATTAGGTCAATTCAGCATGTCCATGAAAATCTCTTGGTTCTAAAAATGGGACTCAGCTGCAAAGCTGCATTGTTAAGTAATTTTGTGACTCTGCATATAGTTTATACTGCATATAGTTTATAGGAAACAAAAAAAAAAGACAAAAAAGATAAAAAGATAATATAAAGTAGTGTGAAGGATGGCAATAACATTGAAAAAAAAATACTCATGTATTTCCCGATTGAGGGATGGGCATCCGTTACCACCTCCTTGACTTGCAGACCTCTCTCCTCCATTATGGATAGCCCTTCCTTGAAGGCTTTTGCCTCCATGACATTACTTTTCATGCCGACCTCCCTCTTATCGACGAAACCGACATGGAGCACATCGTTTGTTTCATGTTCCATAAAGGTATATGTACAATATTGTGCACAGGTGGTGGGAACGTCGTCTGATAATTCTGATAATGCTCTTAAATCTTTAACATTTTATACAATTATTGCAGTAACTAATATTCCGAAATTGTATAGACCATGAAAGCTTTTTTTTGGAATAGTTGTTGGAGCTAGTGGTCGTAAACGTCCAGCATGAGAGATTTTGAACCACAACTCATGATAATAACTGACCACCGTTATAAATGAATAATGTTTCTGACAAAACTCCTTGCAAAGAATTGTGCATGTGTTACTGTTGAACAAATCTTTTCCAACAGTATTTCCTTAAAATTATGTTACTGATCACTCACAATTATGTGGAAGACTTTACTGTTGAACAAAACTCAAACAAATATAAATCCATAATAGATATGATTCTTTTTGTTTAATAATTTTGAAGCAAAGGTACCAAATTGCTCAGTCATCTGATTTGCCGTCACAATGTTATTTGTACAACTACATGTACATCAGAGATGTATGTCTTCATATCAAATTTGCTAAAAAAAAGTATAGATACATTTCATCAGATGAAAAATGGCATGTTTAATCATAAGGAATTTGATCGTTTCTGGTTCAAAAGAGTAACTAAATTTTCTCTTAAATGAACTTATGTGTTCAATCTTTCATTAGTTCCAATTTATCATGAAGCTGTATACGATATTAGCATGATAGGATTTACAGTTCACTTATTTTAATTAAAACGACTTCGGTGATCCTGAACAAGTTCCTCCTTGGAAGGAAAGGTATATTCACTGCATAAAGATGGCGGGGCATCCTTCCTCTCTGGCAGTTGAGATGATCCTGTGCACAATCGTCCGACCTCATCCATCAGATCATCAACAAATTCTGAGATACAAAATGGTCAAAAAGTGAGGTTCAACATGTACAGGTCAGCTACACCAGCTAATGGATATTCAAATATGTTGGATAGTATAGTTTTTACCAGTGTTTTTCTTATGCCATGTTAGTATGCTATAAAATGTACCACCAATGGGCATCAAGGGAAAAAAATGCTCCCTAATTTCTTCTCGAGTAATCAAAAGCCCAATAGATTATATTGTTCAGAACAGTTATAGTGATCAACACAACACATGAGAAAAGTATGATTTAACTGATGTTACTCTAGTAATGAATCATTGCCATGGAATCATCCTTTTTCACAATATGTTACTGATATGATGATGAAACTATAGTCGATAACACACAGAACAAAATAAACTCACTGAATGTTTTTGCTTCCTTAACAGCTTTCACTGATGCCTTCCCTGGCTTGTACTTTGGTTTGCTGACCATGTACCGCTTGTCCCCTTTCAACGTTTTTGCCTTCTGTCGGTTTCCATTTTCATTGAAGTCCATAGCGGCAAGTCTGAGCCTGAATGATAACCAGAAAATAAATGCATGGAGTAAAATCATGTCTAATACAGTGCGTCCCAGAAACAGAGAATTATCAAAGACTTATCGCAGCATAAACACAATGCAACATGCAATTGCTTTATATTTTTCACCTGGTTTAACTAAGATATTTCATCCTTGCAAAAGAAAAACAGTTCAAAAAAAGGATACCAAAAAGTCACTTATCAGGGCTATCTGAATTTTAAAAATAGAAATGTCTGCTCTTTAATTAGATTTCCAAACTACATGGAATAGTCACGAAATACCAAAGTTAAGTTTATTCAAACTCATGCTTGAATTTCAATTCTATAAAATGAATGTGGCCTCTTACTATCTGTCAGACTTTTTGGGGGGAGGGAGGGGGGGGGATTATAAAACCCTTTGCATCATTCCATATGGGTTTAATCCAAACATTTGATCTACTTTTTTTAATAAGAGTCCTACATATATCCACTTTTGCTTGGAATTATTTTTTGTGTATGCTAAATAAAGAAACATGCTCCAATGTAACTCTTCTCAAAGAATATATAGTGCATTTACCTGCTAGTCATTCCTTCATACGAATAAGGCTTCAGCTTAGGCGCATACCGGTTCACCAGACTGTGATATGACTCCAGGGAGGATGTCTGTTGGTCTCCAGACAGCTTTTTCACATCGTTCAACAACATGGTGCTTTGCACGATACCTGTTAGTTTTTCACAGACTTTTGTGCCTGAAAAATTGATAAAAAAGGAACCGAATCATTAATAACAATAATAATAATGCAGTTCTTATATAGCATATTTCAGACCTGAAAGGACTCTCAGTGCACTTTAATTAAACAATTGTTGCCTTGGGTAACCAGTGTATCATGCCTAAAGAGCAGATGACGTCATAATTACAGTTTTCAAAATGGAAAAATGCAATAAAATAGAATCAACATACTTTATGAGAATAATGGTAAAAAATTATAATGAATGGTATTGGTAGGCTTGCTGCACACATAATGCTGAATTGCATACTAAGTTCAGGAAAAAAAATACAATATTCATAAGGTTTGATTTTTCTTGTTTCATATGATACAGATCTAACATTAAACAAATGAATCTTATTCCTGAATTTACCTGGTGTGAGCCATTTTTTCTTGCGACCTTGAGCTTCCAAGTCACCATGAAGACACTTGGGAAAGACTTCAGAATGACCTTCATGGATCCCTTGGATGTGGTTCATAAGAGACTTCCACTTGGCCACCCTCAGATCGTCTTCATCCTCTTCACAAGTTGCAGCCACCCAATACATATGGTTGGTGATGCTTGGTTCCCATTGCACAAGTTCTTCACAATCCTTTTGCTTTGCCAAGGCATGCACCTTCTTTCCAACACCTAATATAGGTAATAAAAAATATACCAAAACTAAAAACAAAAACAACAAAAATACCTGAATTGATGACATCATGCGAAATTTTTGTCATAGATAACTGCCTCACATTTTATTTATACGAAAAACCAAATGCAAGCATGATGCAAAAGAGAAACAAGGATATGGAATGTGAAATAGAAGCATTAATTTCTGGACTAAATCACTACTTGCTTCACGTGAAATGACATCACAGAATTCAGGCCTTTGACAAGTGAGATACTGCTGTTTTTTGAAGCTTGCTAATTTGAGTGCCTGTAAAGCAAAAAACTCGCTTGGCAAGCAGTTGAATTAGATAAAACTCCCATTGTTTTCTGAGTATTTGCAGCTTTCCAAGAGTGTATTGTTGCTTTTGCTTAGGACCAGGAGTTTAAGCACTAAATATTTAATAATAAACAAGTCAAATTAATATTTAATTTTAAATAGATTTTGAATGACACAAATGCATGATAATTACTCACCTTTGGATACATGCCAGACATCATACACATGAATAATGTGTGGAAGTGTGATTCTGATGTATTTGGCAAGTTGTCTATGTCGGTCCGTTACCACCTTCCTGATTACTAGTCCCTTGTCATCAAGAAAGTTGACAACTCTCTTGAAACCTTCCAACTCCATATGGTATGAACCCTTCACCTCATTACTCTATGAAAAAACAAAAAACAAAGTATGAATTAACATTGCATAACACACAGGAGTGATAACATGAAATACCAGTTAGGGGCTTGAACATCTAAATAGCCTTTAAATTTAATCAATTTAAACTGACAGACATGAATACAAAAAGTAACCAAGACAAGAGGAATTATGCTTCAACTTAACCCATCTTAGAAAAATGCAGATTATTTTTATTTACTTTCTATTTCATGAAATAAAACTAGGCACTTGTGTCATATGTATCATGGGAACATGAACTAAGGACAGCAAATCAGACCCACCTGAACCAGCTGAAAATCGACAATCTTGTTGATATTCAATTCCAGAGCAGTGTATACCCCAAATTTTGCGGAATGTCCTGGGCTATCCGCTCTTCCATCGCCCCCAATGGTGAGTGGCAGACCCAGTTCACACAGTTCAGTGAGCAGATGGTTCTGTTGCTTCTGCCATTGGTTGGTGATAGCTGGATGCAGAACCTTCTTCTGGTGTCTAAAGAAAGTCCTGCGTGAGTGCGTTGCTACGTTGAAATGTTTCAGCACTCGCAGCGACTCACTGGGGCTCCCGCCAGCAAACAGGATTGCTGCTGACAGCTGGAGGTTGCCTATCCATGGCTGGCTCTCCCATGTTGTCGACTTCTGGTCACAAGATAGGCACTCCCTTGTCACAGAAAGGAGGCATCCAACTTCTCTCTTTACAAGGGACACATTTGAAGACTTGCAGGATGGACAAAACTGCAACAGCTCCAAAAGCTTAGACTCAAAAACAATGTATTTTTTTTCCTTGTGTGGAGGAATACCTTTGGCTGGGGCTTCCCATGGGGCCTTTTTGCTTGGTCGCCTTTTCCTGTATTTGAAATAAAAGACAACAAATGAAATTGTTTAGAAATACAAAAATAAAATCCTTAAAGACGATGTAAGAATTTCATCAGCCTGCTGTCGCTGTAACAAAAGAAAAGTTATCTAAAATGCATTATTTATTGAATTACTATATGTGTCTGAGGTTTTTCTCAAAAGGATTTACAGCACTAGTATTGATTTCGAACAGGATAATAAAAGAACGAACCGTTTTCTCCGTCTTTTTTGTGGCTTGGCAATTACACGCTCATCTGATGATGAAGATGAAGATGATGGTGGTTTGTATCCAGGTGAGGAGGGTTCTGCAGCGTCACTTTCTGGTGATGATAACCTTTCTTCCTCCACTTCCTTTGAATCAACTTTCTCTTCTGGTATATCCCCTTTGTCAAAAGAGGTCCCTCTTGAAATAAAGGCTGGAATATCGGGTGGTATCTGTGAGCCTGTGTTCTGCAGAAGTACAACCCTTTGTGACCCTGAAAATGTACATTTATATTTTACTTTTACTTTGGTTGTGAAACAAATTTTCAGACATAGGGGAACACAACATATCTGCAATCCAGGGTTTAAGTTATCTATGGCCCGGAATATACTGCGTAGGACTTATTCTTTAAGTGGATTTGCAACATTTACACCTTCAAATAAATCCATTATCTAGGGCATATGTTTACAAAAACTTTCCACAACTTACCAGCACCAGCCTCAAAAGGAAAATTGACAATATAGATAAACAAATGAAAAATAAACTTACGTTTTACTCTTGTTGCTACAGAGACCTGTATCCCAACAGAGGTTGTAAGGCCATGCTGCTGAAATTCGATTGCTGGATCTTTGAACGGCTGTTAATTGGATATCAATACAGTAGCCAAGATATGCTGAATACATTTACACACTGGTCAGTGACATGCAAAAAATATATACATAAATAAAGTATGGTTTCCAGCACAAATACGAATCAAAACTACACCTGAATCAATGTTTGGATAAACTGTAATTTCAGTCACAGCCAGGTATGTTAAGACTTGAAGAGACAAGTATTATGAGTTTTTCATTAACCATATGTCTTGTTTGAATCACATGCATTGTTTTCTTTGGAAAGAAAAAAATGTCAATTTACATGTATCTTACATTCTACTGAATTCATTGCCATTGATAATTTACTCAATACTATCCTTTATTTGCTGCTAAATTAAACATACCTTTATGTTTGTGTGCTTTCATGTTTTTTTACGGGGAGGGGGTGCACAATTTGAAAACATTCATACCTGTTCATCAAAGGATTCTTCAGACTCAGATGAATGTTCATCTGTCCATTGGCTGCATCCTGGCTCATCAGTGTCTGATTGACTTTCCATTGATGCGGGCTCCACTGCTGACCCTTGTTCCTCAGCATCCCTAGCCTCAACAGATGTTGACAGCAATTCATCCAGCATCTGTGAGAATAATTTGAATAAAAAATGAGAGAAAATATACACAATAGCCATGTGTTCATACTTCTAAAATAATAAACTTAAGGAATTAATAACGTATAAACATGCTAATTTTAGCCTTTGGGCTGTGTAACATGTATTTTTTAAATACGAAATAAACCATGATTGAATTGAATGAAATTAGAAATCATCTTCCTTCAGATGTATTTTTCATTCAGACCTCGGTTAGATTTCACTACCTACTTATAATGTATGATGTACGGCAGTGAGTACAAACTGTTACAAAGTCACCCACACAATTTCATCCATGCATTGTATGGAGTAATCATTGGTGGGATAAGAAAGTCCAAATATTACATTTTAAATTTTCAATACGAGAAATTAGATGTATGCATATTTATTCTAATTTGGGGCATCTAATTTGCTGAATTGGTAAAATGAGCATTAAGTATTACAATTATTAAAAATCATAAAAAATAGAAAAAGTGAGAAATTAATTATTGGTGGGACATGGTACCTCTAACGTTCTAATATTTTATTACTCTGAGGGCTATGTATAATAATATGCAAATTAAGTCATGTCAAAAGACAAAATGATCTATTATATTTTGGGGACATTTTAAAACTTATTTCGCAGAGTACAAAAATTGCATCATAGCATCTTTAGGCAGACTTTCTGACTCATCAAGTATAAAAATGTAATACCACGAAAAAATAAAAAATACATGTACAATAACAAATTAGTTTTTTTAATATCATTGTCAATTCATTCATTCTACTGTATAGATCTGCAAACTGCAACCATAATGACAATTGAGATGTTTCATTGTATTTATATCTCATTCAACCACTTAACTTCATTTGATTTTATTCTGCACATTGTATACATTAATCCCTGTATTGTAATTATTAAATCCATTCAGTTATGTTGTATTTGCTATCATAATTTTCATGCCTTATTATATATCTAAATCACTTCTTATAGAGCCCAATAGTTCATACCATTTTCATTATTTCTGTACACTATTAAAAGATTATATTTCTATCAATTTTTTTTTCATCTAAAATTTTATAGATCTACATGTTATAGCTCCATGGCATAAACTATTTATACAATCATAATTGTGAATATTTTAACTCTGTAAATTATTGCATGAACAACTTTGTACAAACATAAAAACATAAAACATATAATACCATGTTATTGAGAAGGTTCCTTTCATGCAGATTTGTTTACCCTTCTCATGACTTTGTGTAAAACAAACACTGAATTGAATTAATATAAAATATGACAATAGGCCTGGAATCTGGATCTAGAACATAAAATTTTTTTTTTTGTCTTTTTAAAAATAAGGTAAAAATACTCCGTTTTAATTACCAGGGTAGCCACTTCAGTTAGGAAACTGGTCTACCACCAGGCCCAGCATAACATAATAATACCTGAATGTAATTGTAATTATTATCCTTCTCCAAATCTAAATGTCGAGTGCCTAGAAACTAGTATTTTAGTAAGGCAGGAGGTCCCACTTTTTATGACTCGGTCGGGGATCGAACCCAAGACCCCCGTTCATACGTCGGGAGCTTTACCACTAGAGCCATCATACCCAAAAAAAAGGTTTGTATATTTCCTTACTTAAAAAATGAACCACAATGGCACAAACAAGAAAACTTTTAGACATTTGTAGACTTTGTAGACCTGTTGCCAATGTCATGAATATGGAGCCTGGACTCTTGAGGAAAGTTTGAGGATCACTTTAATTTCCTTTTTCATTTTTTTTAATTTTGAAGGCATATCCTATGGTTTGTTCCCCCAAGTCTGCGCACATGCATATCTACGCAATTCTAGTAAAAGAAGATACGCAACGGGCACTAGCTCTACACATGCAATACATTTGACAGGTATTAAAAAAATATGACTCAAAATGGTGGGAAAATAATGAATTTAGGGCATTACATGTGACAGCATAAAAATGTAGCCTCATCAAAATCCTCGAATCGTGTGAAAAGATCGAGTGCGCAGACATGGGGTAGGCCCTATCATTTTTTTTTCAATCTGAAAATGACAGCCCGAGGCTTTTTCAAGAAAATCCTATAATTATCTTTCCTTTTTTAACGTTTAATGAGAAATTTAGTATTACCATTTACCATTACTAAAATACTAATAATAATATAAGGAACATTATTAACTGAAAGACTTTGTAAAATAAAAGGAAATTCATGTTAACTCTTAACTCAAATTGTTTAATTCGCAGACTGTCTTGGGTTGGGGCCCACCATCATAAAGTGATAAACACCTTCTTCAAAATAAAAAGAAATAAAATAAAATAAGGAAATTGACGTGATCCTCACACTTTTCGTCGTTGAACTTGAATGTTTAACTGACTGACCACAACAATAGCAAAGATATTATGCTCACCCTCATTTTCTTTCGTTTGTCCGCCGCTGTCCGAGATCCACTCCTCTTTACTTGCATCGATGTCTCGCTCCTTATTTTGGGCACAGCTTCAGGCTTCAGCCGCCGGGTCCTCTTCATGCCAAAAGCAGCATGCAACCCGTCATCAAAATCTGCATCTTCGAAGTGGCTACTGCACACCACGCTCCAGTCACTGGGGCCGCTCCAATTTGCTCGGGTCAACTTCACTTTCGAGACCCATATTCTGCGTAAATTTGCATCTTTGGGAAACAAATGTAAGCTGGCACCATCCTTCGTAGTGTTGCTGCAGCCTCCGACGATGCATCTCGCCTGCATCTTGATATTATCGCAAATATCACAAATGTACAAAACTTTTCCAAAAAGAACTCGGTAAACTTTCTTAACAATACAGCGCTACAATACGTAAACACAATAGACGAACACTTTTTACGTGGGCGATCAATTGCGTTTGCTTAGCTGCCGGATTCCCTTGATGACGTATAGTCACGTGACTCGCGAGCTCAAGAGTTTTCGATCTTTTTCTGGAGGCGGGGCTTATGAGCGTGAGAAACTAAGAAATTAACTTCTAAAACCAGTAATATCTTATTAATCCGAGATAAATAAATCAAATTAATATTGTTAAAATTCTTAGAAAAACAACTGAAAACTAATAAGAGCAAAGTATAGTTGCATGACTCAGAACCTTTAAACCTTCAGGGATATCAATATTACAATTACTATTGTTATCTGAACTGTGTGTCAAACAATGAGGGTGCTTTTTCTTGTTTTTTTTCGACCACCCGTCCGCCCACTGACGGGTCTTTACTCGTTTGGGGGACTCCTAACAGTTTTTGGCTTGTTAATTGCCTCCCATGCCTTAATAATTTTGTCTCTTTTGGCCATGTTCCTATTCTTGAGCTCTTCGTTTGGTGGGTTTTCGCAATCATCTTGATAGTGGTCAAACTCGCCATACTTGAAGCACACAATTACCCTAACTGGGCATCGAGGGGAAGATTTGGGACAAGATGTGGAGGGATGATATTTGGGTTTATTTGAAGGAGATGCTCATTCATTTGGGCTTTTCTGGGGTTTGTTGTGTTTTGGTTGGGTCTCTTTTTGTTGCTCAGTGTGATACAAGCTCATGTTCTCAAATTGTACATAGCTATGGGCTGTTTTGGGGTTGGGTTTGTATTGGGCCATCTTGGCAGCTCTGGTTGCCTCTGCCTCTCTTATAATACTAATCAATTTAGGAAATGGGGGTGCAATGATCTGGTTATGGAGATTCGTTACAGTTAATATATATTCGTCGTGACATCCGAGCTTGAATTTGTCCAGCAACTTTGGATTGCTGCTTGATGGGAGAACTCCCCCACCTCAACCAATCTACTAACCTTCAATTGGAGTCGCTTCAGGAAATCTGATGGTTTTTCATCCTTACCCTGGACAAGACCCATGAATTCCTGAAGCAACAAGTTATTGTTTTGAACAGCACCATAGATGCTGTCCAAATAGGCCAGTAGACGAGTGAGGTGGTACCTGCCGCGACTTGTTTAGCAAAGACTTTAGCAGGCATAAGGAAGCGAGTCACTTTCTCACGACGTTCCGATTGCTCGGTCAGGCCAGCCATAGTAGCTATTTCCCTTGTAACATCGTGAAAAGTCTCCCAGTCCACTTCACCTTGCTAAACTGGTTCCCTTCCAGAGAAGAGGCCAAGCCCTGGCCAGCTGATATGGGATGACTCTGGGGTAGAGTTACCGCCTTGAGAGTTATTAGAACTCCCTCTAACTAACTGGTCCAACTCCTCAAGAGTTATCCCTGCCCCTGTAAGGAAATCGCTCAGTGTATCTGAGGGAGGGGGAGAAGGCAAATCCTCCTTCAGGCTCCTTGACCTCCAAAGGGATGGGGGTACCAACAAATTAATTACCTTCAGCCATGATTAACTAATCAAACAATATAGGGAGTATAACTAACAAAATATATACTTATAAAAATAAACTATAAAAGACCCAAGATATTTGCCCGAAAATTAACAGTCTTAAATAAAATGACAAAATATCAAACACCAAAATAATGCAAACAGTATCAAAATATAATACAGAGAAGAAAAAAAACACACTATCAACTACCAAAGAGTGCAAAACAAATGTCCTATCAAACTGAGTAGATGACAGATTGATGGAACAAGAACCTGATCAGGAATAGTTTTAAACCTAAACCCTGAATATTCACTCAGGTGAATGTACCGAAAGCGAGCACGCTCGTACAGGAAAACCTCTTTATGCAGCACTCCTACGTATCTCCTCACTCAAATAACAGAGCTACAATGGTGTAGAGATAGGATTTTCAAAACAAACAAATGCAACAAAATGAACTACAGTCACATACTTGTTCCTAAAGATGTTTTCACATAATACAAACATGTATACTTATACCTTCTCTCCCTTAATACCATTTATTCAAACGATACCCAGAAGGATTATACTTTAGCCAATTTCCTGACCTTGTGTAAGCTTAGGCATTTTTATCGTTGTCTTCTCCTGCATTACTGCAGTGGAAATATTGGTGAAGTTTCTTATACCTATTCTTCCACAATGTCTCCATTGATAAAGTTGAGTTCTTTTATTTGACACTCATCATTGGCGATCAAGGACTACAAATCGGCTGATATCACTTTGGTGTTGGGTAAATCTGCCCTCATTCCAAACTTAACCCATGAAGAATTCAATTTACTGAGCAATCTCCATCCTTTATTTTTCTTTATGTTGTCAAAAGTCAACTAAATCCCCTCATGTTCTCTATAATTGTCCATGTAATTTTTCTTCGTGGGGCTTTCGCACCTCTCTGGCCTACTAGACGTTTCTTGTTTTACTTTCAAAAAGGTATCAATGTGTTCTGTAAACAGTCCGTTTAGCCCCAACTCGTCCAAATCGGAGTGGCCCATAGATTTATTGTATTGATTCCCTACATTGAAATGCCACACTGCTTGATGTACAAGTACCTTGTACCCCTATCAATAGCCTTTTCCAACTTGAGGGATGCCCAGGTACCAATAAGCACCCCCTCTTCTTGTTCAATATGCGTACATGGGTCTGTTTGCATGTTTCAACACAGGCAGAACAAAGGAGAAATATAAGTTTGCCTTTGACTATGAACGGGTAAGGAGAAACCACTTTGCATTTTAATAGTCAAACCAAAATAATCCAATATGTTGTCTGAGAGATTGTCTCTAATGACTATGACCTGAATTAGTTGATAAACAGATATTAAAGGGAAGTTAATTGCTCATATTTCATGTGTTCTCCCCGCATTTATAAAAAAGACAGCCTGCTTTGGTCTGTCCCTTGTAAAATGTATCCTGAGCATCTTGATTCAAAATAGGGGTCCCTTCAGTTAATGAAGGAGGTGAAGTATTTTTTTTTTGGCACTGTTGAAGGGTGGTGTCAGGGAATACTAATTTCTTTCAGCTGAATTACTTTTGAATCATTTACTGGTTGTGCTGTTTCGTAAGGTGTACCGTCATCAGGAATTTCCAGATCATCTTCAGTGTCAATTATTTCAAGGTAGCTTCTGAGGAGTGACATGAGATGCACATTTTACCTAAGAATAACTCAGCATGTTCAAAACAACGCAATACTGTTGTTTTTTTTAAAACCATATCAGGACTATTTTTCAATTCTAACCCGCCGGTTCCCCTGTCTTCCACGGCCAAAGCTGTGGATTTGGGGGGTTTCAAGGTGGAACAATGATTTTGTGGTCCGATAGCTTAGGTTCTACATGTACCTTTGATAAGGGGGGTTAGTCATAAGACCCCGTAACTAATAATAAATGCAAAAGAAACACAAGCGCTTGGACACACTGAAAATTATGGTGTTATGTACTTTTTAATTAAACTCTAGATCTGCACTATTACTCATCAATTACAACACATTTCCAAAAATACTAATAATCTCCAAGATCAAAATATATATATTACACTTCAACCTAAATCCTAATGGGGAAGGGGTTTGATGGGATTAGTGGGGAAATGGAAGTTAGTTTTCTTGGCCACTTTCATGCAATCGCAGATGTTGGTCAAAACAGTGCTCTTGCTCTTGATGCTGGGGTCTTGAATCTTTAGGTTGCAGAATTGCTCGAAGTAATATCATGTCTCAGATGATTCATTCTTACCTTTTTTCCCTTTTCTTCTTCTTGCGAGCCCTCTCCCCCCCCCCTTCCTGGTAAAATATGCACTTCGGACAGAAGGCAACCTGACTGTACATGTTGGCTCAGGGCGATGCTCCTCTGCCAATACCTTGTATGGAATAATCACGTTGTTGGAGTATTCAGGCACATGTCTTTGGGGAGGAAGCTTTGGTTTTGGAGTGGGTTTCCATGATATCTTTGGTGTCCGGAATCCATCCAGAAACACCACCACAGCATTAGGAGTCCATTTCTCCTGTCTTACATGTATTCATGTAGACTTACAAGTATGTGATCTTTCTTTCTTGCAGGGATTTTCTTTTTTGAGGTGGCAGTGTCAATAACTTTTTAACTTCTGGAGGAATCCAGTGAGATTATTCGTCTTGCTGAAACTCTGCTCAATCAATTGATGCAGACGATGTACAAAAATAGAAGAAACATGTTCTGCTCCTTGCAAACTTAAATGTACATGTAAAAGATCATTTCGGTACAAAGAGAAATCGCAAAGAAATTGCTTGTCCGTTTCAATAAAGTTGCATTTATTCTGTAAACAAAATTGTTCCAAATTGTTGTTATATGTCAAGCTATGCTGGTGTAAAAATTCACAATCCCATCAGGAAAGAATACTTGAAAACACAATTCTTGCAGTCCGGAACCTTTCCCTCACGCTACACAAAAGACGAAAATATGCATCAACATCCTTGCTCCAAAAACTTTTCTCTAAATTATTGGTTCCAACGTGGATGATGACAAAGGAAGTTTAAAAATCTATAAGGCCGTAAAATTTCTCGATGACTTTGCTCCGCAAAGATTGCAGAGTCGCTCCTGGAAAACGGTGAATATCAAACTGTGATGTGGAACAGTTGCATATGATGGAGTCTCCAATGGAGGGTATGCATTTGTAACTGTCTCCTTGATGATGACTCCTCCCTCCTCCAATGTGGTGAGTCCTTCATTAAAGGCCTTAGCCTCCATATTACGGTGCTTCATATGTCCACCTCTTGCTTATCGAAGAAGCCAATGTGGATAACATCGTTAGTTGTGTGCTCCGTGAATGTGTAGGTGCAATACTGAGCACAGTGCCTAGGGCTGTAGAAAATTAAGAAAAAAAAATGTTCATCAGTCGTCATAGGTGTATAGCCCAGTCTTTTAAGGATGTTCAAAACAATGCTATTCTGTTTGTTTTTTTTTAACCATATCAGGACTAGTTTTTCAATTCTAACCCCTCCTGTTCCCCTTTCTTCCACAGCAGAAGCTGTGGATTTGGGGGGTTTCAAGGTGGAACAATGATTTTGTGGTCTGTTAGCTTAGGTTCTACATGTACCTCTGATAAGGGGGTTAGTCATAAGACCCCGTAACTAATATTAAATGCAAAAGAAACACAAGCGCTTGGACACACTGAAAATTATGGTGTTATGTACTTTTTAATTAAACTCTAGATCTGCACTATTACTCGTCAGTTACAACACATTTCGAAAAATACAAATACTCAATCACCAAGATCAAAATATATATATTACACTTCAACCTAAATCCTAATGAGGAAGGGGTTTAATGGGATTAGTGGGGAAATGGAAGTTAGTTTTCTTGGCCACTTTCATGCAATCGCGGATGTTGGTCAAAACAGTGCTCTTGCTCTTGATGCTGGGGTCTTGAATGTTTAGGTTGCAGAATTGCTCGAAGTAATATCATGTGTCAGATGATTCACTCTTACCTTTTTTCCTTTTCTTCTTCTTGCGAGCCCTCTTCCCCCCCCCCTTCCTGGTAACATACGCACTTCGGACAGAAGGCAACCTGACTGTACATGTTGGCTTTAATAGGGCGATGCTCCTCTGTCAATACTTTGTATGGAATAATCGCATTGTTGGAGTATTCAGGCTTTGGGGAGGAAGCTTTGGTTTTGGAGGGGGTTTCCATGATATCTTTGGTGTCCTAAATCCATCTGGAAACACCACCACAGCATTCGGAGTCCATTTCTCCTGTCTTACATGTATTCATGTAGACTTACAAGTATGTGATCTTTCTTTCTTGCAGGGATTTTCTTTTTTGAGGCGGCAGTGTCCATAACTTTTTAAGTTCTGGAGGAATCCAGTGAGATTTATTTGTCTTGCTGAAACTCTGCTCAATCAATTGATGAAGACGATGTACAAAAAAGAAGAAACATGTTCTGCTGCTTGCAAATTTAAATGTAAAATTTCATTCTGTTACAAAGAGAAATCTCAAAGAAATTGCTCGTCCATTTCAATAAAGTTGCAGTTATTCTTTAAACAAAATTGTTCCAAATTATTGTTATATGTCAAGCTATGCTGGTGTAAAAATTCACAATCCCATCAGGAAAGAATACTTGAAAACACAATTCTTGCAGTCCGGAACCTTTCCCTCATGCTACACAAAAGACGAAGTCACGAAAATATGCATCAACATCCTTGCTCCAAAAACTTCTCTAAATTATTGGTTCCAACGTGGATGATGACAAAAGCAGTTTAAAAGTCTTTAAGGCCATCAAATTTCTTGATGACTTTTTTCCGCAAAGATTGCAGAGTCGCTCCTGGAAAACTGAATTTCGAATTCTACTTTGAAATCTATATAATTCTTGTTTTGCATGATTTGGTTTAAAACTTTGCTTCAACTTATGATAAAACGTTGACTGATGCCATGTTTATCTGTTTTAGTGCAGTGCTGCTAAGTTGCGATGTTCCAACAGTGTCAGGACAGGAGGAATGCACTCCTATGCTTGCATTTTCAGCATACATTTAGAGTCATTGGCCTGTAATCTGAAGTCTGGCTTACTTTGTCGTCATAGGAATCCGAAAACCAAATTGATGTTCTTAGTGCTATAGACATATAGAATGTTTTAAATATGTATACAAAAACCCACTGTTGGGTTTAAAATATTACGTAAGTCTATGTTAAATACATGTTCAACAGAAGAAAGGAATAAGCTCAACCACGCATCAAAACAGAACGGCAAACAGAGATGAAGAAGTACCAACTCAGAAGACACAACATAATAGAACTGAACTCTATGAAGTCTGGTAGTGCACTGGTTTATTAAATGGTTGCTTTGCCTCAGTAAAACTCAAGTCATATTACAGAATTAACATATATTCAAATTAAGTAATATAGACCAAAATAAAAAGAATGGAGGAGCCAACAAAAAGTGCAGGAGTCTAATTTATGATACTAACCAATAAGAGATAGTGAATGGAGATCAATAACATGTTTGGTTGATTACATAGTAAGAATCAGATGTGGGAATGTAATGAATGAACACATCTGAATAGGAAAGGAATGACAGGAGAAGTAGGTTGAAAGTCAAATGTGAATGGATGACAACAGAAGCATCAAGAATGTAAACAAAGCTGAACTAAATACCAAAGCTGGACCTGTAAATAACTAAACTATGAAAGGATACCAAATGTCAAAACAACAGTCCTACAGTACACTCGCTTAATAAGAAAAAGAATGTGATTTCCACTCATTTGTGACCCTTTCCCTTTTGATGATTCTGTGCCCACTGGTGAAATGCTGTATAGTCTAGACCTACATAATTCTGCTATTGATCGTCAACTAACAAATTACTCCAGGTGGGTGTTTCATTTAGCTGTTTGGAAGTTAATAACGACTGGTGATCCTTTCTTAATTATGCCCTAAAACAATCACCAATGAGCATTTAATTGTGAATATCATTTACCACAAAAAAGGATCATCAGTTATTAACGTAGCTCTCAATTCATGAACAGCTTCATGAAATGGCCCCCGGAATAGTTGCTTTTCTCAGTCTTTTAAACATATTGAGTGTAAAATTACGCAAAACCCCTAGCAATCATTGGTTTTATGTACACTTGTGCTCAAATGTTAGTGAACCCCAACACAAAATGCACTGCTTCATGCTGAGTGTTGAATGTAGACAACAACTCTACAATGTTTGGCGAGCCCAGAGAAACAAAGTTTATGAATTTGATATTTTGTCACCTGACTTCAGAATTGTCTATAGATGGCAGCAATTGGACACTTTAAATATGTTTATTTTTCTGGTAGGGTTCACTTGGTTTTGAGCACCACTGTGTACTATGTGTACTCTATGTGTAATGAAATGGTATTCTGTCATCAGAAACACTGTCGTACAACTCGTACCGTTTTGTGCTTTCCTCACAGAAATGTTGTGAGCCTAACAGAGTGCTAACAGTAAGCCAAGTCACATATTCCAGATTGTGAAGTCAAAACATATCAATGTGTAGGTAATCGGTCGTAACTGGGCCTCAGTGCATTTGTAATGCGGTCAGTACTGGTTATGGCTGAAACATTCAAGTATTAGATTCACTCTGTTAACTACAGTCACACCCAGATAACCAACTCCAGACTGACCAGTTGGTAGCATTGTAAGTTGTCAGCACTGACAAGTTGGCTTTCTCTGACAGTTACCATAGTAACAGTCAGAGGCAAGTGCCTCGCAGCCAATCAAAACCAAGGATTTCACTGATATTATCAGCACCGATAATTTTGTCAGTGCTGACAACTTTCATGAAACACCCCTCTGAGCATTGCTACTTATGCTGTAATACGATGGCCCATATTTTGAACACTGCTTTGAATCAATTCCTCTCTTAAGTTGATCTCTGACAGTAGGCTATAGGTAAGATTCATTAGCTCAATTTGTAACCGAGGTCATTTGTAAATGTCTGGAAATAACAAATAAAATGTTTTTTTGCCATTATAACATAAGGAAAGAGCACAGTAAACATAGGAAAATACAGAGTTACCAAAATGTTGAAATGTTTAGACTTCCATTATTTTCAATACAGAGTTAGACTGTTGCCTATTAAATTTAAAGTAGACTTCATAATATGTACCAATCTGTTTGCCACATAAAGTTCATTGATAACATTTGGTTCTAAACCACAGAATTCCAAGAACTTTAAGTTCTGAATCAATTTTCTAGAATTCGACAAATATTGATTAATCCATGGAATAATATTATATTAAAGACTCATAAGACAAAGCAATGGGGAATGTAAAGCAGTCTTTGAATCACACTATTTTTTTCCATAGTCATATGTGAAGAGTAGTGATGCAAAGCTGCTTGCCGGGTACTGTGTTCCTGGGTGAAAGGCATGGCTCGTACTTCTCATTAGGTGCCTTATTCAGTTTTTGCAAAGTTCAAAGTCATGTCTAATATTTGTGTTAGCTGTAGAAAGTTAAAATGAAATTTGTATGTATAGTTTGAATATTAAAAATTTATGATATACGAACTGTCTTCTAATATCTTATAATCTTTGGTTGTATTTGTTGTAGTGTTGAGAACAGTGAGGAGTTGGGGGGGGGATACCTATCGGATTTACTATTTTACATGTGATCTTGAATCCTGAATATTTGGCATGTATCATGAAGGGAGGGGAGAAAGGGAATTGGAAGGAGGAGGGGGTGGGGAGAATTGATTCTTGGTTGCATCTCGTGAAAGAAGAAGAGTAAGAGGAAGAAGAGTAAGAGGAAGAAGAAGAAAAAGAAGGAAGGGGATTGAATGAGGGAGAGAGAGAGAGGAAAATAGAGACGAAGAAGAGAGAGAGGGACTGGAATGAAATCGGAGGGTGTGTGGGAGGGGGGTGGGAGAGAGAGATAGACGAGAGGATGATAAAGAGACAGACAAGGAGGGGTGGAGAGCAAGAAGAGTAAGAACATGAAAAGGGGAGATGGGGAGGGGTTGAATGGAATGAGAGGGAGACCCGGGGGGGGGGGGCACTTCCATTCACGAGTGGATACCATGCGCGACCATGGGGTCTCGAAAAGCACCCTAAACACGTAATTTCCATATTCTGAAAATGCACCACTTAACAAGTACCGGTATTGGCGTGTGAAACCCTACCCTTAACAAGTATTGGAAACAAAACGATACTCTTGGCAAATGTTCCCTGAAATGAACCCCTAAACAAGTAAAGGAATGTTTTATTGTTACGGGTCCTTCGGTCGTCGGCTTTACCTTATTTGGTTTAGTACGACCCCACCTTCTACACCTCGCGCAAATCGGACTGGGGCAAAAAGGACATCCTTTAGAAAACATTTTAATTTTGTTTTATCATCAGTGGCGGATCCAGAGGGGCGCGCCCCCCCCCCCCCTATTTTCGCCGGATTTTTTTTTTTGGGGGGGGGATGGTTATATTTACTAGATTGGTACAATGTAGTCAATTTCAAGGGCTAGATCTAGTCAAAACTATATTTTAACTTACGCTCATGGCCTTTAATTGTGTTGGCACAAATGCACCTCTGTCATACTGTATTGCAATATGTAAATTCCGGAATTCCAGGGCGCGCAAGTCGATTGGTTGGAAAGTTGCACCACTTGTAATCGGGAGTTGCAGTGCAGTGACCAGTGTGAAGATGTTGGATTGGATATCATTTTTTCCCGAAATTTTGTGTTTTTTGTAACTTTGCGTTTGTCCGTCTTTATGGCAAATACATGTAAATTGTAAGTAACAGATCGCGAGAGAAAGTGTCAACGATGCGAATGATACCACCTTAGTTTCAGACCGCCTCGAAGTTCGTCAATTCCAGGTCTATCCCCGAGATTATTCTTCACTCAAACTGTCAAAGATGAAGCCCTATATCGGGCGCCACGTGCGCAGCATTATCATTCTGCCTTGGTCATGTACGTTTTCACTGATATGTATAGGTCAGACATATTTGTATTTAATGTAAACTAACTTTTACACTTTCTGGTAGATTCAGAGGCATATTATCCAGGGCGCCCCAACTACGTTTCGCCGAAGCAATCATTCCGATTAACGAATTATCAAGGAGCAAAGTTGTATATTCTCAATCACCAGTCGACCCCACTCCGCGTTTGCTGTGTATAGGCAGCTACAGTCGTCCTCAAAATTATTCATACCCTTGTTGATATTTGTGATTTTTCATGTTTGTGATGAAATGAGTGCATTTTATCAAGTTTCTCTATGATTTATGTGTGACCTACTAGTGAAAGAATAACAACAATGCACAATTCAAGAAATTTCTCTTTTCAGGGGTATTTTATTCATAGATATTCAAACAATGTCATGTTCAAAATTATTCATACCCTAGGTTTTTTTAGTCCAATGTCTTTCATTAATAGTCAATAGCATAGCCTTTGTTCTTTACGACTGCTTCTAGACGATTCCTGTAAGTGTCCACAAGCTTCCTGCACGTCTCCTGCGGGATGTTGGCCCATTCTTCCTTGGCGTAGGCCTCAAGCTGGGTCAGGTTGGTCGGGTTCCTAGCCATCACTCTGACTTTCAGGTCTCGCCACAAGTTCTCGATCGGATTCAGGTCAGGACTCTGACTTGGCCATTCTAGGACGTTGACATCATGGTCCTTGAACCATTTCTTCACCAGCTTGGCGGTATGCTTTGGGTCATTGTCTTGTTGGTACTTCCAGTTGGGGCCAAGCTGGAGTTTTTCGGCAGATTCCTTCAAGTTCTCCTCAAGGATCTGGATGTAATCCTCCTTTTTCATGATTCCTTTGACTCTAACGAGGTTCCCTGTGCCACTGGAAGAGAAACATCCCCATAGCATTATGTGCCCACCACTATGCTTGACGGTTGGCACAGTGTTCTTTGGATTGTATGCTTCCCCTTTCTTCCTCCAGACGTATTCAACATCCATATGGCCAAATAACTCCAACTTCGTCTCATCAGACCACAGGATGGTTGACCAAAAGCTTGGATTTTGCTTCAGATGACCTCTAGCAAAGGCCAGTCGAGCCTTCAGGTGTTTCTTCCTGAGCAATGGTGTCTTCCGAGGCCTGCGTCCATGGAGACCTCCTTTGTGCAAGACTTGCTCGATGGTGGACCGGGACACCTTCGTCCCTGACCGGTCAAGCGTTTCAAGTAGGGCCTTGGTTGTGGTCCGGGGGTTGTTGTTGACCTCTCTGCAGATTTTCCTGGCAAGTTTAGGGGACACCTTGCACTTCCTGCCACGCCCACTAAGGTTCTTCAGTGTTGTACCTCTTGTGCTTCTTGATTACGCTCTGGACTGTTGCCACAGGGACGTCATACTGCTTTGAAATGGCCTTGTAACCCCCCCCCCCCTTCAATGTGGGCATTCACAAGACGTTGCCGTAGGTCCTCACTGAGCTCCTTCTTCTTGGCCATGATTATCAGAGACTGAGAATAACCAGAATGCTTTCCTCTATTTATACCCTTTTAGAAAGATGCTATTTTCCATCATTGTTTAATGGCTTGTTTAACAAAGAGGGTATTTAATTGGAACATCTTGAAATAACTATAGAACAAAGAATAGCACATTCCCAGACAGTGAAAATAATGCGCATTGTCATAAAAGGACATTTTTGTTGAGGTATTGGCAAGGGTATGAATAATTCTGAACAAGTGCAAAAAATAACTTTCGACCCTATCTATTATTATGCTAATGAAGACTTGCCAGCTCATATGTCAAATCATGCATAGCAACAAGCAGACAAAAGATACAAAGAAAGTTACATCACAATAGCTTTTACAAGTAAAGAATCTACCAAAGAATGTTTTTCCACAAGGGGTATGAATAATTTTGAGGACAACTGTATATGTCAGCGTAAGGAGCGAAGATTTTATGTGACGGGGGGGGGGAGAATAAAAATACTTTCGTGCTGGGGAAAAACGTCCCGAGGACACATTGTGTATTGTTAATAAGTAGAAATTGTGACATTAACCCCCCCCCCCCAACCCCATTTTTAATGTTTGATAATCTATAGGTTTGCTGATTACAATATATCTTTAAAAAAAATTGCCAGCAAAATCGAAAAAAAAAATAGTTTTTAAAATCTAGGGGGGACGACCTCCCCCGAAATATTTGAGGGAGAACACGTCCCCCCCCCCGATCGCTGCCGATGATATGCGCGTAAACCCAAATCCATCTGACCAAGGAGGTTGGTGGAAGACAGATTTCCCCGGCCCTCCCTGATGTGTTCCTCCGTGCAGCACCCGTCCGATCGGACGTGATTTGAGGCAACTTTGTGGTATAGTTTTAACAAGTGCTTCGTAAAAATTGATTATCTTATGTTAAAATAAATATAAATACAATTTCATCCTGGCTGGTCATAAGTTAAGATGGCAACGCGATGAGAGACTTTGAACGTAAACAATAAAAATGATGAGAATCCCCTTAAGAAGCATTATATTACTTTGAGGTTGTGCAGAATGACTGGATTATTGAAGATGATTTGAAAATAATACAAGGGAAAAGGTTGATTACCAGAAGATGATGTCGTTTTTTTTTCTGTAGTTTGTAACAATTTACTGTGCATTTTGGGGAAAAAAGAACCAAATTTTATGCATGTTGCCATACGACTAAACAATTCTCGTTTGAAACACACAATTAGTCCAGGATAGGCCCCATAGGAAATTGACCAAACCTTGTTTTTTTATATATACAATATTTTTTGATGGTTTCTTGTCAATTCGAGGGTGCTGATTACGAATCTGAATGATGCCACTCGTGTAACCTTGAGCATTTTCCGCAAATTGGCAAAATCCAATATGGCCGCCAAAATATGCAAATTACTCATGAAATTCATAAAATTGTCCGCACATTGGCTGTGAAATGCATGAAATTGTGTGGCAGGAGTGAAATACAATCTTAAAAAATAATTTTTGACAAAATATTTATCTTCCTGATATTCAAAATGGCCGCCATAGGCCATGGTATACACTATCATGTACAATATGAATAGGGAAAACTAATTTTCACAAAAATGAGCACTAAATTGCAAAAATCGCGATGTATGAACGAAGTAATATATGCAAATCATCATTACTAATGAGATATATTACTTATTATGTCAAATATGGGAACATTGCTGTATTTCGATATCTAAAATAGCCGCCACTGGCCCAAAGAGTATTATGTACAATGGCAATGACCGAGGCCAAAGAAATGAGAAGATTGAACATTAAAATGCATATTATTAAGATAAACGAGTGGAATACTGACTAAAAACATGGTTGTAAATATGCCATTTATGTGGTAAATGCTGTATTTTGAAATTCAAAATGGCCGCCATAGCCCCTATCTTCATCATGTACAATGCGAATAGAGAAACTAATTTTCACACGAGTAAGAAACATAAAATGCATGTAATTGTGATCTATGAGTAAAATATTGTCTGACAACATGTTTTATAGCAAGACATATCATTTCTTTTGTCATGCATGAGATAAATACTGTATTATGAAATTCAAAATGGCCCCTATAGGCCCTAACAGTATTATCTACAATCTGAATTGGGACATATAATTTTGTACGAATTTGGATTTGCTTGACTATGACATCCATATAATCCTGTTGTATGAGTAAAGCGTTGTTTGAAAACATTTTTTTAATCATCGCATTTCTTCTTTCATATAAGTGATAAATACTGTATTTTGACATTCAAAATAACCTCTACAAGCCCTAACTAAATCATGTAACATGCGAACAGGGAAACTAATTTTCACAAGAGTGAGAATCATAAAATGCATATAACTGTGATGTACGAGTAACGATATTGTCTTAAACATTATTTCTAACTAAATACATCACATGGGTCGTGGACATGGTGGAGGTAATAAATGGTGTACTTTGAAATCCAAAATGGCTGCCATAGGTCCTAAAAGTATTGTGTACATTGTAACATGGGACATATAATTTTGACAGAATTTGGCTTTGCTTGACTCTAAATATTGCATATAATTGTGAATTGTGATGTAAAGGTGAATAATTGTCTAAAACCATGGTTTCTAACTAGATATATCATAATGTTGTGTAATTAAGGTGATAAATGCTGCATTTTTAAATTGAAAATGGCCACCATAGGCACTTATCGTATAATATACATTTTGGGTGGAGACAAATCATGTTCACAAAAAGGGCATATGGCAGCCATTTTGAATGTTGAAATACAGTATTTATCACCTAAATTACATAAGATATGATATATTTTGTTATAAATAATGTTTTCAGACAACGTTCCACTCATACATCACCATTTGACCAAGCAAAGCCAAATTCTGTTCAAATGATTTGTTCCCATTCATATTGTGTATAATACCGTAAGGGACTGTAGCGGCCATTTTAACTTAAAAATAACCGTATTTATCACCTAACTGGCAGAATAAATGATATATCTTAATAGAAATTATGCTTTCAGACAATATTTTACTCATAGATCACTATTACGTGCATTTATGGTGCTCACTCCTGTGAATATTAGTTTCCCACTTTACATTGTACATAATACGGTTAATGTCGATGGCGGCCATTTTGAAAGTCGAAATACAATATTTAACACAAACTTAAAACCTGAATGATATATTTCGTAAGAAAATAAGTTTTTAGACAGTATCCAATTAATTTATCACATATATATGCATTTTAGCGCTCACTCTTGTGATTTCTTTTCTCCCATTTCTCATTTCTGTATAATACTTTTAGGGCCTTTGGCAGCCATTTTGAATATCAGAATACAACATTCACCACATACATGGCATATTAGTAATATATTCCGTTAATAATTATGTTTATAGTCAGTATTTCAACTGTTTAATCTTCATAATAAGCATTTTAGTGATCACTCTTGAGAATTTTTTGGCCCCCATTGCCATTGTACGCAATACTGTTTGGGCCAGTGGCGGCTATTTTAGATATCAAAATACTGCAATTTTCCCATATATGACATTACAAATGCTATATCTCGTTAGTAATGGTGATTTGCATATATTACTTCGTTCATACGTCGCGATTTTTTGCAGTTTAGTGCTCATTTTTGTGAAAATTAGTTTTCCCTATTCATATTGTACATGATAGTGTATACAATGGCCTATGGCGGCCATTTTGAATATCAGAAAAATATTTTTTTGTCAAAAATTATTTTTTAAGATTGTATTTCACTCCTGCCACACAATTTCACGCATTTCACAGCCAATGTGCGGACAATTTTATGATTTTCATGGGAAATTTGCATATTTTGGCGGCCATATTGGATTTTGCCAATTTGCGGAAAATGCTCAAGGTTACACGAGTGGCATCATTCAGATTCGTAATCAGCACCCTCGAATTGACAAGAAACCATCAAAAAATATTGTATATATAAAAAACAAGGTTATGCCTCTTCTATCCTGGACTAAATGTAAATACACAAATGACAATAAACAGAATGGATTATTCGGAACTTATCGATTACAAGTCTCAGTTTCGTATCATTTAAATTTGACGTTTCAATCACACGAAGCAAGCAAGCTTAAGTGAAGAGCCTTTGCCAAATGCATGTTTTGAATGACCGCTTATACGGTGTGTGACTGGAAACCAGCTCCTAAATGAGTCAGTATGTGTCTTTTATTCATGAAGTCACAGTGATCGATTTAAGTGTGCATTTTTCTTCTAAAGGTGCTCTCAAAATACGACTTTATTTGGACATGATTTTTTGAAAAAGTCCTTGCCGTGGGAGGGGGGTATCCCCCCTCCCACACCCTCCCCCGCTCGGTCGCTTCGCTCCCTCGCCGCTGGCGCCCCCCTATTTCAAAATCCTGGATCCGCGCCCCTGATCATCCCCGCAAATTCGACCCTTAACACGTAATTTTCCTAGCGAAATAGATACCATTTTTTCATTATTTTTGTGTTTTTGACACCCTTATCACGTTACGTACGTAACGTGCCCTATCGTGAAAAAAGACATCCTTTTTACGTGTTTTTTTGGTCGCGCATGGTACCCACTCGTCAATGTAAGTGCCCCCCCCCCCCGGGGGAGGAGAGTGGTAAGATGGTGGAGTGGAGGAAAGGAAAGAGAAGATTGGGTGGAATGGAATCAGAGGAAGGTATATACAAAGGCCTATAATATAGAAAGGAGTGAAAATGACTAGAAGAAAGATACAAGAGCAGAATTTCATGAAAGATAGTGGAGACAACAGAGAGGGATATGGGTGGGGCAAAGAAAGAAACATGATTTGTTGTCAGAAGCAGGGGCCGGGGAATGGTTTTCAAAGTGTGGGGCTGACTGCTAAATACACAGTCAGGTGGTCTGTATTTGTTTTATTTAGTGATAGTATTAAAACATTTTTGTACACGTTTATTGGAAGAATAACCATACGGTGCTGAAAGGTGCTATTTGTCAAGCTTGCCCTCTCATATTCTTCACTGTTTCCTTTGTCCCGCCTGCATGTTTGGCAGAGTGAGACTTTTTTTACTATACTTAAAAAGTATGTGGACCCAGTTTATTAAATTTGGAAATAAGGGTATATCCAGCCTGAGTTTCAGGTCACATGACCATGATCAATTGTTATTTAAGGTCAGTGAACTTAAGTACCATGTTTGGAGACTCAACATCGAAATCTTAAAAAATTAAGGTTAACTTATTTGAAATGGACGTCATAACTTTGAAGGTTTGTGGAACTTGAACATAAGGGTAAGGTGTATGAACATTCTGCCCGAGTTTTGGGTCATATGGTTGAGGTCAAATGTCATTTAGGGTCACGAACTTTGGCCATTGGGGTGTTGAATTGCCATAATAACTAAAGTTTATAGATCAAGTTCATGAAACTTGGACATAATTTTTTTAAGAGCAATGACGAGTATCACGTCCTGTTTGAGTGAGGTCAATCAAGTATCACAGTGTTTTACTCTATTAAGTCTTCACATTCATGATCAACGTCAAAGGTAGACTTAGGTTAATGAAGTACTTTAAATCTTACAACCATGCTTAAATTATATTTGATTTTAAACTTTTCTGTTGTTTAATATTTTAAAACCCTTGTTTAAAATGTTTGAACACTCTGTACTGTGCGATTCACATAGTAAATAACGTTGTTTATATTTTTTAAGTGATATACCACTTTACACTCTTCTCTTCTTTTATTTATGGCCTCCTTTTTATCCCCCAATTTTTTTTTAATTTGTGCCACTATAGGTGCCCGAGGTTGCAGGGTCACACTCTAAAAAATAAAGTAAGAAATGACTAGTTGATATTGTCAGCTGAGTGCAGTCTTTTCTAGTCGTAGAACAGAGTTCCTTTTTACTAGAATAAATGTGTCCCCCTCGCACAGTAGGGAAAATTTTTGAAAATCTGTGTGTGAAAATGGCATTTTCTTGCATCTAAAACACCACTATTTTTGGTATAGATGTCATTGCCAAATTAACTCCCCTTCCCCAAAAAGAATAATAATGATAATAATAAATGAAATAAATACATAGAAATAGAATAAAATAAAATTACAAGTTAAAAAAAGATAAGATTTAAAAACATGGTCCCGGATTTTTTTTTTTTTTTTTGGGGGGGGGGGGGTTGCAACCCCCCCCCCCCCCCCCCTCTAGTTCCGCTTCTGTTGTTCAGGTTTGAAGTTTTCAAGTTAACTTATTTAGGGTGCGTTTATTCGACACTTTTTTACCCTAGAATCATGATTAGAATCATGATTCAAATCACGATTCTGCAGAATCACGATTGCGTTTAGTCGAAATTGAATATAATCATGATTAGAATCACAAACATGAAACACGAAAAAAGGGGCGTTTGGAAAGACGTTTCTGTAGAATCACGAACGAAAAGGGTCGTATAAACGATAACGTGATTTGAATCATGATTCTATGACGTCATTGTGTCGTGCTTCTTCCGGGTTCGACTCAAAGGCGCGCGCTGTGTTTCGTGCAGGTTAATTTTCGTGTAGCAGATTGCCAGTGTAATAGTACCGGTATATGCCAATTGTCATGTGCATTTAGGAATTATCATTCTGTGTATTGTACCCCGGGGTTGTACTGTAGCGTCATTTGTATATTTCACTCAGGGTGACCAGATTTCACAAAATGAAATACGGGACAATTGACAAACGAAGATCAACAAAGAAGCCCACACAAAGTGTGGGCTTCTGAGAATCCATAGTATAATAATAAGACTTTTGAAAAAAATATAAAGAATTAGAAGGGAAGGTGAACGAAAGAATGAAGGAGAGAAAGAAAAGAGATGATTGGGAAGGAAAGAAAATAAAGGAAAACAGAAAAAATAACAGAAAGTTAGAATAAAAGGATGAAAGAAATAATAAGAGATAAAAAAGGTTTCCGTCATTCTTTGAAATGAATATAGAAAGAAAGAAAGAAAGGATAGAAGGGAAGATTAATAAATGTCTCGCAAAATAAAGGAGACAATTAAAGGGGGAAAGGTGAGAAAAAGAAGGAGGAAAGAAAGAATGAATTAAGGAAATAAACATGTTTCCTTCATTCTTTGAAAGAAACAAAAGAAAGAAAATAAAAATAAGGGAAAAGAATAAGAAGGGAAAAATGAAGAAAGGAATAAAGAATGGAAGGGAAGAATGAAGGGGAAGAGAACGAAAAAATAGAAAATAATGGAAGGAGAGAAAGAACGAAAAGAAACAGGAGACGAAGAGAGAAGGAAGCCAAGGTAATTATAAGGAAAGAAAGAATGAAGGAAATAAAAAGTATATTGGATAAAGAAGGAAAGAAAGAAAAATGAACAGAGAGAGAGAGAGAAAAGAAAATGTCGAGGAAAGAAAGATAGGAAATAAAGATAGATGGAACAAAAAAGGGCAAGCAGAAAGGATAGGGTATATATAAAATAAAGAAAAGGGAAAAGTTCAAACTTCAAGTAAACAAAAAATCCAATCATCTAATAAAAATCATAACTTTATTTGGTGTTTTTTTAAATGTATTTTTAAAATTTTAAACATAAAATGTTTTAGAAATGAATAAAATTTCAAAGTGAAACATATTGTCAAACTTAAAAATTAGATGAAACATCGCGGCATCGTGCACACCAAGACTCAAAACGAAAGCTGAAATAACTAGATCTATGAAAAGCCAATAACATTTTCCTCCGATTACATCTCCAAATCATTAAACTGAGAATCCATAGTATAATTATAAGAATTTCCCGCCGATTTTGTGATTATTTTGGTGAGGTGTTTGCACCATTGAGAATTTGCTTCGATCCTCCATGCCTAGCTAGTAGCCTGCATGCCACACACAGGCAGGAGGCCAGTTCGTTTGCAATGTATTAGCAAGAAATCATCGCAGAACTTGCAAAAGTTTACAGTTATCGATTTAATTGTTGTCCCTGCTTCGTCAGCTGTTGGTTATTTAATGAAAATTCGTCACTTTTAAATGTTTTTGTTCAATATTCTGAAATACGGGACAATCCCGGGAAATACGGGACGTCTGGTCACCCTGATTTCACTGTTTTCATCAATCATGTCTTCAAGTTCCAAAGGCACAAATTGGACTGACGACGAACTCAGGGCTCTGCTTGTGCTTTGGGCTCAGCCTGAAGCACAAGCATCCCTTACCGGGATTCACAGAAATATAAGACGATCTACGAGTCCCTTTCAGCGGCGCTTGCAAGGGAGGGATTTCAACGGAGATGTGGCACCGCCTGTCGAGACAAAATTAACAGAATTCGTGCCCAGTACTACGGCTACCGAACACCATTTTTGATGAACCGACAAGATTGAATACAAGTAAACAAAAACAATACGAGGTACAATACACGGAATTCTGGAAGTAAAAGATTTATTTTTCGGAAGCCGAGTTGCACTTGCACAAACGATCGCGCGTTAGCTCCGGTGGCAGCAAAAATCTAGCAGCCGACGTGAAGTTAGAAACACGCGCGAAAATGTTGACCTATACTTCTTGGGTCAAACTGCGCACTGTGATGCGCACTGGATCGCCCCGAATTCAGGGAGAAACAGCGTTAGAAAGATGGTCGTATAAACGCTGATTCTGTCGGATCGTGATTCATGTTGCTGTTTTGAATCATGATTCAAATCGTGATTCCAATCATGATTCTGGGTTGAGGTCGCATAAACGCAGCCTTAGACCTCCAAGAAAAAAAAAGGATATCGGAAGTGACGTCATGAATAGTGTTTTGGCATACGAGGAAGGAATTTTGAGAAGCTCCCTGAACAAGGTATCTTGTTTTTGAGATTTAAACATTATTCTTTTATCAATATATTTTCTATGTTTTGAAATATTGTATCAGGCATCCCTTGAAATGTTTTAATTAGCTCATTCGAGTATAATTGTCCGTAATTTGTGTGTCAGGGTGTGTTTTTTGGCGTGTGTGCGAGCCGGGAAAATGGACTGGGCACGGGCGTGTCATTGCGAGGCATAGCAGCGGGCCCAGGCCGAGCCATTTAGATGCGATGCTAGGCGCTTGCCAGCCAGGCCAGGCAATTGGCACGCTGGGCTGAAAACAGGACCGCTGTGTATTGAGTTTTCTTTGCGAGATCATCGCTCGACTTCCACGCCACTTCCACTACTAGTACCGGTACTAAGCGGTGCCCAAGGCCAATATGTAGCATGCATTCATGGTTGCATGCCATGGACATGCATGGTTGTAATTCAAACTTGTATGAGAACATGATGAATTGGTGGGATGCCCAGCCAGGCCCAAGTGGGCCAAGCCCAAGACAAGTAAAAACTAGAATCTAGATAAGTGGCCGGCAAGGCCGGTGAGAGCGCTATTTCACTTTCGCACCGGCCGATAGGTCAATGGCATTGCGTCTACCACCGCTTTCTCAATAAAATTAGGGTGTCTGAAGCCACACTGAAAAGTGTCAGCATAAAACAGGCTGATTTAGGGGAAAATATGGCACATGTTTTTCGGGAAGTTCAGGCTACTAGAAAAATGTGATCTGAATTGATTATGAACTTGTGTTTGGCATGTATGGAAAGAGTAAATTCAGGGGCTTCTTTTGACAGTAAGGACAAGTTTATATGATCATATTAAATGAGGATTTAGAGATAAATTGCAAACCCTTATTTCTGTGTGTGTTGAGATTGCCATTTCCCCATGCGTTTTCTATGGGAAAATGAAATTTCTGTTTTGCAAAATTTTTTCACTTTGTCGCAATTTTTCATTGTGATCTGGTTTCCAAATCTTTATAAAAATCATACCATCAGAAAGAGCATAAAAATCCTATATGACACTTTGTGGACAAGTTTTTGGCATTAATAATAAATTTACAACAGCTCTCAGAAGCTAAAAATTTGGATTTGTGTGTGTCCATTTCTTAACTACACAGTCTATGGCAGAGAAATGCTGAAAATTGACCTAATTTCATTCTTCTTTTTTGCAGCCAATAATTGGATTTTTTTCAAAAATGTTACATTTCTGTCAGTCTGAAGGTCATTTCTCTTCGAATTCACAAAGAAAATGTGATATTTTCTTGAAATAAGAAAAATAATTTTTTTCTCCAGACACCCTAATAAAATACAGTGATCACGAATGGCTGTCGATTTCTCATTCAGACTTTGCTTGGAAGCTTGGCCTGCACCCTAGTTGCGGCCGCGGAGGGGGGGGGGCACTTGCATTCTATTTGGTATTTATGATTTTTGATTGTGTGTGAGGTGTAAGAAATTTTTGATTGAAATCAGCTTCATGATAATTTGTTAAATCTGCAATTTTTGGTCACCCCATCATTGTGGTATGGACCCGGGGGGAGGCACTCGACCAAAAAAGTGGTAGTGGTGTGCCGCGGGCGAGGCAAAAACACGAGGGCCTTGGAGCGGGCTTACTGTAAAAAGGAGGGTTCTTGGAACGGCTTCGGAACTACAGGCATGACAGGTGTTTGTGAAAACGGGGGTCCTTGCTCCTTGGAACGAATCTCCAGCGTGTGAGTGCTTATGCATCCCTTTGGAACGGGCAATCGTGCATGATGCAGCTGGCGTGGCCTCCGCCGGGTGCGCTCGTGCTGAGGCGATGGTCTCAGAAAGTCACCAAAATTGCAGCTCCTTAATAGCAGATCAATGCTACCGGAACTGCGTAATGAAAAATATACGAAGCTTTGGAGCGGATTTCTTTCTTCTTTTTCTCGATAAGAAGAAAATGCTATGCCCAGGAGCGGCTTTCTTTGTTCTTTTTCTCAATAAGACCAAAAATGCTATGCCTTGGAACAAAATTTTGAGTGTAAAAATGGGGGTCCCCTCCGCGGCACATACGAACTATGCATTATATACTGAGTGCCCCCCCCTCCCGGGGGTATGGACTACGGTGTAAAATAAAATGGATGTAAATACAATGTTTGGGACAATTATAAAAATTCATAGAAAATCAAAACAAAACTTATGAGATTTAGTCATAGATGGGACATGTCATGGACCCCCAACATCTTATTACTGGGGGGGGGGTGATGGTGTCATCTAATTATTATACAAATGAGGTCTTGTCCAAGGATGGAATGTCCCATACCTAACATTTTTAGGAGTTTTTTTTCTTTTAGTTATTTCTCAGAGTACAATGCTTGTATTGTTCCATCTCTGGGAAGTTCTAATTTAGTGAGGTATTAAATGTTATACCACAAAAAGTTTCAAAAATATAGTTTACTTTTTAATTAGAAGTTAATCTAATTCTAAAAATTGTTACGTATGGGACACATATCAGACATTTACATGCAATGTCAGGGGAAAGATTTTTGTACAAAGTGAATGGAGAAAAACAAATTTCAATAGTGCTCTTAAAACTCAGTTATTTATTTTTCGTTAGTTTCTAAAGACTGATTTATTGTAAATACTGATTAATAAAAACAATTGAAGCAAATACAATTGTGAAAATGGAAGAATATTAAAAATATAAATACATGTACATGAAAAATTCATGAAATCATGAAAAACAAGAAAAAAATTGTTAAAATGGTGTATCTCCCTTTTGAGTCATGAATATCAAATATGTCTCAATAGAACTTTTTAAAAGAAAAAATTCTTATGTTACCTGTATTATTTTAAATTATATTGTTTTTAAGATTAGGGGGAAATTTGTGTGTGTACATGTATGTTCTCTATGGGGACAAAATGTCCCATACGTAATGTGTCAAACCAAAAAATTGTTTAAATGGCATATTTCCCTTTTGAGTCATATCAAATATGTCTCAATAGAACATTTTAAAAGAAAAATTCTTATGTTACCTGTATTTTCATATTTTAAATTATATTTATGTATGTTCTCTATGGGGACAAAATGTCCCATGTCGTACATGTAACGTGTCATTAATTTGAGTCTGTAATTTAGTGGGTTTTGCCTTATGACATAAAATTTGCCTTAGATAGGGTGTTGTGACTTTTATCACACTGAGTTACAAGTTATCAAATGCAGGGCTCCACACTAACACATTTTTTCTACTGGTCCAACCTATTCATGTCGGACCAGTAGATACCCAGTTTTTCAAATTTTTACTGGTCCGAACCTAAAATCTACTGGTCCCAAAAAGTAAAGAAAACATTAAAAAAAAGGCGCAAGTTTATTTTTCTAGCCTTTCGTGACCCCCCCCCCCGTAAAACGAAGGAATGAAGGACAAAAAGAAAGCAAGACAGAAACGAAGAGAGTAAGAAAGAAAGAAGGAAAGAAGGAAGGAAAGTCAGAAAGAAAGAAAGGATGGAAGGAAAGAAGGAAGGAAAGAAGTAAGGAAAGAAGGAAGGAAAGAAGGAAGGAAAGTAAGAAAGAAAGAAAGAAAGAAGGAAAGAAGGAAGGAAAGTCAAAAAGAAAGAAAGGATGGAAGGAAAGAAGGAAGGAAAGAAGTAAGGAAAGAAGGAAGGAAGGAAAGAAGGAAGGAAAGTAAGAAAGAAAGAAAGGATGGAAGGAAGGAAGGTAAGAAAGAAAGGATGGAAGGAAAGAAAGAAGGAAGGAAAGGAGGAAGGAAGGAAGGAAAGGAAGGAAGGATGGAAGGAAGAAAAGAAGGAAGGAAGAAAGGATGGAAGGAAGGAAAGAAGGAAGGAAAGAAGTAAGGAAAGAAGGAAGGAAGGAAAGTAAGAAAGAAAGGATGGAAGGAAGGAGGGAGGAAGGAAGGGAGGAAAGAAGGGAGGAAAGAAGGAAGGAAAGTAAGAAAGAAAGAAAGGATGGAAGGAAGGAAGGAAAGAAGGAAGGAAAGAAGGAAAGAAAGAAGGGAGGAAAGAAGGAAGGAAAGAAGGGAGGAAAGGAGGAAGGAAGGAAGGAAAGAAGGAAGGAAGGAAAGAAGGAAGGAAGGAAGGAAAGAAGGAAGGAAAGAAGGAAGGAAGGAAAGAAGGAAGGAAAGAAGGAAGGAAAGAAGGAAGGAAAGAAGGAAGGAAAGAAGGAAGGAAAGAAGGAAGGAAGGAAAGAAGGAAGGAAAGAAGGAAGGAAAGAAGGAAGGAAAGAAGGAAGGAAAGAAGGAAGGAAAGAAGGAAGGAAAGAAGGAAGGAAAGAAGGAAGGAAGGAAGGAAAGAAGGAAGGAAAGTAAGAAAGAAAGAAAGGATGGAAGGAAGGAAGGGAGGAAAGAAGGGAGGAAAGAAGGAAGGAAAGAAGGAAGGAAAGAAGGAAGGAAAGTAAGAAAGAAAGGATGGAAGGAAAGAAGGAATGAAAGAAGGAAGGAAAGAAGGGAGGAAAGGAGGAAGGAAGGAAGGAAAGAAGGAAGGAAAGAAAGAAGGAAGGAAGGAAAGAAGGAAGGAAAGAAGGAAGGAGAGAAGGAAGGAAAGAAGGAAGGAAAGAAATAGAGAAAAAAATTAAAAGAAAGATTGAAAAGAAAGAAGGAAAGAAAACAGGAAGAAAACAGAGGAAGAAAGCTAAAACTATTATCATAAATAATTTATGTTTCTTTTTTGGCTCAATTAAAATAGCTACGAAAGAAAGTCAGAAACCAAGTGTATCAACACACACATAAATGCATATGTGGGGCTAATATGTATTCAGACGATACCACCCGAGACCCGATCTGTTTGAACCAAACAGAAGTGAAAATTTACCCTTTTACTGCTTACAGATGACAGAGTTACTCCAATTTTTAGGAAATATGGACATTATAAGAGCCTTTCATGAGTATGAACCGTGAATTTGACAGTTCTGTGAGAGATTTCTGCCAGAGTTTAGCCAGGCTTCGTTCGTGCGGCCAGTGGAGAATTCACCATGTGGATTGTGTGGCTGACTACATGTACACTGTATGCATGCTGTATAGTACTCTAGTAACACGTGCGATTCATTCTGTGTGTATTCTGTGTGTGAATTGCAGAATTTAACGGGGGAAATGGTTTGCTGTGAATTTGACCATTTCTGGAAAAGTTATTGGCCCAACAATGGTTTTTATTACTGGTCATGTCGGACCCTTAAATCTTGCTATTTTTGGAAAAATTACTGGCCCGACAATGATATTTTTTACTGGTCATGTCGGACCAGTAAATCTTCCAATTTCTGAAAATCTACTGGCCCAACAGCGATTTTTACCGGTCTGGGACCGTCGGACCGCCGCTAGTGTCGAGCCCTGTCAAATGATACACTGTCAGAGAATTCTCAACTTGAAATTTTTTTTTCTGCATCCCGAGCTTCTGCAATGTCCTATACGTGACGCGCACAAAAACTTGGACCTTGGACTATGACCGAGTCGAGAGATTAGAAGGAGGCTAGAAGGAGGTTAGAAGAGATGGTGGGGGATTAGGAGAATGAATGGTAGGGGAGGTGGATGAGGATAAGGACAATGAGGGGGTGGGTGGGATGACAAGGAGGGGGAAGCAGAGGATGTTGAGAGGAGGAGGAGGATGGGAGGGGGGAAGAGGTTGAGCGATTTAGGTGAAATGAAAGTGGAGAGGAGGGCGAATCTTTCTTGTGGACTTCAGAAAGAAGAGGCAGGATTTAACCCTGTACATGTATAGCCTGACCTATTTTGAAATTGCATAGGCTGGGGGACCTTTTTTGCTCCCCCCTTTTTTGCAAAAAATTTGCATGTACATCCCTCATGATTGGATAGTTAATTTCCCAAAATTATTAAATTTTATTTTTCATGAATTGATTATGCTAATTAATGCATATATAGTTTAGCTGAAATTTCTCAAATATTACTCCAAAACTGCCTAATTTTGGCCTAAACACTCTTTTCAGGATTCTTATCAGATATTGAAAAAATGGCAGTGTAATTTTTTTTTCTTGCATGTATGTTTTTTATTAGTTTTTTTTCAATTATTTATTCCTTTGTTTTTAGGGTTTATGTTTTTTGTTATGGATATCATTTGCGACACTATTCAAAACATAAATAGCATAAAATCAATTGTCTTTAAGCAGCAAAAGTAAAAAAAACAGATACACATACATTTTTTAAATTTGGCTATACATGTATAGGCCTTATGTGTACAGAATTTGCATTGGATTGTACATAATACCACTTTATTGAACAATTTTGGGTCTGACATGCACTTTATACAAAATGTTGTGTAACTTTAAAATCGCATGTACCCCTGTGTCATAAATTTGGTCTTAAAAGTTGCACAGAGAATTGAAGGAAAAAAGTCATAAAATGTTGTGGTGTTGTCTTCCAGCATTACCAGTACAGATTTATTGTGAAAAAATCCCCTCCCCCCTGCTAGATAGGGTTAAAAGAATGTGATTTGATAATAATCATAACTCTTATTTACCAAGGGAGCCACTTCTCCATTCTCAAACGTTGAGGTCCCATTTTTCGAGTCTTTGGTAGGACTTGGCTAGGGCTGGAACCCATGGCCTTCCGTTTGTAAGGTGGAGGGTCTACCACTGAGCCATAATGCCTGGTTGAGTGTGGATGCTTATGAAAAAAAAATTATGTTATCTGAGCTGAATATTTGAACTTCAGGCATTAAAATCACTAATAAAGGAATGGCACTTGATTATTTCAATTGATTAATTTTCAATCACATAACAAGTACATGTAGGTTAATACTTCGGAGAATAAAACATAAACTGTGATTTAAACTTTATGTGATTAACCTGAATAAAAGTTACTGATTTCAAGTAGCATTATACACTTTAATGACATGAAGTGTAAATATGATAAATCACTGGTAATAAAGGTTCTTTTAAAGTGCTTGTCTGCCTTTGCCAATTAGTTGGAATTTCAAGAGTGATTGTATTTTATGCACATGTTTTTTTTGTACAGTGTAAGCCCTCTGTTCTATCATTAGAATAATATAGTTGCATGATTTGTTATACATTTCAAGATTCAAGTGAAAAATTGTACACACACATTTAAAAAGGCGGCCGTACATGAAAATTGAATTAGCTATAAACAGTGCTTACGGCATGAGTCGGGCACATTTTTTGCCTGTAACCTGTTTGCTTGTGAGAGAGTTGTACGGAATTAACCCTTTTTCTGTATTAAGCACTCCCTCAAATGAAATCCTGGATCTACATGTACACCTGGGGGCATTTCATTAATCAGTGATTTTAAGCAAAATAATTCTTTCAGCCAATCAGATGCAAGGATTTCAGTAGCTTTTGACAATTTTCAACATGAAATGCTCCTGTAATTCAGGCTTTGTTTGTGTAGAGCAGATCAAAGGAATAGAAGCTACTTTGACTTCAACATGTAGGTTTGGAACTTGTGATACAAATGAGTGCAAAAATAGGAAAGATTTGTGTGGTATTACTGTGAGATGCTTGCACAGGATGTTGCATTAATAGAGGTGATGATTCACACAGTAATATGCTGATGACATCTTATTGTTCCTTCAAAGTAAGTCTTTCATAAGTTAACCCTTTGGGCCCTATGCCAGAGGTACATGTAGTAACTCAGGCTATTAAAGGTCTATGGAAAACATACATACAGTACTGAAATCAAGTAGTGTTCAGCAGGTTTAATTTTTCTTTTTCCATAGATACTGATTATATTATACCTGGCTGTGAAAAAAAAAAGTTATACATGTAGTTAAAAAGTTTTTCACCCATGGTTGGTCTGGTGATTAACATTTTGGGGGGAATTTTAGTAAAACATTTCCAGTCCATCTGAAGGTGTGTGAATTCCCTTTGCACATGTATTTTCCAAATTATAAAACAAACTGAAATAAAATATGTTTGCTGAAAAGAGTGCAGTCTAACTCTGTTTTCTCCCTGTCTTTCCCTCTGTAATTTGCAGACCACAAGGATAAACGTTCTTCAGTTTGCTTTGAGTTTGCCTGACCTTTGAACTCAACCAAAGATGGCTTCTGAAGATCAGACGAACAACATAGGGGTCAACTCGGACCTGGTCACCCTCAGACGGTACCTCTGTATGGGACAAACAAACGGAACATACTACGTTGTAAACAAAGAACCGAAGGGGAATCCCCTTCCAGAATGCACGCAGAAGATCCTAGAGGAAGGTCGAGGAGGAGATATTGTCAAAGAACTTCTAAAGTTTTCCAAGGCTGGACACGTAGTACATGAGGACTCCTACATGAAAGTATTGGTTTGCATTGCAAGGAGCAAGGACTCGACTGCCAAGAAGGCCCTGTATAATGAACTAGGTCAGCTGTGCCCAACTGCGTCTGGACTCTTTCGCTTTGTTGACGGGGTGGAGAAGGGTGGGGAGGGGACAGGCTGGGGACGCATGCAGAGGAAAGCAATATGTAATTGGTATTGTGGCAAAGATGGCCAGGAGTTGGCGCGGCTGGTTACAGGGTGCAAGCAGCGTTGTGGATGGTCACATCGAGATCTCATACGACTAGCTCATGTCAAACCTCCAGCAGAAGGTAAGCTTAAAAACTTGCAAAAACATGTATAATTTATATTTATTTTTCAACCTGGTCACTTGATTAAATTAATATAATATCCTTACTTTTGATCACTACTTTGTTCAACTTACACGTTTACAAATCTCGAGTCATGAAATACTCCACTATTTTCAATTTGTGTGTACATGATACATGTACATGTACATTCAAATGCCAAATACAAAAATCAGAACTTGCCACAAAGCAGTCAATAATCTCTGCCAGATGCCAAGCATAATGTCTGTTTGTACTTATTTAGAGGCCCTTTAACAAGCTAAATAGTGATTGATATTAGAGCTAATTGCTATTATTGATTGTGAATAATCAATTATTAAAATGTATCTTTTGATCAATCAATAAGCTTTGTTTGAATGAATAGGGCCCATGTGCTGAATGGGAGAGCACATCATTAAAAGAAGCTTTAGTAAATTATGCAGTGCATAAGAAATTTTGTCATTGTTTTGCTTAATGGTTCATGTATTTGATGCATGTACATGTATTGTTTCCAAAACTATTGTTTGCATATCATATTGTATTTTCCTAGTAATAGTATATTACATACTAGAAATCATTTTTTTTAATAGTTTATTTGATTGTCTTGATGGTGTATCTCCTTGAATGAGATGAATGTGACCCAGTGCACATTGACAGACAGAAATGTCATTTCCTCATTGCTCACACCTTTATCCTCTCCCCTCAACTCAGCATGCCTCACATACCAGCATGTCTTACTGTAGGGTGTGTTTAGGCTCATATTTAAGGGCTTAGAATAGGCGTTTTAAATAGGTTTGGCTCGAAATATAGATCTTGTTGGATTCTTTGTTGTGAAGAACTTTTCATACAAAAATGCATTTTGAAACCTTTTTACTTTCTAGACCAAATATGTATGCAACAGTATCAATAATGAAGTTTTATGTTAATTTTTAATACAGTGTATTATAACTTTATAAGTTTCATGTATAAACTAAAGGCCCATTTGTTCAGACTTATAATAAGGCCTACATGTAATTGGTAACTACATGTACATGTAACATGGAAGCCTAGATTTTTCAGGTTTTTTTTAACTAAAGGATGGTTTAAGTATCAACTTCTCAAGTGCGTTGGAAATCACCCCTCGTTCTAAGATCTCTTGAGCCAAAAAATATGGGCATGGGTCATGATGTGAACTACTCTTCAAACTATGTTTCCAAGGTTGTTCATACATGTATATGCTTTTTTTGCCTGCAAAATTATGCATAATAGTGTGTTTAGTGTGAACGCACCCTTAGTGATGAAGGCAGAGAATTTTCTTTTTGGAGTGTAGCTATTTCACTCAGACTCTCTCCAAATAGACAATAACCTGTGAAATAATTTCTTAGGTGAGATGTTTTTTTCTTTTTAAGGTTATGGGGGGGGGGAGGTGATAGGATACAAAAATAAGTATGAAGCTGAAGGCAGCCTTAGTGATGAAGGCAGAGAATCTATCTATGATGCTATTTCAAATCTTCGAATGTGTTCAATGATTTCTTTGATTGACGTCTGGTAGAGGTGTATGGACCGGGGCGCAGGGGGGGGGGGGAGGAGATGCAAACATAATTCATTATGTGAACGCACTCTTTAGTGATGAAGGCAGATAATCTTAAATCTGACTCAGGAGTGTTACGTTTTCACTCAGACTCTCTTCCAAATGACAAATAATCTCTTTAAAGGACAAGTCCACCCCAACAAAAACTTGATTTTAATAAAAAGAGAAAAATTCAGCAAGGATAATACTGAAAATTTCATCAAAATCGGATGTAAAATAAGAAAGTTATGGCATTTTAAATTTTCGCTTCATTTTACTGATATGCACATCTAGGTCGGTATGCAAATAAGGAACTGATGACATCCCTCACTCACTATTTCTTTTGTATTTTATTATATGAAATATTTTTATTTTCTCGTCATTGTCATGTGAATTGAAGTTTCATTTCTCTCTGAACATGTGGAATTCCATTATTTAACATTTTATGCTTCAGGCAAGGAGGTCCTAATCATCGAATTCGTAAAAATTGAAATATTGTATAATTCAAAAAAAAAAAAGAAATAGTGAGTGAGTGACATCATTGACTCTCTCATTTGGATGTAACTGGCTCGTTCATATACATGTAACTACTTTGTTGAAAATAAGCGAAACTTTGAAATATCATAATTTTGTTATTTTACATCTGATTTTGATGACATTTTCAGCAATGTGCTTGTCTGATTTTCCTCTATTGATTCAAATCAACATTTTTCTGAGGTGGACTTGACCTTTAAATTACTCGGACTTGTTTGTCTTGTGGGGGTGGCTGGACTGTCTAGTGAGGCTGAGCGAGGGAGTGGTCATGGGGTGACTTGGAGGGGAAAGAGTATTTGTGATAACTTTTCAGTTTTAAGTGGGTCACTCTAAATTTATACATTTAGCTTTTCCCAGGAAATCATTTTGATTTTCAGGATTCTTATTGACTGCAAGCGATCAATATTTTGTATACACATGCAGTGCCGCCAGGTATATAGAGGCACATCCAGCCCCTGCCCCCCCCCCTTGAGAGTTGAGAGGCACAAAAGAAAATTACATGTATGGGGATATGTCATTAATATTAAACAAGTGAGGACCATTATTTTTGTTTTGCTTGTCAAAATTGTCCAAAATGACAAATGACTCCGGCCCGCCCCACCCCCCCCCCCCCCCGTTTTGGAAAATTCTGGGTCCGCCCCTGTGTACATGTACATACATGTACGCTGTACATTTAAAAACAATGTTTTGTAGTACAAGCATGCAGAATAGCTCACATTATCACAGCAGGGGGTACTGTTCCAGGACTGAGTCCCCCCTTTGGCCAGCACTTACAGTAATAATTTTGAAGGCAAGCTGCATTCTAAATCCTATGGGGGCAGGGGAAGTCAGTCAGTGTCATGAAAATCATTATGAAATGAAGGACAAAAATCACAAAATAAGTCTTGGGCTTGATATTCCTACATGTAAGAGTTATATCAGGTTTCTGTAGGAAGGTATTTGGCATCAATTGTGTGAGCATTCATGTGCATTATATTTTTTGAAGCTCTGTACAAAATCAGAGGATATCAGTTTGTTGAAAATGAAATGTAAAAGTATTTGTATTTTGAAATTTAAGTTCATTTTTTTAATGAATAATTTTTTTTCCGGTACTTACTGTAAACTTTAATATATGTGTATTAATTTATTATTTTGTCTTTTTTCCCTTCCCCTGTTATGAAGGTTCAGGTACTGCTCTGGTGTTGAAGTACATCATGCGGGGTTTGAAAGTCGTGTTAGAGTCTCAGCCCACCGAGGGAGCAGATGACAGCACCAAGGCGTTGACAGAGTTCCTCAAGGATGTCGATGGTCTTCGGAAGGAGGAGGACTTGGAGAGAGTGGCAGGGCTGGTGGAGAAACACAAACTCTCACTGGAACATCTTCCTACCAAGAGTCTCAAATCAAGAGAGGTGAATATGGCGTAAGACTGTTTTAAAGGGCCACTGATGTGAATACTCAAGTATCAATTATCCGACATTCGATTCTTACAAAAGAAAACCAAACTTTTTTATACATTCATTCATTTTTAGTGAAATATGAATTGTGTGAAAATATAATTATATATGTCTCTGTCTATTATTCTTTTACAACTTTTTTCTCATGATAGGTTATAGTCTGCATGCATTATTACAGCAAAGTGATTAGAAACTATTTTATAATAGGTGTATTATTTCAAGCATGGCGATTGGCCAATACGCGTCACATGACATCCAAATTTTTTTGTGCGTGCATGGCAGTGCAAAATGTGTGAAACGAAAATTGACATTGCACGCTCAAGCAGGCCAGTGCGGTAGAAGTCCCGGGAGAAGTCCAGCAAAACTGTATCGTAACTTTTTAAGAATTTGTTTCTGTGTTGCTATTTTATAAAACAAATAATGCACTTGCTCTGTCATGCGTAAAAGTAAGTGCAGAGAAAGCTCGGTTTCTTCAGATGGTTCACACTGGGCACTTGCCACCAGCGGCTTGTACACAGTGCGGCACCTATCTAAATAAACCTCATGAGCTTTGCATTTCCACTAATACACTCGGCTGCATGCATTATTTGTAAATTGGTGGAATGTATGACTAGGTGATAGGGTTGAAGGTTTAATTCCAGCTATGTGTAGCCATGTACATGTTGTAATGGGGATGTTAAGTATGATACTTGTAACAGAAATATTTCATCATCAGCAAGCTTTGGATGAAATATCTCAAAGTTTAAAAACAAATTAGGACAACTTAGTAGGACCTACATGTATTGCATTGTAGGAGCGACTTTCTGTTTCCTAGAAAGAGTTCCTTACAGGAATAAGGAGACTACATGTACGTGTATTTTCATGCCATAAATTGTGATAATCCTGAAAATATTTTTTTTTCTGATCCGTCTTCAAAATTGTGAAATTTTGAGGTACAAGGTTTTAAAAGCTCACCAATATATCTAATTATCTATATACAGGTGTGGAAAGCTCTAGTCCCTCATTTGTCTGTGCAGTCCATACTAGAAAACATTGTGAGACTAGCATCGATGGGTCTGTTCAAACCGAAGAGTCCTGAGGTGGAAGTGATATGCAGGCGATTGCAGACACCGAAGGACCTGTCGGAGGCGCACGTCCATCCGTTTAGTGTACTAATGGCGCAACGCATCTACCGCTCCAAGAAGGTGGAGAAGACCAAGGCACACTGGGAGATCAACAAGGAACTCATGAAAGCCTTGACAGAAGCTTACTATAAAGCTTTTGAGGTGAGTTAGTCCCCCCCCAAAAAAAAAGTTCACTCATGTGATATTGATATAAGAGGGTCCTTTCATAGTTCAGACCAACAGGAAAACTAAGAATACCAGGTATCCTGTAATTGGAAAGTTCCCCTTGACCTACCCCGATCAGAAAATACCTGGTATTTTGGCCAGCCTGAGTATGAAAGAAAATTATTCATGATATTCCAGGACTACATGTACCTGCTGAGTCATGGGGACTTGTCAAGATACAAGAACATTTGGAGGTATATTTTCCAAGGTTTCAAGTATTCTTGCAATGTGAAAGCATATCACAAGTCATGTACAAAACATTTCATGTAAGGGCGCTTGGGATAATTGCTTGGAGAGCTACCAATCTTGAATCACATGCCTTTTCTGCTACTTAGATCATACTGTACATGTTCATAACTTTCAGAACTTACACTTGAAAGGTCTGGTTAGGGTTGATGTGAATGCAGAAAATAATAATCAATTATTTTTAAGCCTGAGCAAGTTGTAAACTGTAATAATTGAGTTTGTTCGAATGTACCTGGAGAGAAATGGGTAGTTTCTAAGTCACGTGCAAAGAAATTATGGTTACTTTGTGGAGCATTGTGGCCCAGTGGATTAGTCTCTGGCCTTGAAAACAGAAATACAGGGAGCAAAGAATATTCCTTAATTGTTCATTTCAGATTGTGTAAGCTTTCCTATTCTGACTCCTCCTCTCATGCATTCCTTGTTTCTGCTATCCAGGTCTCAGAAAAAACCGGCAAGCGATATCTCCTTGCAGTTGATGTCAGCTCGTCCATGGCGCTGAGTGGTGTGAATGGAACGAGGAATATCGCCGCCCGAGAGGCCGCTGCCACCATCGCGCTGATGATCGCCAAGAAAGAAGAAGGCAGCCGTATCATGGGTTTCACATCAGAGCTTAAAGAGATCCCCATCACTGCTAACATGAAACTGGAGGATGCTGTCAAAAAGATGGGAGAGGTTTGTGATAATTATTTTCAGTTTTATTCAATCGGGGGACGCCTCACCATTAATCTAAATCGCTATCCTTGAGGGTCCTGACATAAAATCGTATCTAGAATGTATTATATATTGTCATTTTTATTCCTTTATTCCAAATTATTTTTTACGTCTTGAATTTTGATGCAAGTAGATTAACTGTAATCTAACCCCGCGGAATAGCAGTTGGACCTGTTACAGAAAAAGATAAAAACCTTCCAATGATAGCAACCATGTAAATTTTGCTACACCCATGGTAACAGGGTTTGGTAAGAGATAGAAATCAAGGTTTCTTGTAGTACTGGTAGTTCTTTTTAAAGGGCACCCAGGTTTTATTGTATGTGGTCTCTTTAAAATCAAAACATCATTTATTACTTTATAGAAATCAAGATTTCTTGTAGTAGTTCTTTTTAAAGGGCGCCCAGGGGACCGTTTCATCAACATTTTTGTCTGACAAGTTGTCAGATCTGACATCTTTCCCTGATTCTGATTGGCTGAGAGGCACTGTAACTATAGTAACTGTCGGATAAAATGGGACTTGTCGGATAAAACGTCCGACAAGTCCTTTCATGAAACGCTCCCCAGGTTTTATTGTATGCTGTCTCTTTAAAATCACAAACATCATTTATTACTTTATAGAACATTTATTCATGATACAGAAAGGGGTAGAGATTAAACTCACAGTTTCAAACCTGTTTCTTTTCCCCAGGGTTGGCCATTTTTACCTGTCACTCGCAGCAATTGCTCTTAGCCATTTATCTTTCATCTTTGTTATTATTATATTTAATTCATTCTCCAGTCTCAACAGAACCGCTATAGAACTAAAGGCCAATATTTTGGCATCCAGAAATGAATAAATTTGGACACATGTGGCATTGTGACAAGTTGTTATATTCACAATTTGGGTTTTCTTTTCATGTAAGAAAGTCCCCTGACATTGTGCTGCACCCAACCCAGGTGTAGTAAATGGGTACCAGGCCGGATTTATTCCTTGTGTGCACTGGGCGCTGGAAATGGGAGCTCGAGCTAAAGGCGGGGGATGATAATAAGAGTGCACCTCAGAATAGATGACACAAAGCTTTTTCCCCATGTTTTCTATTTTTTTGCTCATCATGTAGGGACAGGGATTGTCCGCTTGAAAATTATCTTTTCCGTTTCTGAAAACCTGTAATTCCCTTGAAACTTGATCTAAAATTAAAATGTCATAGAACATGTACTCAGCAGAAACACTGATTTTATTTTGCAAATGTAAATTTTTACAGGAATAATGAAGTACCAACACAGATTTTCTGGAAATACCAGGAAACAGAAAATCACTCTCCCCGATAATAATGAAAATACATGTAGCTCCCTTATTTGATTCTTTAAAAACGCACAATCACATATACAGGCATAAAATATCCACAGTATACACAAGATACAAGTAACGACACACGTTCAAAAATGTAGTAAGCAGTCCAGCAAAATCGCAGACAAAATTATTGTTTTCATAATGATGCCCCTTTACTTTAGCAACTTTGCTTTCCTTGCAGTTTCTTGAATGTTCTCATGTTATACTGCAATATGTTAAGTATTATTCTATAATTTTGTACATTTTTGACGACCTTTGTTGCAGCTGTCAATGGGTCAAACAGACTTTGCTCAACCAATGCTGTGGGCTGCTAAGAACAAGATAGCAGTGGATCAGTTCATCATGTGCACAGACTGCGAGACCTTCAGCGGAGATGTGTCGGCAGGAGATGCCCTTTCTCAGTATCGCCAAGCCATGAAGATCGATGCCAAGGTTGCCATCGTTGCCATGACGTCCAACAGCTTCTCCATGGCGAACCCAGAGGACCTAGGCATGCTTGATATAGCCGGATTTAATGGCCAGGCAGCCAAACTCTTACAAAGTATGACGCTGAATTTTCAGTGATGCATGATACCTATTTGAAAGAGTGCAACAATATTTATTATGATCATTATTATGTCTGAATGCTTTGATTCAGTATATTATGTTATTGCAATTGTGGCACATGCAAGTACTTTCTGTGGCGCTCAGGGCAGGTGCCCATACATGGAGTGGACTTCTTCCTTCTTACCTATGCCAATCCTACACGGAAACTACCGGTTGTGTAACATTTCTTTTTGCAAAGGACTCATCCAAGGTCTCTGAAAAATAAAGGTGCAGTGAATTCCCCTTCAATGTGAATTTCAGACGGGTATTTTTAATGAAATAATGAATTTTGGTAAAAAACAAGCCATAGGCCCTTTTTCGGAACTCTAGTTTAACTATGGTCTAAAGCTGTGGAATATCTAAGATAGCCAAATGTGACACAATCTCTCGCAATAGAGATTAATTAAATTCATCTGTACCTTTGACCTTCAATATCATTCATAACTGTTATGGTATTTGAAATTGTTTTCCTTTACCATGAATACTATGGGGGGGGGGGGGAGGAAGCACAGTAAAGAAATAATAGATCATGGGTTGAATTAAACCTACTTACAGGTCAAAAACTGGCAATAATATTTTGCTTCATCTGTGATTTGAAAATGGACAATGAATTGCATATTGCTACCAGCATTAGATTTTAAATGCTTTAATTACTATTTCCCTAACCTAATAGTCTAGATATCTTGGGGGCAATCTCCTATTTGAGCATCTGCAATCAAACTTGAAATGATAGATTTGCCATGTAAAATCGTACTTATTCACAGTCATAAATGCCTAAATGCCAGAAATTCTGTTACAGATGTTTACTTAGCCAATAAAATGGCACAATATCAGTAGCTTATAACAGAAACTTCTCATTTATCAATTTGTTTGTGAAACAGGGTTTGTGCCATACATTCATAGTAAAACGCGTACCAGTACACACAGATTATTAAAGAAAAAAACATGTAACTATTACCAATTTTTTACTGCGAGGTTACTTTCTCTCTCAGACATGCCAAATCTTTTTAGTCTTGAGTAGAACATGGCTTCACATGTAGGAAAAGTGTTTTATTATCATCACCTTTATAATAGCTATCGGCCTTTTTATTGTCGAAAGAATTTCTGCATATGAAAATAAGAAAAATATTGTTTTCTCAATCGGGGAGAATCTGCATGTTAGGGGTGAGTTTTTAGCTCACAGTGCTACAAACAGACCAATATCATGGATAAAGTAGTTGCTGATTATTATTTTATTGATTTATAGAATTATTATCAATTATGGAATAGTGGGTCCCTGTTTCCAATTTACACAAAATACATCCTGGAAAACTGACCAAAATTGATTTCATTACGTGCCCATAGGTGTGATTGTGGTTGAGTCTGCGAGTGAGCAGAAAAAGAAAATTGTGCCTTGTTTTGGTCAAAAAAACTTGTAAAATTAAAATTCCAGTGTAACGTTTGGCTGTGCCAAAGTATTAGACCACTGTTTTGGGAGTTATTATTGTTATATATTTAAGATTGTTAATAATAGACCATTTATTCATTGTGTCTGAATTTTGTGGTCCTCTTTTTAAAGAAATTATTTGGATATTAAATGAAATTATGCAAATTGATTTTCTTTTCCAACTTTGAACACCTTTATGTAAATGACTTGTTTTTAAATAATGCAGTACTTTCTATGTGTTTACTGCAAATGATAGTAATACAAATTGCAGTAGTCTGTGCATAGTTGTTTGATATGTAGATATTGTGTTTTCATGGCGGCATTATGTTTGCATGATGATAAGATTTCTCAATCTTGACCTAGTAACTTAATTTAAGTACACACCGTTTATAATCCATGTTAAGTTATGCATGTACGAGTAGCCTGATTATGGGTAAATGTTCACATAAAACAGGAATAAACATTACAGAGGCCTGTCTCTTTAAATACAAAATCTTAAACTTTGATGTGTGTTGTACATGTATGTAGTGTTGATCATTAGGATAAAAACACATGTGAAGGAACAAAAGTATCAAATTCTAGCAGACACTGTAATGACTGTATTACTGAAAAATTATTATGCAATATCTCTACTGGTGAAAAAATTGTTAGGATAGGTAGTATGTGTAGCAGAAATAAAACTGTTCCAGTCACTTACATTTTCACCTTTTGTGAAGCACTGATCAACAAGTTTCAGATACGGTTCCGTTTAAGGGCTTCAGTTTACAAGATATCACAGATAGAGATTCGGTGGATTCGCAATACGGTACGCCACCTATCGGTTGGGGTCGACATCGCAGGCGCAGGCAGCGCACAGTGCTTGTGTGCTATAATGTGACTGTGATCTCAGATCTAGTTTTTGTTTTTTGGTGAATGCGGGTTGACGAACCAAAAAAAAAAAGGGATATTACTGATCGTGGCATACCATCCCAAGCCAAGAGAAAAAAAAGGAAGAACTTGAGCCGCGCCAGCCAGCGCAATACACGTACAATCACATGCATGCAGTGCGCACCACAGAGATTAATTTCAGTGCTGACTTTTTCCCCATGAGGCTTTGTGAAGTTTGGCCTGTCTGCTGTAATAGACAGGTGGCATATCGTATTGAGAATCCACTGCATTGGTACATTTTAGTTTCGGTGGGTGTTCCATAAAGCCGTTGTGATCCTTTCTTTTGCGAGATGATACATATGATCCCTATGTCATTCATTTAGGATATAAGAACATGTTCCTGTCGTTCGTAAAGTTGTGCGTAACTTTACGAGCAGCTTTATGAAACACCCACCTGATCTTTTAAAGTCAAGTCCTTGTTAACCAATGCCCTTTAAATATGTTCAGAGAATTTGATTGCCCTATGTTGATGTAGAAAGGGTAAAGTTTTTTTTTATTATATGCTGCAAGAAGACGTACGATGGAGAGTTTTATTATTTTGTGTAGTACACAACTCACATTCATGTAAGAGGGGAAAATATTCATGAAATAAATTACGTAAAGATTTACTTGAGAAACACAATCACCAAGCAAAGAGAAATTTGTGAATATGCTATGTATCACAATAGATACAAGTATGAAAGATATTATTAAAGATACAGAAATTGAATTATATAGGGAAATGGAAGATGAATTTATGTGAATACATGTTTCTATAATTGTATCATATTTTATCTATTGCACTACATGTACTGGCAGAATGTTCCAAAATGATTTCTTTATCTAGGGTTGAAAAAAGGGAAAATTTACATTTTTTTTCCCTCTGCTCCAACCATGAATATTGCTATTTATCACAGCTGCACAGTAGAACATAATAAAAGGTTCAGAAACTGAATTATACCAATGGAAATATTGAAAATGAAAGATCTAGGATTTATATGCTTTTAAATATATATGGCATTTTACCACAGACATTATTCCAAAATGAATTTCCTTTGGTATAAATTTCTTACTTCAACCATGAAATGAAATATTTTAAATTGTGCAAAACTCTTCTGTGAGATTTATCATGGTTTAGGGGTGGGGTGTTTGATTTTTTTTCTGAATAAATCACCTTTCACTGATATAAAAAGGGAAACGGTTCTTACAATAAAGCCCAGGTTACCTGTCCTAAGTGAGCATGATGCAGGGTAACATAAAATGAAAACAGTACAGTAATTTACACATATTTGTTCACTTCATATCCAAGATATTACATTGGCGTACAAATTTGAAATTAACTCTTTATTGCTTTTAAAATATTTTTTCTCTATTCATTTTGATTAAATAAGATTTTGTGATTAAAAAATGTTTTCTAGCTATTTTTTCAATAATTTTCTTTGAATTTAAGATTGCACATTTTTTAAAATTTTACTCAATTTCAGAATGATTTTTTCTTTGAGAGGCTGGAAAGTATATATATGGAACTGTACATGAGAGTATGTATTGTGAATTTTCTGAATTGTTCAAATATTCTACCCATTTATTAATCATATTGTATCTCAATGGAATTATGACTTACAATATGTATGGAACAAATGAATTTTAAGCATATTTTTCTTTTCAAAAGGCATTTATTACATGAATGCCTAGCAATGATTTCATATGAAATGAATATTGTGCAGAAAATGCCATTAAAATCAAGTTCATACTATCTTGCAATTAAAAAAGAACCAAATGAAATTTCAACCAAATTTGAGTTATCAATATATTTTCATATTTCACAGTACACTCCTCTCTTTGATCAACCTTATGTTCACTCATCCTACTAAAATACATGTATATGCCAGTATCAGAAAGCATTGGTACCACTGTGTAATTTGCATCAACTTCAGTCTAAGGAATATTATTGTTAATTTAAAGTTGATTTTAGGTCTGGAATTCAATTGGAAATTTTGCAGTTAGTTGCATGTGTGCAATTTATTATCCCTTGCAAAAAGTGATTTCTTCTGACATTTGACCCAGTAGTTGCAAAAAAAGATTTGCAATGAAAAACTCATGGCTGATTACAAATAGGTTTCTTGCCACACACCCCCTTTCAAGACATGAATTTTGATTTCGGGGAAAATGTAAATTCATAAATTTCTTCCTTCTATCATCGCCAGGCAACATAATCAGAGTTATCTAATTTAAATTCAGAAATACTTCTCATTGAATGACTGAGTGAAAAGCTTTTGTTCACGTTTTGTATCATAAGAAAACATTTGGTTCAGTCGTTTGCTTTAATAGTCACATTGTAATTTCTTATCTGATTAATATTCTGTAACGGTTGGCACCTCTGCATAATACACAGTATGAGCGACTTGTGTTCTGGGGAGCATTACATGAAAAAATAGTGATCTTTCACCAACTGCTGTTATAAGCTACTTCAAATCTTGCATATGATTGACTGAGAGTAATTTAGTTTGTGAACATTGCTAACAATTTTTGTTTTTAATTCTCCTGATGTTGGTCCATGTATTACATACCAATGAAACACATGAAGTATGCTTTGTTGGGTCCTAGAATGGTGAATTTGCAAGTGCTCGATTGATACACAGTGCCTAAACACATGGGTAAAATAAAATGGAAGTGTGTGGAATGTTTTGTGCAAGTGCCACGTTGTATAGTTCCAACCCTCACCTTTTAATATGGAGTAATGCAAGTTTAAATCCTATTCCAGCACTCTACCATGCTTTGGCAAAATGCTTATATAATGTGTATTTGCCACTCTCTACCCAGGTGTTAGATGGGTACTCTGAAAAAATGTTGAAGCAAATGGAGTATGCTAGACAACGTGGTCATGGTAGCTCTTGCTGGAATGCTCCTCAAGGAGTGGATAATGTGTACAAACTTGGACGTGGCTGATGCATTAAGAGCTATTTATAAGCAGAAATATTGTGATTGTGACTTTGCACCCATATCATAGCCATATTTAAAGAATTAGCCAGATATTTTGTCAAAGGTATATATAAAATGAAATCTTCATCAGACATTAACGTATGAATGTTTAATTATTGTTAAGAAAAATAGGAATAAAATTAAAATTTCTTGTTGTGAAAAGTGCATTAGAGTTGAATATTCATTTGTGTTGCCAAAGCAGGAATGGAGTACAGGGAGAAGGGGTCTGAATTATGATGGGTATTTTAATAAAGCATGGGAGAATTGGGGAGAGATAAGATTGAGCACTTAATAATAATGACTACCATTTAGTAGTTAACTATATGACGTTTACAAACGATTTAAAACAAAAGTACATAATTACAATACAAATACACGCAAAGAAATTAATTGAAAAAGAGGCATGTTTTTAGAAGTTTCTTAAGATGATCTGAAGAGTTTGATGATTTAATGAAAGTGGGATGTTCCATTGTTTAGAAGCAGTAACACTATACGTAAAATCACCTGTTTTTGTACGAGTTTTGGGTATGGCAAGCAAATATGGGTCTTTAGATGAACGGAGATTAGGGCCAGTTGGTCTATGGGAAGCACTTGATCTACACTCGCTTCGACTACTTTCCATTTGGTCTCATTTCATTTCCTATACCAAGTTAGTCAATTATCCAATTAGTCAAAGTTTTTTATGATTAGATAAACTGTGTGTGAATCAAATTTTAATTTGACTGAGTGCAAAGTAATTAGTAAACAAAATAAAGTAGAAATTACACGTTGGCATTACGTCAGGTGTATGTAGTCCAAACGACAAATAGACCCAATGTCCAATGTGGTATAAGACTGAGAAGTATATGGATTGACTACTTGTAGATCCGTCACAGGAGGGAATGGGAGTTGGAAAGAACATCATGGGTGTCTTTGAAAAAAAAAAAAAAAACAGTGTGTATTTCAAAGGATTATTCATATATTTTATACATTTCTGTTTACCATAATACACTGCATGAATCAAGGATATATCCATACTTTTGTAATCACATCTTCAATACGGAAATTCATGTATCTCTTTTGCATAAAGATTAAAATCTTTCATTACTCTTGGTCATGTACATATAGGTATTGTTTTCACATGACATGGTTTTGACAACTCCACTTTCATATGACATGGTTTTGACAACTCCACTTTCATATGACATGGTTTTGACAACTCCACTTTCACATGACATGGTTTTGACAACTCCACTTTCATATGACATGGTTTTGACAACTCCACTTTCACATGACATGGTTTTGACAACTCTACTTTCATATGACATGGTTTTGACAACTCCACTTTCACATGACATGGTTTTGACAACTCCACTTTCATATGACATGGTTTTGACAACTCCACTTTCACATGACATGGTTTTGACAACTCCACTTTCATATGACATGGTTTTGACAACTCCACTTTCACATGACATGGTTTTGACAACTCCACTTTCACATGACATGGTTTTGACAACTCCACTTTCATATGACATGGTTTTGACAACTCCACTTTCACATGACATGGTTTTTACTTTTCCACTTTTGGACATGTTTTTGACAACTCACTTTCACATGACATGGTTTTGACAACTCCACTTTCATATGACATGGTTTTGACAACTCCACTTTCATATGACATGGTTTTGACAACTCCACTTTCATATGACATGGTTTTGACAACTCCACTTTCATATGACATGGTTTTGACAACTCCACTTCATATGACATGGTTTTGACAACTCCACTTTCATATGACATGGTTTTGACAACTCCACTTTCATATGACATGGTTTTGACAACTCCACTTTCATATGACATGGTTTTGACAACTCCACTTTCACATGACATGGTTTTGACAACTCCACTTTCATATGACATGGTTTTGACAACTCCACTTTCATATGACATGGTTTTGACAACTCCACTTTCATATGACATGGTTTTGACAACTCCACTTTCATATGACATGGTTTTGACAACTCCACTTTCACATGACATGGTTTTGACAACTCCACTTTCATATGATATGGTTTTGACAACTCCACTTTCATATGATATGGTTTTGACAACTCCACTTTCACATGACATGGTTTTGACAACTCCACTTTCATATGACATGGTTCTGACAACTCCACTTTCATATGACATAGTTCTGACAACTCCACTTTCATATGATATGGTTTTGACAACTCCACTTCCATATGACATGGTTTTGACAACTCCACTTTCACATGACATGGTTTTGACAACTCCACTTTCACATGACATGTTTTAGACAACTCCACTTTCATATGACATGGTTTTGACAACTCCACTTTCACATGACATAGTTTTGACAACTCCACTTTCATATGATATGTTTTTGACAACTCCACTTTCATATGATATGGTTTTGACAACTCCACTTTCACATGACATGGTTTTGACAACTCCACTTTCATATGACATGGTTCTGACAACTCCACTTTCATATGACATAGTTCTGACAACTCCACTTTCATATGATATGGTTTTGACAACTCCACTTCCATATGACATGGTTTTGACAACTCCACTTTCACATGACATGGTTTTGACAACTCCACTTTCACATGACATGGTTTTGACAACTCCACTGTCACATGACATGGTTTTGACCACTCCACTTTCACATGACATGGTTTTGACGACTCCACTTTCATGACATGGTTTTGACAACTCCACTTTCATATGACATGGTTTTGACAACTCCACTTTCATATGACATGGTTTTGACAACTCCACTTTCATATGATATGGTTTTGACAACTCCACTTTCATATGACATGGTTTTGACAACTCCACTTTCATATGACATGGTTTTGACAACTCCACTTTCATATGATATGGTTTTGACAACTCCACTTTCATATGACATGGTTTTGACAACTCCACTTTCACATGACATGGTTTTGACAACTCCACTTTCATATGACATGGTTTTGACAACTCCACTTTCATATGACATGGTTTTGACAACTCCACTTTCATATGATATGGTTTTTGACAACTCCACTTTCATATGACATGGTTTTGGACAACTCCACTTTCATATGATATGGTTTTGACAACTCCACTTTCATATGACATGGTTTTGACAACTCCACTTTCATATGATATGGTTTTGACAACTCCACTTTCACATGACATGGTTTTGACAACTCCACTTTCATATGACATGGTTTTGACAACTCCACTTTCACATGACATGGTTTTGACAACTCCACTTTCATATGACATGGTTTTGACAACTCCACTTTCATATGACATGGTTTTGACAACTCCACTTTCATATGATATAGTTTTGACAACTCCACTTTCATATGACATGGTTTTGACAACTCCACTTTCATATGACATAGTTTTGACAACTCCACTTTCACATGACATAGTTTTGACAACTCCACTTTCATATGATATGGTTTTGACACCTCCACTTTCATATGATATGGTTTTGACAACTCCACTTTCACATGACATGGTTTTGACAACTCCACTTTCATATGACATGGTTTTGACAACTCCACTTTCATATGACATGGTTTTGACAACTCCACTTTCATATGATATGGTTTTGACAACTCCACTTTCATATGACATGGTTATTATAACTCCATAAGGTATGGATTCAACAACTTCATTTTTATATGATATGGCTTTCACTTATACACATAAACTCGATACATTTTTGTTATTCACTACAAAGCTCTTTGGTAATGCAGTATACACCCTCACTCCTGTATAATGTGACCACATGCCAAGTACATCATGTGCATAATATAGCGAGAAAAATTCAAATAAATTTTGACTTTTTCGATCCTTAAATTTATATGATGCAAGGATAGAATTGGGCTAAAATAGGACCCCCTTTTTTCATGATCACATGAACTTCATGGATTTTGCTTTTAAATTGGCAACAATGGCTAATTCAAACATATATTTTTAAAGTCCATTTTAATAATTGGCATTTTTTTTAATGGGGGATCGAGGGAGTGGATATGTACCATCTTACACAAACCTCAAGAGTATTTTTGTTCAGCTTTATAAAAATCATTGAGAATCCACAAAGTTTTCTTACACAATAAATTAGGTGTTTGGAAATGACAGGGTGTTGCCATCTTGAAGAATCTAATACTGATCATAAAATGATTCAACTTGAAATAACTCTTCACCATCTCAATGACCTTAAAACCACACAAACATAAAACAAATATTGGCTTTGAATCAAAACAATAATAAAAGAATATCAAATAAAACATGAAATGGAAATACACATATTTCTAAAAACAAATGGATAGACATTTGAAGATGCTTTAAAAATCTAGTAGTTTAGCTTTTCAGATAGCTTTATACCTTATCACATAAAGATTTAAAGATGATTAAAGTAATGTATTTTCCCAATAGATTAACTTTTTGGCTAACCATCACTGAAATTGGGAAAATATGCAATATAACATTGATAATCTGGGGTCTGAATGATGGAAAACTTTCAATTCTGGCACTACTCAGATTAAAATATATTCAAAACTCAAATACTATGTCAAGATTTATCGCAATGACATGGTAGAAGTAAAACACTGCATTTTCATCTACAGGGACATGATTTTCATTTTTTTTAATTTTTTTTTTTGGGGGGAAGATTGGGTTTCGGTCAGTGTTATGCACCAGGCCTGAAAACCATGGCCAAGGCCAAGAACTGACTGCCAGAAGTCAAGGTCAAGGACAATGTAATGCCACATAATTGTCCTTTAGGCCAGCCTAAAGCCCAATGGCAGCCTCAAAGAGAACATATTGTCTTTTGGTGTACTAAAAACACTCAATGTATCTTCATCCGTTTCCATTGTTTTTAATTCAAAGGAACATGCACTACACAATATTATTTACAGTCATTTACAAAATATTTGAGAGATACAGATGCAGTAAAACCGGTATCTCTTCACTATTCATTTATACAATATACATAAAGGAGCTCAGTGAAATATAATTGAAAATTAAATAGCATTCAACCATGAATCAATCGAGACAGAGGACACAAGACCTCGTATGGTAGAGTGATATATGTGTTTCCTAATACATGCATGCAAGTTGCACCCATATGACTTCAATCACTTGCATTATACTGAGAGTGTACTCAACACTATGCATCAAACACCATGTTTTTCTTTCATAGCAATGATAAAACTCATAAAAATGAAATTGCCTATTAAGATCACCCTTGCATAAAAGTTGCATGCGCATTTTTATGGCCAAGGGGAAATTTTTCCTCTATTGGGAAATTGCCTATTCAGAAAACTTCTTATTATTTTGATTCACTTAAATCTGGCACTAAAAACTGTATCAAGGATAATGTTAAAAGTACATAAAAAAGACTTATACATGTGACATAGGTGATTGAATGGGAGTGACGGAATAAAAGAAAACAGCGATTTTCATAAACTTCTTGGTAAACAAAAAAGCAAAAAGCAGACACTGAAAATGTAAAATGTGTGAATAAACATCATTAAGATGTATTCAAATGAGAAGATTTACATAAAAAAATATTCATCCTTTCTTGATAAAAAAAAAACGAATCCACACCTGAACTTAATCTTTTATTCCATCCAGATCTAAAAAGGCTATTTTTCTCATTATTTACATACAGGTACCTGTTTCTTTTACATACAGTTTTTCACCAAGTCAATATCTAAAATACATAGCATAGTTTTAAATCCTGATCTAATTATTGGCTTTAATAAGAAGGACCAAAATATAGATTAATTTATTTGTATTTTGACTACGAACTTTGACACCACATGCATTCTAGAGCAAAGTACATTACTAATTTATTGAGGGGAATAAAATTAGAATTACATAAGGAGCCAATCCACAATTAAATGTGCAGGTGATTTCTATTTAATTCCAAAGATTCTCTGGTTCAGACAGTCTTTATGTGATTAGTATACATAGAATCAGAGGAAATACGGCGTTGTCGTCCTAGCCGGAATCACACGTTCACTATCTGGAACATTACGGAATAGTTTGGCTTCTCGGGTGGTGGCGTCGTTAAAAGCGAGTATCGATGCGATGTTTCCGCAGCGGTAGCAATAGTTGGGGGCACTCCACACTGTTACTAGCTTGTCATCAAACATGTACTTGTATCCTTCTTGCACAAGCTGGTGAGCTCGACATATCAGCTTCAGGTTGTTGATGTGAACAAACTAGGGAAAAAAAAGAAATGTACGGATATTTAATGCCTGGGAATTTTTTACAATTTCATCTTGACTATGCATCAAAGGCTTTCTTGTTTAATTTCATACTCTTATTTATTCATTAAAAAATTATTTTTTTCCCATTTTATTTATATAATATTTTTGGCTGCTGTTTTCTAATTTCATACTACGTTTATGCAAATATACTCGTGTTCAGAGGGACTACCCAATTAAAGAGATGGTCCGGGCTGAAGATATTTATATCTCAATAAATATAGTAAAATTCACAGAGCAAAATGCTGAAAATTTCATCAAAATTGGAATACAAATATAACGAAGTTATTGAATTGTAAAGTTTATCAATATTTTGTGAAAACAGTTATATGCACATCGTCATGAATATTCATAAGGTGGTCTGATGATGTCACATCTTCACTTTCCTTTTTCTTATGTTATTACATGAAATCATAAATGTTTTATTTTTTCATACATGTGTAAATGTGTCTCCATTATGATGAAATAAGTTGCAGCAATAAATAACTAATGAACTTAATCAGTTGTCCAGTCCAATTGTTTTAGATCTTGGTAGAAAATTCTTGAATAAACCTAATTTCCTATAATAAAATACAAAAGAACAAGTGGGGATATGACATCATCAGCCCACCTAAAGAATATTTATAAAGACATGCCTAAAACTGTTTCACCAGAATAATGCAAATCTTTAAAATTCAATAACTTTATTTGTTATCCAATTTTGATCAAATTTTCAGCATTTTGCTCTGTGAATTTTACTCATTTATTGATATAAACATTTCCACCCTGGACCATCCCTTTAAGGATAATTCAGAAAGAATGGGAAACTATGGTTTTTAAAGTGAAGATCAAAGGAATGCATTATATAATGAATTTACTATTCAAGTACTACCCTAAAATTTGGCAACTCTAGAATATTAACTGCATGACCTTGCATTCCATAAAAGCATGTTACATAGTGAAATGATGACATGCTGAAAAATGTAAAAGACATTATGTGTCATGAAATTGGTATGAAAGTGACTGGAATGTTCATTTTCCATCAAAGAAAGCAGTGTTATACAAATAGTACCCCAGACTTAAATGTATATCATGAGTGATGCTATTCTCGATATCCTGATACCATGAAAAAAGCTTCATTGTCCTGATATTTCATCAATTTATTGGAGCACATTCATATACGGCAAGAATAAAAATGAAACAAATGACACTTTAAAGTTTCCAATGACATCTTAGAAAAGAGGTTGATCCTCATTTGCAAATCCATAGCTACTTATCCAATATCATACATGTACACATACAAAATTATCAGATTTTTAAAGAGCAAATCATAAAACAGATATGACCAATACAAGTTGTTAAAAAGAAATATGATTGAAGATTAGATTTCTGTTTTCATACTGACCTCATTTGTAACCTTTGAACCAAACAGCCAGCCTGCCCCCCTCGGACTTATGGCCCACGTTTCCACATTGTCGGGGTCTGACCAGACAAGATGTAAAGGCTACAAAGTCAAGGAGAATCAACATTCAACACTACCCAACATGACAATTTATCCCCCCCAAAAAACTCTATAAGGAAGCAAGAGTGTACAAAGTAAGGGTAGTAAATATGTTACATTCAGACATGTCTATGACACATCTCAGAGATACCATATGGGCACTAGTATTCAACCTGGCATAATTTAAATATTTTGACATATTCCCGAAAATATTTAGAAATAGGGAATTAATCGTAATTTCATACCTTTGTTATTTCCAGGGTAATCTGTTGTCTGTAATTTCTTTATCAATCTGTCAACTGTATGCGCAGAGGATCGAATTATGCGGCGATGGCCTTTTGCACTGAAAGGCACTAGTATTCAACCTAGTGATAGACAGCAAATCTCAAAAGGGTTTAGATTGCTAAATAAGATAGAGATCTATGTAAGTCTCTGGTTTTGATTAATTCCCTGTTTGGTCTCATCTCAAATGGTCAAGTCCATAGTCGGATGGGACAAGGGCAGATTGAGAGACAGGGCTATCTTTCTTTGGTAGGTTGAATACTAGTGCCGACGGGTTGAATACTAGTTCCAAAAACCATCGCCGTATAATTCGATCGCCAGTGCACACAGTCGACTGGTTGAAGAAAAAAATAACGGGAAAAAGAATGACCAGCATTTGCTCTTGAAAATATGATGGGTCTGAAATTCAGGTAAATTCTAACGAAGAAATTAAGATACACACTCATTGCACTGGAAAGAAGGAGGTGTAGACTAATTGACAATTAATTCCAAAGTCGGTACCCTTCCCTCATTCTACCCCTCCCCCCAAGAAAACAATACATCCCTAATCACAAGTATAATAATTGATTTGTAAAGGATATCACAGAATGCTCCTTTATGAGGTATTTCCTGAGCTCGTTCTATCATTCTGATTTGATCGATGGTCTTGACATCTGGTGACAGACCTCCATGTACACACAGAACCTGCTCATCAATGATCTAGCAAAGACATAAAGAAGCAATAAACAATTAGAAATCTAAATTTAAAGGAAAATAAAACTCTTGAAACCAGTTGAACTGTATTCAAAACTTACTTTAAACATTGAAGAAACAGATCAATGGATGTTTGAGAAAGATGAAATAAATCAAGAAAGTTATAAGCATTTGAATATTGTGAACTTGAGATCACTAAATGCTTTGGAGATCCTCACATTGGCAATGTAAACAAAATGTAAGATATACCTAGAAGGCTATTTTTATGTTGCATTTTTTAAAGATGTCATTTGTTCTACAGGAATTTACAACTTCTCAAAAAACATACTTCATACATAGAAAACTTCAATTCATGTTCATTTTCCCTGTCTTTATGCCATTTCTGAGCCAATTTTTCTCAATCAAAAGGCACCATTTTGTCTCTTGACAGCAATTAACGTAGTAAGTTTCATTCCATCTGCAAAAGTCACTCTTTCTTCAAATCCCCTCTCTCCCATTTAAGAATCATCTCTTCCTTTTCATAATACATTCACATCATCATATTGTGCAACCTCATCAAATATAAAACAATTTCCTTCACTTGAAACTTACTGCAGCGATTGTGAGAAGATCAAAGACTTTGGTGCAGTACCTCCATGCATTAGCGTTTCCATATTTCGTCTGACATTCATCTGAAAAATAAAGAGCAGTTTAGAGCTCATATTTCACTACAAATGAATTCAAAGCTACAAGGGTTGATGGCTTGTTGGTCTAATAATAGTTCGTCTGACACCAGTTCATCTAATTCATCAATCCATTAATCCTCCATGATTTTTTTTTCTTCAATCAACCCTAATTTTAACTGTCATTCCACGGTCACCCTCTGTTGATACTTCTTGGTAGGTATACTACAAACTTCTGCTATAGCAAGCACTCCAACAGAAACTGAATTACTGAAATTCTTTTCAACCGTAGCGTAACTGCTTAATAATAATAATAATATAGGGTATTGATATTGCTCACATATCCACCTTGTTAGGTGCTCAAGGCACTCCTATATTACCCGGCTAAGCTAGGTGTTCATAGCACACACAGCTTTTTAAGGAATTACATCCTACCGGTAATTGTATGTATTGTATGTATGCTTACATACAATATTACATGTATTTCTACGACATTGACCATTTTGCCTCCTCTTGTATGGCAAGTTTCCCCAAGTCTGCGCAAACCCCCTTGTCTGCGCACACCTGTATCTGCGCAATTCTAGTAAAAGAAGGTACGCTCTTGAATAAAGATGGCCTACCATAGAATCCATAGACTTGTGTAATTTGTCTGCTTTCGTGATTCCCTCTCAGCAGAACAATACGGTCAGGCCATTTTGCTTTGAGTGTGAGTAACCTGGTGAATGTCTCTAAGCTGTAATAACCTCGGTCTACAAAGTCACCCTGGAAGGGGGAAAAAATGGATGGAATTTATTAAACAAAGTAAAAGTCCTATCCGTGGACGAGCCGTGGTGTAGTGGTTCTGACTCTTGCCTTGTAAACAGAGGGTCGTGTGTTTGAATCCCACCGTGGTCTAGCGTCCTTTGGCAAGGCATTAATCCACACTTTGCCACTATCGACCCAGGTGCTAAATGGGTACCCAGTAGGATGCGTAAGATATTGTATGTTTCATTTTGCCAGCACCATAATGAGGCTGCGAAGAATGCAAGGAATGCTCCCCAGGGAGTGGAAATTGCGCACTTTTCATGAATCCAATGACTGGGGTAATAATATGCTGTAACGCGCTTTGAGCCATAAAAATTGGCTATTATTATTATCCAATCTAATGGTCATTAGAAAAATCACATTTCCTTTCGGTTACAAAGCACTGCACATACACAACTCCAAGTTTGGGCTAGTCAAACAATAATTCAAAACCTCAGAAGAGTTAGATCAGTCTATGCCATTCATTGCCCTCATTAGCAAAATAGATGGAATTTAATGGCTTTCATGAATAGCCATAAAATTGCCATAACCTATCTTTTACCTTTTTTTTTCAAATTTTTTCAAACTGTAAAGTATTAAAATCTTCATAATTACATCTTTTTAACCTTTGTTTGCGTTTGTTTTCATCTTGAAATTAATTTTCTATTACTTGCATAGAATTTTCCAATATTTTTTTTTTGTTCTTGTATGCAGTTTTGATCCTAAGTGAGATCAGGTCCACATAGCATAAAGCCCAGTGACGTCTTGATAAGTATCCCTCAATGAAGTGGTAAAAAAAATTCTTACCATGAAAATATAACTTGTATCTGGGATCTGACCACCAGTCCTGAAAAGCTCTTCCAAGTCATAAAACTGTGAAATGGGGAGAAGAATATTGATCAAACTACATGTACATGGACAAGTATTACATGAAATATTTGAAATGTGGTAAAAACCAGGGTTGGCATGTTTTAAAGGGTGCGTTTTAAAACATGTTTTAAGACGTGTTTTAAAACACCCATTTTTTTTTGTAAAAAAAAACATGTTTAAAACACCTCATAGACTTGAGTGTTATAATTATAAATATGCATGGATGTGATTTTACATGAATATATTTTTTATATTTCAATTTTATTTTCTTCTAACTAAATATCTTTCTCAACACCACTCTTTTTCTCCTCTCTTCCCCCCCCCCCCTTTATTCTCCCTTTCTTCCCTGCATTGCTATGTACCTTTCCTCCTGTTCAATGGTGCACATCAGTCTATATTAAGAATATGCTCATTTTAACAAACATCAGAGTGTTGTGCCCACTTCTAGACAGGGACAGAAACACTATTTAAAATAATCTCAAATATGTAATAGTAGTACTTGAATGAAATGAAAGTGTTGCACAAGCATAATGATATTTTGCAAATAGACTGTATGCTTACATTGTAACCTTGAGGTACACACAAAATTAGGTGAAACTTAGCGCTTCAGAAAGATGAAGAAAAGTACTTTAATTCAGAATAAGATAATCAGCTAGCAAACATTAAAGGACAAGTCCATCCCAAGAATATGCTGAAAATTTCATCAAAATAGGATGTAAAATAATAAAGTGATGACATTTTCGCACAACAGTTATATTCTGGTTAGTATGCAAATGAGGGGACAAATGACATCACTCACTATTGATTTTGTAAGTCATTATTTTCTCATTGTCATGTGAAATGAAGTTTTTTTCCTCCCTGAACATGTGTGGAACTACCATTGTTTTAACATGTTCTGATTCAGTCAAGTTGGCCATTATTATCAATCTTTAAAAATTGAAATATTGTACTGTTCAAGCAATAAAAAAAAATATTGAGCGAAATTCTAAAATGTCATAACTTTCTTATTTAAACATCTGATTTCGATGAAATGCTCGGCATTATGCTTGTTTGAATTTTCTCTACTGATTCAAATCAACATTTTTTTGGGTGGACTTAACCTTTAACCCTAACATACAAGCACAACAAGGCCAGCCATATTGTTCAATACTATTTTTTGGATACATGCATATATGCGGTTGTGATATTACCATGGAGCTATCAACACATTGATAGCTCCATGATTATTTCACAAGTGCATGTCAGACCAGAATTGCTCAATATAGTTATTTCATGTATAAAGCCAATGCAATTTTTTTGCCAACATTTTTATCTGTATCAATATTTGTACTTTTTGTCGATGATTGGAAAATTATTGCCAATAATTTCCATAAAAAAGACAATAAAAAAAGTAACCACAAAACTGTACATGAGAAATATAAAAAAAAGTTAAAACATTAAAATTTGATCAGAATTCCTCAATTAAAGAAATAAGCAGTTCAAGGGCCTAATATTTATAGATTTAAACCCAAACTTGTATTTCATACACTTATGGATACCCGGTAGGATGTGAAAGTCATTGTAGCTTGTCCAGTACTTTGTGCGCCTTACTGGCGAGTGGCGACTGACTGGAATACCCACGGAGTGGAGGATGTGCGTGTATTGTGTGCAGGAATGACTGATTGAATCTGATGACTTGGGTAATAATACTAGTATATCTGAAAAGCGCTTAGACACGTTCTGATACGTATTAAGTGCTATATAAAAGCGGACTATTATCATTTCCTAAAGTTGGTATGATTGATTCAAAAGAAATAAAGCTTATTGAGTAAATAAAATTAAGCTTTGAAACTGTATAGTCTATAGATTATGTCATTTTCTTACATTGTGCAAATTCTTCTCACCCCCTAGATTGACAAGACTCAAAAGAGACTACATGTATGTACATGCATGAGGAATTTACTTATAAAATTTCAACTTACTTTTTCGGCATTCAATCTCCTTGATTTAGTAATTTTGGGAAAAATATGAACTTTTCTGTTGAAAATTCAATAACAAAGATTGAAGTCATCTCTTATACTCCGAAAATGTATTTAGATCATTCAGTGCTTAAATCATACTATAGTAAGTGTACAATTTAAAATGATTAAAAACGTTTTAAAACAATAAAAAATGTTTTTTTTTTTTAATAAAAAACGTTTTTTATTACAACCCTGGTAAAAACCAATGGTGTCTGGGTACAGATTATTATGAAACAAGATATTTCAGATAAATCTGAAAAGGATGAAAAGCATTAAAATAGGAAAACTCACAAAATAACTATGATAAGTATACATGCAAAAAAAAAATCCTTGCTTATCGCCATTGAAAACAGAGTTATGACTCTCATATCTACAAACATAGGAAAGTGCTAAAAGTGATTCTACGTGATGATGGGGGGGGGGAAGGTCTGAGGATGGGAAGGTGCACTCAGGGAGGACAGATGAAGGAGGAGAAGGGTGACGAGGTAGAAGGGAAAGAGGGGAGATGGATAATGGAGAGGAGGACGACTGATGATAGGATGAGGAGCAGAAAAAGAAAGGGGCAAGGAGAAAGGGGATGAAGAGGAAGACAGAAAGGAAGAGGAAGGAAGAAAAGAGTGACACAAGGAAGGTAAAGACTGGAAAAGATGAGGGGATGGAAAGAAAAGGGAAAGATGAAAAAAGGATTGGAAAAAAGGAGAAAACTGAAAGATGACCAACAAGGAACTTTCATCCGATTAAAATATAATGTCACAGTTACATCAACAAAACCGACAACAGACCAATGAAATTTACTTGTATCCATGTTATTTTGAATTCTCAGATTTCTATTTCGAACAATAAAAAAATATGGATATCACAACATTGGTCACTTGGAGTCACTTTTCTTGTTGAGAATGCAGTAGACCCGAAGAAATTTACCTGTCCATGTATATCGCCACACACTGTAACTGGAGTTGATACTGGTTGAACGTTGCATTCCTCTAACTGCAGGTCACATACCACATCACACAATTTCTGGGGGACAAAAAGTGGAGAAATAATTTGATATTTAAACACCAAATGCAGAAGGAGGGATTTATAAAATATATATTGTGAAATTAAGCATTAACATTTCATACTTTCAAGGTGAATAACTTTGGTATACAGGGGGGTAGAGATGTAATATTGGTCTCATCTTAAAGCTTGAGGCGATAATATAATAATCTAATATTCTTAACATGTTATTTAATAAATTGTAATTAACGATAATTAAGAAAATCCTCAAATTCCATATATAAAATACACCAAATATTCTTGGAAAATCCTCCATGAAGTTGTACACGCTGGTTCCCATTTAGAAGAATAGATGAAGACAGTTTGCTAGTGTCACAAGTAAGACACTCCCACACGCTATCAATGGATTCTCAATAAAAACATACAAAATTAGCCACACAAATGAAACCTCAGTGGTTAAAAAAAGGGGGAAAAAAGAGGTTTGAACAAAAATCTGGGAAGTGGTCTGTCTACCATTCCAGTGAAAAAAATACACGGGGGCGGCAAGCGAATTTGCCCAGGAAGTGCCTAAAGTTGTCCCCCAAAATCATGCTTTCGCCATTTTGAAGGCAGAATAAAATCTGGAAGTCGCCCCCGAAATAATTGCTGAGCAATGACATAAGCCACTCACTGCGCTGCTAGCTCAGTTGCTCCAAGCTGGCTTTGATAGTGAAAAATTTCTCTTTTTATTGCACTTTGGAGATACCATCTTAAATTTGCCAAAAAATAAAGACTGTGACAACTGGGTGTTGTTGCATGCGCCTCATGTGGGGAAGTTACAAATCGTGACTCCGGACACGCACATCACTGAAAAAGAATTTTGTACCATATTAAACTTTGCTAGGACTTCCGCAGTTCATTTTCACAGATCAATACAATGTACATAGAATAAGATTGCAAAAAAAGCTGGAAAAATTAAACTCTTACCTTATTTATCTCTAAAATGACAGAAAATACTTGAAATATATTATAACCATGAAAGGCATGATAACATAGTTTTGCATTAACAATTGATATATTTTCTGACGGAAATATGGCCTATGGGCCCGTTTTGCCGAATTTCAATCTCGTCCACACCAATTCTTACATAATACAGGGCTCGACACTAGCGGCGGTCTGACGGTCCCAGACCGGTAAAAATCGCTGTCGGGCCAGTAGATTTTCAGAAATTGGAAGATTTACGGGTCCGACATGACCAGTAAAAAATATCATTGTCGGGCCAGTAAATTTTCCAAAAATAGCAAGATTTAAGGGTCCGACATGACCAGTAATAAAAACCATTGTTGGGCCAATAACTTTTCCAGAAATGGTCAAATTCACAGCAAACCATTTCCCCCCGTTAAATTCTGGCATTTACACACAGAATATACACAGAATGAATTGCACGTAAGTGTATACAGCATGCATACAGTGTACATGTAGTCAGTCTAGTCAGCCACACAACTCACATGGTAAATTCTCCACTGGCCGCACGAACGAAGCTTGGCTAAACTCTGGCAGAAATCTCTCACAGAACTGTCAAAATTCAAGGTTCATACTCATGAAAGGCCCTTATAATGTCCATATTTCCTAAAAATTGGAGCAACTCTGTCATTTTTAAGCAGTAAAAGGAGAAATTTTCACTTCTGTTTTGGTTCAAACAGATCGGGTTTCGGGTGATATCGTCTGAATACATAATAGCCCCACATATGCATTTACAATGTATGTGTGTGTTGATACACTTGGTATCTGACTTTCTTTCGTAGCTATTTTAATTGAGCCAAAAAGAAACTGATAAATTATTTATGATAATAGTTTTAGCTTTCTTCCTATCTTTCTTTCCTTAATCTTTCTTTGTTTCTTCCCTGGATTTTTTTTTGTTACTGTCTTTTTTTTAATTTCCCTTTTTTCTTTAATTCATTTTTTCTTTCTATCCTTTTATAAAATATTTTCTCTATTTCCTTTTTCTCTCTCTTTCTTTCTGATATTTTCTTTCTTTAGTTTTTGAGTCCATCCATCCTATATTCATCCCTTCTCTTCTTCCTTCCTTCTTTTTACCCCTTCATTCTTTGTTTCTTTCTTCCATCCATCATTTATTTACCATTTCTTTTTTTATTTCTTTTCTCAGCCCTTTCTTTATTACATTCCTTTCTTCTATCTGTCTTGTTCTTTCCTTTTTCCCTTTGTTAATTATACCCTTTTACCTTCCTTTCTTTTTTTTTGACTGCTTGCTTCCTTTATTCTTTCATTCCTTCCTTTCTTTGTCTCTCCGTCTTTCTTTTTTTTTCTTCCTTTCATCTATTCTTTTACCTTTTCTTTTTTTTATAATTGCTTGCTTCTTTCCTTCCCTTCCTTTATTTATTTATTTCCTTCTATCTATCATTTTACCTTTCCTTCAATTCCTCCTTAATTCGATCCTTCTTTCCTTCTTTCAATCCTTCCTTTCTTTCTTTTGTCCGTCTTTCCATCTCTCCTTTTACCCTTTCTTTTTTATTGCTTCTTCTTTCTTTCCTTTACTACTTTCTGGATTTGTTCTTTCTGTATTGCTTGCTTCATTTTCTTCCTTCCTTCATTTCTTTCTTTCTTTTCTTTCTTTCTTTCTTTCTTTCTTATATTTGTTCCTTCTTTATTCCTTCCTTTCCTACTTTAGTTCTTTCTTTTTTTTCTTCCTTCACATCTATCCTTTCTTTACCTTTTTTTCTTCCTTCCTTTCTTTTATTCTTTCTTTTCCTTCCTTTCTTCCTTCCTTCCTTCCTTCCTTTCTTTCTTTCTTTCTTTCTTTCTTTCTTACTTTCTTTCTTTCTTTCTTTCTTTCTTCGTTTCTGTCTTTCTTTGTTTCGGTCTTGCTTTCTTTTTGTCATTCATTTCCTTCATTTTTTTTTTGGGGGGGGGGTAACGAAAGGCTAGAAATATAAACTTGCGCCTTTTCTTAATGTTTTCTTTATTTTTTGGGACCAGTAGATTTTAGGTTCGGACCAGTAAAAATTTGAAAAACTGGGTATCTACTGGTCCGACATGAATAGGTTGGACCAGTAAAAAAAATGGGTTAGTGTGGAGCCCTGCATAATAATTGATAAAAAATATCTTTACACGTCCGGAATCATGATGATGTAATTTGCCACACACAAAAATAATTGTTTTTCGTGGAGAGGTACCGTATGCGGCAAATGCGATGCAAAGCCAAAGAAAACAGTTGAGTTGGTAAATATAAAATAATTTTATCATACATTATTACGTATTCATAATTTCACAATATTTGGAATAGCTATTAGCATGTGCAAATTTTTCTTGATTGTATTTGTAAATCCTCTAGTTGTAATTTTTAAGCAATGAAATAAAGGTGTCTGGCAATAGGATACACTGCCATACATATCGCACTGCAAGGAACAAATTTGTATTGATGACCATCAATACTACCGTCGCACAATAAATGTGGGGAAGAGTTCCTGTGCAATTCGAACGCATGCATCACAGAATCGTGATTTCCAGGTTGGATATTAGTGCATTAAAATCGCATGCGAAGGTAACAGTAATGCCTCCGGGTGCAAGCCGAAGGCAATTGTCAGAGAAGCAGCTTCACAAAAGTGACATCATCATCAGGAAAAATACATCTTAAAAAATCTTGAATGCCGCATTTTCGCCTAAGACAATTAACAAAAATACCGATCTACATACCTTCAAATCATTTTCTGGAAGATACTTGCACTGTTTCGCAATTTCTATCCATCTATCGACGTTCGCTGTTTCTGCCATTTTGAATGAATCTGTGACTCATGCAAACCGGAAGGAAAGTTAACAGTCGTCTAGTTCGATGAAGGATATTTTCACAGGATACCGGTACGATAACAATAGAGGAAATAAACAATGATAAAAAAGGGATATTTTATAAATATTTGCGAAATCATTTTACATGTACTTCGTTTCATTCCCCCTGGTTCATTCCACATCGCTATTTAAAGGTCAAGTCCACCCCACAAAATCATACTTTAATGCTGAAAATTCCACCCAAATTCTATCGATCATTGGATACAAGAAAGTTATGCAGAGATTTTAAAGTTTTGCTTATTTTTCACAAAACAGTGATATGCACAACTCAAATGAGACAGTCGATGATGTCCCTCATTCGCTGTATTTCTTTTGTTTTTTTATTGTTTGATTATACAATATTTCATTTTTTCATAGATTTGACAATATTGACCAACTTGATTGAATCATATATATCAAATATGTTCAGGGAGGAATCCATGTTGTTTCACTTGACAATGAGGAGAAAAATAGGATATTTCCTATTTTATATAATAAAATACAAAAGAAATAGGGAGTGGATGACATCATCAGTCTCCTCATTTGCATAACCAACAGTATGTGCAAATAACTGTTATGAAAATTAAACAAAACTTTAAAATGTCATATAACTTTCTTATTTTACATCTGATTTTGATGAAATTTTCAGTGCTATCCTTGTTGGATTTTCTCTTCATATTCAAATTTTTTGTTGGGGTAGACTTGTCCTTTAAGTTATATATACCATGCATGGGGGATCCAAGAAAGAAAAAGAGGGGGGGGGGCTGCTGGGGGTTGGCTAGCCTATAGGGCTTTGAAAACAGCATTACACTATTACCAACTTAACTTACCATTCCTATATTATTTATAGGTATTTCCCCAGCAGGGGTATTTCCATGCAATTAAACATATATATGCCTAGTGAGCTGAGTAGAAGGGGCCTGGTCGACTGATCGAGAGACAGAATTAACTTTTATTTACATCATATCAAACTCAAGCATCTTTATTCATTTCTTTGTCCTCCCCTCCATGTGCTCCAAGCTCTTAGGGCGTATGATCCCCTCAATTTATAATGTGCCCTTTTACTCCCCAAATCTGTTACATGCCCTCCTTTGTCTGCCTATATATATCTGGGGCAGATCCAGGATTTCCCCCAAAAGGGAGAGGTTATAAGGGGCATTTTTGTAAAGAAAAAATTAGCAAGCCCCCCCCCCAAAAAAAAGAAGTCCTCACATGCATATGCATGTCGTATTCACCTAATATTTATGTCTCTCGATCCAAGTGGGGGCCATGACCCGGATGTGCCCCCACCTGGATCCAACACTGAGATGTATAAATAAATTTTCTCTCTCCATCACTCTCTCTCCCTTTACATTATATATCTCTCGCAGCCAGTGGCAAATGATCGAGCTAACGTACCGCCCAACCCAAACCCAAAATATAGGGGAAATTTTTTGCCATTATTCTCTCATTTTCAGCATAGGCCTTGGATGTTAAAATCAAGTGACTCCTTTCATGGGTTCTTCTATGGCAAGAAAAATCTGTCTCCCCACTCTTCCCCCCCCCTCCCTCTCTCTCTACCACTATGTTCCTTATATTCACAGGAGTTCAAGGACCTGTTTCTGGAATGGACAAATTAGGGAATAGCCTTATCTTTATTGGATAACCATGGAGTTAGCTCCAATCTTACTAAACCATTGCACGAAAGGCTCTCAATGAAGCTATAATCCCTTAATAGTGATACTATTGGCAGAATGAGCAGATGAGACGTAGCCTTAGTCACATATCATAATTTTAAAAAATCAAGCCATGATAAAACTGCAATAGGGGAAAACATATAATAAAGGGTTTGGAAACAAAGAAATCAAGCCAAATATGGATGGCCTGTTGTGGCAAGGTCTTTATCGATTTAATCATTTTTCTATCTTAAAATGAGTTAGTTTTATCCCGCTTTTCCAAACAGTTTTGCATTACAATATGATCTCATCCAATTGTTTTCCAATGCTATTCTGACTTTTATTATTGATTATGTACAATTATAATTTTCGAGGCATTTTTGCAAGTCATAGTCTACTGACATGATGCCACTACCTCATAAGAAAGAGGTTGACTGGTTCGGAGGTGTCATAAATATTTAGTCAGGCTGTTGCCCCCAACCTTGGCAAAGAGAGCTTTGTGAAATGATTAGTACACAAGTAGTTCATCACTATCTCTGATTAAGTCAAGAAGTTAAACTTATGAGGAAGTTGAGAAACAGTCAACCCCAGGTAAAGAATATGGTAGGTATCTACTTTTTTTCCTTCAAATTCCAGAAAGCCTTTTGCTTTTTTCATAGGACAGGGGCCCTTTACAGAAAGCATTGCATTTATTTGCAACTAAAACATCAATTGCAAATCTGAAATGAAGACTTAAGATTAGTTAAAAATCAAATTATGTTTGATTTGGGGATTTGCATTTCACTACATCTACTTCTGCACAATGGGCACTCTGACATACCCAAGTCCAATTGTTAAGATATGGATATATATAGTGAGTTTAAATATACACCACTGATGAGAAACAAAAGATATAAGTAATGTTCATGTGTCATTTATTATTAGTAACAATTAACATTGTTATGACAAGGGGTTGAAAACAATTTAAAGACAGCATCTAATTGAAATTCTATTCTTCAAAAAATGCCCGAAATCCAGCTCAGCAATGGTTATCCACCCTAATGATCAGTTGGTCTTAACAAAAAACCTGAAAAATAAGAGGAAGATCTGGATGAAGGGTTGGTAAAAAATCCATAAAAAAATTACATCACTATGAATGTATAAAGCTTACAATGCATGAAGTCACTTTTAAATTATTATTATTATTTTTGAAAAAAAAAATACTGTGGAGCTGCTCACACATGACCTTTCAAACTTTTCTTCTTTTATTTAAACCAATTCAACATCAGTGTTATACAGGGTGCTACATAACCTTTTAGATAAACTTGCCTTGTTGGGCAAGTAAATTTCTAAATAGTTGGAATATACTTGCCTGAAATCTATTTCACTTTCCCCCAAAAATCATTGAAAAAAAGTTTTACTTCTTCAAAAGAAAATATTATGGTTTTAGGAACCATTGACCTTTTTTTTTTCTCTTTTGACATGAACTGATGTACCTTGTTCTTGCATTTTTTTTATAAAGTGATTTTATCTTGCCCGCCATGACCAAATTTAGGGTCGGTATATCATATCGACCCTAATTTTGGTAATTCTACTGTGAGAATTTTGCTTGCCCAAATCGGGCAAGTAGTTTGGGTCTTTACTACAAAACACTTGCCAGACTATAACTTTTACTTTTTGACTTTTTTAACATTTGATCAAAGGAGTGGACGAGATTGAAAATTGAAATTTTAACTTTTACCCTGGGCAATCAGGCAAGTGCTCATACGTGTATAGTCTTGAAAGACTTGCAAATGTACGAGTACGTAAATGTATATAGTAAATACCCACTTGGTCAATGCTCGCTTAGTCTACTTTCTAGTTTCCGTCAAGTCTCATTCAACATGGTCTAATCCTAGTTTGTCTGCACCCAGCTCATATATTGACTTTTAGCCAAATTACCATTTTGCCTATTAATTTCCAGTTAAGGTACAGCCATTTTGTCTAATATCCGCTTGGTTTAATAACATAACTTAGTCTATATGGCTGAATGAACTGTTTATAAACCAAATATTCATTCTACAAAGTAAACAGAAATCAGACCAATTCGGCATTAGACTAAATTACACATTATACTACTAGCGACGGTAGACCAAATGGCCCGTATTCTGAAGTCGTGTTTAAAATAGACCATGGACTAACTCTGTGCTAAAATTATGGGAAGCCAAAAGTGTCAAAATTTTGTTTACAGTGAATGCTTCTCATGTCTACCGTGCTCTTTACTAATTATTTGATGGTCACGTCAACTGTCATACTTATCATTCCCAGGCAGTTAATAACGTTTCGGGAGTCAAATGAGCTGATACAATGAACCTCTACTGTTAATGTTATAGGTTTATGTAACAACTAGCTTTCCATAGTTAAACCACAACTTAAAACCAGAGTTTAACTTAAACCCGACTTCAGAATACAGGCCAATGGGTTTAGCCCATGTGTTATATTACTATCTGAGAAAACCAACTGCTTGTAGGTTAGCAGACCAATGTATACCATGAGCGAGAGTCTGGACAAAGGATGGTCAGTCATATAAGTCGGAGTGAATCATATACTGTAGGTTCCACGGCTGTTATGAATTTATTACCATTAACAAGAAACCATTTGTAAATTTGAAGAACTGTTGTTTACAACCTTTTGTCATAAATACATGATCATATACATGTAGAACAATAGGAAGGCATATTTCTTACACAGGATCATGACAATATAATCCTTTACATGTAATATATATATATGTACACTGTACAACAGTAATTTTCAAACAAGGAAAGTAAATGCGCCGAGGGTTTATTTACATATATGGTGCTTTTACCTACTTTAAAGCAACTTTGACAAAGTGATTATTTTATCCAGGAATGCTGTTTTCTTTGCAAAGTGTCTAGATTTTGAAGCAAAGTAAGAATTACATATTACACAGGTTGTATTAGTGTTTTAGGGAATAGTATGCATCTTTTATTGCTAGAAAATACAAATATCATGGACTGATCTGCCAATTAACATGTAACATATGGACACTCGCATTCCAACCAGTGAAACAAATTCATATGCTACATAAATAGGTTGTTTACATGATATCAGGGTCTATTTCGATCAATTTATGGCATATTAAAAACAATTACGGTGTGGGGCATACAATCATTTTATATGGTCTTGCATCAAATACTCAAAAAGAAGAAAATAATGTAATTTGCCAAATGGTCTGGAGAAGAAAAAGGTCTTGGCCCACTCCATTTTTGTTTGTCATTTGAACGGTACTAATACCGATACTTCTATGAAGATATGAAAAGTAGCTGAAAAATACAAATGGTGCAATGATTCAACACCCTTTTCTGTACACAAACATGTCGATCATTCTGAGACTTTTCTACGGTTTTGCAGTACACACATTCTACCATAGCTCTCTTCATAAAATCAATTCCAAATTCCACTTTCTTCTACTTAACATTTTATCCCTCTCCCCTAAACAAGGGTTACACCTCTATGGGTGACACAACATTTGCTCCAGTCCAAATATCTCAGAGGGCATACGGTTAGGGTTGCAATAGGGTTTTTGGTTCAGAATAATTTTAAGATAAGGCTTAAGGTTTATTTAGTTTTGGAGGTCAGATTATAAATGTTTGGCTTAACATGCAGATTTTCCATCGGAGCAAATGTCACCAGAGCAAATGTCATGGAACCCCTCTAAGACATGTACCAGGTGTAATGCCTATGTCTGTTACCAAGAAATATCAACAAACGGATTGTGATCAATCGCTATGCTTTGTGTAGCAGACCCTTGGTGAGTTTATTCCTCTAAAACAAATATTTCAATATCAGCATTATAGCCAATCATGATGGACAGTGCTATCAATGACCAATGGTCATAGATCACATGACTGAATGATCCTTTATTGTGAGTGGTGACCGATTGCCAATCGACGCCTGTCACCACTTGCAACCATGTTTGTGCTGTGAATAGCAAGTCGTAATAATGTCAGAATGAATAATTACTCTTCTCCGCTAATTATAATGGGGGGGGGCCTTTGATATTGCATGATATGGTGTGCTGTTATTTGTATTGTGATATGTATCACCATGGGCAATGCGTACCGTGCATTGTGACGCATCGTACATTGCAATGCTAACATGTTACCTATTGCAAGAAGTGATAAAACCTGATACATTACCAATCACCACCGGTGACTGATAACGCTATCCGTTAGAAATAGTGATAGCGTCTAAAAAAACACCTCACCGATCGCCACTATTGAATGACGAGTTACTGATCACCACTGGTGATTGATAGCGCTATCTGTTAGAAATGGTGATAACATCTGAAAAAAAAAAACACTTCACCAATCGTCAGTATTGAATGATATCGCTATCCATCACAAGCAGTAATAATTCTGAATGATATGTTACGGATAACCACTGGTGATTGACAGCGCTATCCATTACAAATGGTAATAACATCTGAAAAACACTTCACCGATCGTCAGTATTGAATGATATTGCTATCCATCACAAGCAGTAATAATGTCTGAATGATATGTTACGGATAACCACTGGTGATTGACTGCGATCCATTACAAATGGTAATAACATCTGAAAAATACTTCACCGATCGTCAATATTGAATGATATCGCTATCCATCACAAGCAGTAATAATGTCTGAATGATATGTTACAGATAACCACTGGTGATTGATAGCACTATCCATTGTCAGTGATGGAAACATATGAATCACATGTTACTGGTCATCAATAATGATGACTGATGATTATGTCTGAGATCGCCCATCAAACATTCATGTAGTCTGTTCAGTGTACTAATCCAATGCGTCTAGTCTTGACTCCAGGATTCGTCATGCCACTGGACCTTCAATGTTGCTTTTTGAGTACTGCCCCGAATAACAAGAGTTCCATCTTCAGCTTTAGATTCTCAAATGTGATTTGTTTTTCACCATGTACCTGAAATGTAAGACAAAGAAGAAAACATAAAAAATATTTAAACATTTTTTCAAAAACCTGATATAAACTAAGAAACAATGAAATAAATTATAAACAAATGGAGTGCCTCTGGTAGTCTCGCCTGCATTATGCAATTTTATAAAATAGCTCTGTATTTTTAAGCATTGTGATTGGCCAATAGGCATCACAGGACATCCAACTTTTTTGGTGCACTGCACGACAGTGCAAAAGGTGAGCAACGAAAATTGATATTGCACGTTGAGCAAACCAGTGCGGTAGAAGTCTAACAAAACTGTACTGTAACTTTTTAAAAATTTGTTTCTGTGTTGCTATTTTATAAAACAAACAATACACTCGCTCTGTCGTGCGTAAAAGTAAATGCAGAGAAGCTCGGTTTCTTCAGATGATGCACACTGGGCACTCGCCGCAAGCGGCCCGTGCACAGTGCGGCATCTATCTAAAGAACCCTTCGTGCTCTGCATTTCCACTAACGCACTCGGCTGCATGCATTATTTGTATACAATATAGCAGCAGTGCTGAAAACTACTGTAAAATAAGTATTCACAAAAAATTCATATAATGATATAATACTATGTGCATTTATCCTTAATGACATTTCACCTTGATCATGTGACCTAGCACTTGAGATACGTTTTCCATATTTCATAAACTTTATCCATAAACTTGGCAATTCAACGACTACCCTGACACGGCCAAAGTTCATTGACCCTAAATGACCTATGTTCTTGGTCATGTGATATTAAACTCAGGCAGGATATTCAGTAATACTTGATTAATAATATGTCCAAGTTTCATGAACTAGGTCCATATACTTTCTAAGTTATGTCATTTCAGAAACAAACATAACCGCTGCCCCCGTCGTAAAAGCGGCGCCTACAGTCTCATTCTGCTATGCAGGCAAGACAAAAATGGCATACAAGATATATAGTACAAATACAGTATAGTATATACATGTAGTACAAAGACATTCCACTAATTTGTTGCACGACAAAAAATACCAATAAACAGGGTTTCTAAACAATATATTTACGTGGATGCATAATCAAATGTGCTACAAATATATCAATGAGTTTTCAATCAGTCACCACTGGATACTACTTTTTGCAATATTTGATTAGTAGTGTAAATATCAGAAGATTTACTCACTTGTCCAATACTTCCCAGAAATTGAGAAGTCTAGCTTTGTCCAAATGGCGTTTACTCCGACTGATCTCCATTATGTGGACGTTCCATTTCTTGACGTTTGGGTCAATCTTGAATTCATCAAATTTCAAATGGAAACCACGAACTGAAAGAGAAAATGATTGAAAAATAGGGTAATACAAGAATTTCTCAATAAAATAATTGCTCATTGTGACTATTTGAGTTTGACTTTAATAATTTAGCGGTAGAACAAAAGTGTTTTTATTATCAATTTGAATAATTTCAGGTTATCATATCATCCATGATAAAAAATATTTTCTTGAAAAGAGAGTTGTATAAAACAAATCCAATGAAAATCCATCCTTTTCTTCATCCAACTCCCATTTTCTCTATTTTTACTTCACTAAATGCCCTACTCTCTCACACCATGATGAAAGCTTTACACTTTTTCATACAAAATGCAAATCCTTTCAGGATGGTTCTAAATAAAGGGGGTTGCACGTACGTACTCTATGAAATTACCCACAAAGGAGTTGTCACACTAGAGTTGCAATCAAACGCAACTCTAAAAATCAATCTCAACTTGATTTTCAACTAATCAACAGCATGCATTTGGGACTTGCGATTGATTTTTTTTTACTTTTGACTCTTTCTCCAACGGACCCCTGGGGGTTTTTCACAAAGATTTAAGTATGAAGAGCCCCACTAAAATGCTGAAGCATATATGACACGACACGAAACGCGCAATCTTATAAGTATTCAGTACTGCGCATCCACTTGGTATGATCTGACCAATGCAGTCGTGCCTTTTACAATGCACGCAACTTGGCATTAAATGCGACTTAAATGCAAGTCATACTAAAATCTTTTTGAAACAGCCACCAAGATATTTTACCCAGTGTGTGCCCACAAACTGAAAGAGTTCCCAGCCCTTTTCTCCTTTAACCCCATTCCTTGATATCAAACATTCAATTCTTTGATAACAACAATTGCCTTCCGTTAACAAAAAATCATGAAGTAAAATTTTTCATGTTCTTAATAAAAGGCAATTCTAGAGAGTTCATGAGAATGGACTAAGAAAACCACCAGCCTCAGCCTTCATACATTGCTGTACACTGGCTAAACTTTTAGTTGTGACAACCTCTTTTAGCAATAAGGCTACTTTTCCTGTACTCAACAGAGACCCTGTCAAAACTGGTAATGTGGCAGCGATGCCTAATGTTTATTCAACAATGCATTACTTACACACTGAAATGAATATTTTACTTCACAATCCGAAAGATGTGACTGGGCTTACTGTTATCGCTCTGTTAGGCTAACAATGTTTCTGTGCGGCCAGCACTGGGGAATACTTACTTCTAGCAAAGATATCTACAGGGTTGTTGCCATTCATCCATGGCCATCCTTTGAATTGCCACGTTGGTCCTTGAACAAATACTGCTACAACACGATCCCTGGTAATCAAAGATAGAATTTACAAACTTTCATTTTTTTTATGACTTTCTGTTCTTGCCAAATGAAAAGACTAAATTTACTTATCTAACCATCTTTTATTGCCATCGTTGTCATCATCATCATCAATCCAATGTTCATTTAATTCAAATGTTCAAAGAGCATTAACACTATAGAGAAATTTCATCTATTACATTTAAGATTAAATAGTTGATGTCTTTTGCATGTTTATGTAACTCTACGTGCACTGTGCCTCAAAAGAAATTGTTAAAATGAGAAAGGAATATGAAGAATAAAGTACCTCTGAATGAAGAAAAGAGAGAAAAAAAATCATCATCATATTCATCAACATCATTAACATCATCATCATCACCCCCATCATCATCGTCATCATCACCATCATCATCATCATCATCTTCCTCAGCATCATCACCATCACCATCATCATCATCATCATCATGTTCATCATCATCATCATCAATGCTAAGTTGGTTTGAATAGTAGTAAAATTTGAGAAAAATATTGGTGAAGGTTTGATAAAAATCCGTCACAGAATGACACAGATAAGATTTTTCAAACTTTTGAATTTGTACAGAGGAGCAACTCCCCCATATGTCGTGTAATATGAATTTCAGAAAAATAACATTTCATCAAAAACTTGACAGTGATTTTATTTGCGCAAAATATATATCATCAGACGCATCATTTAATTCCCCCTTCTATCAGAAAAATATTTGTATTCATCCAACTCCATTAAAACATTGGAATTTATATTTCATGATATACAGGGAGCTGCTAGCAAATGTCACATATTAAAAAAAATAACAAATCACTCTCTCGACCTTTGGTTGATTTTTGTCAAACCATCACTATTATTTTCAGCTAATTTATCTGCTTTGATTAAAACAACCAATCTTCAGGGTGGACTTGCACCATCATCACCATCATCATCATCATCTTCATCTTCATCACCATCATCTTCATCACCATCATCTTCATCACCATCATCTTCATCACCATCATCATCATCATCAATCGTTGTATCGAAAGCCACTTACCAATCTGCTTGGGTGAGTTTGGTGATTGTGTCTATGACCCTGTAGGGCACCGTGCTACCGTCGTCTTTTCTCCTCTGGATCAAGACATCGTTCTCCTTCCTAGCACCTTGCTTCTTCTTGTCTTCCGACGTAATAAACCTGAAGAAAGTGAGATCAGGAAAGTTTGGAGAACATAATAAGCAATCTTTGACAGTTAATAATAATTTCATATTTCACCCAGAGTAGCCACTTCAGTTTTTAAACTGTTCTCCAAGTGAGCCCACGATGAGAGTCATAACCATTAGACCATGATGCCCCAACAAAGTTCAGGACAGCGTTTAAAAAAAAAAACAGATTTCCAATTATTCATTTGTGCTGAGCCAATCAGATGCTAGAATTTCAGAAGCTTATAACAGTCACCAGTGAATACCCCTACTTGTTTCATGAACTGTCCCATCTTTGTGTGGAAACTAGGGCCTAGTGGAAACACAATAACATTTTCCTGATATGTTTTTGAGTTGTCTTTTCTGGATTGGTATTCTAATGGGGTGTTGCAAGAAACTTGCGATCAATTCCAAGTCAATTTTTTCCCTAAATCAACGATATGTCTTGTAGTTGATTGCAAATTAGTGATTGATTGATAATTTTGCTCCTTGAAAAAGGAAGTTTAATCTGATTTGCTACAGCTAACATTGATCTATCAGTTCAATGTTTGCAGTTGATTGCAAATATTTTCTTGGAACACCCCCTGAGAGTGTTACAGCCAGGGCTATTTTGAAATTGTAAGGCTGTCTCACCCCCCCCCCCCCATCAGCCAATGGTTGTTGACTGCATGCACAATATGTTAACAAATGAATGAGAGTTCATCCATGCATGAAGTCAAGATTTCTTATCCCAGAAAATAACCCTATATAATCACACGCACAGCACACAAATATGCACACAGGCATTCAACTGGAATTCTGTATGTACAGTATGTATACAATGTTTGAAATACATCACAAGGATTGCGCAATGTTGATACAATGACATTGGTACTTATGCATGCCTTAAAGTCAACTCAACTCTTTATGAGATACTATGCCTTCTTCAAAGTCTGTGAAATTGAATACACCCACACAAGTGGTCCTTTTACACAAAATGTAGCGACTGATCATATCACTGATTTGTATAATTGATGAGCAGTCTGTCAATATCTAGTTGAATCCCTAAACCAGCAAAAGAATTAATTCAAAACCCCATTAGAGATTCACACTCATTTCTCAGAATGTAAAGCTAGACAACATTATGCAACTCCATGGCTTTAACAAGGTCCTGCAGAACTAATGTGTGGAGCATTGTGGCCCAATGGATTAGTCTTCGGACTTTGAAACAGAGGGTTGTGGGTTCGAATCCCAGCCATAGCATAATTTCCTTCAGCAAGAAACTGATCCACAATGTGCTGCACTCAACCCAGGTGAGGTAAATGGGTACCAGAAGAAAGTAATTCCTTAAAAAGTTGTGTGCGCTATACAAGCCTAGCTTAGCCGGGTAATATAGAAGCGCCTTGAGCACATAAGAAGGTGGATATGTGCGCAATATAAATACCCTATATATTATATCATTATTAATGTGGGCTACTGATACGACAGAAACCTACCTAAAATCTTGTAATATATCCTTGGCATTATAGAGTGTGATGAGAGCTGTAGTGGCTGCAGGGACGATGATGATGGGGGTACGCGATACCCTTTTGGCAGGTGCCTGGGGCTTAGGGGCCGCTGCGGGTTCCGGGCGCGGTGCTGGTGCAGGGGTAACAGGTTTCCTGGCAGGTGCAGTTTCCTGGTTAGACAAAAAGATCAAAATAGCAAGAAATGACATGTTCTAAGTTTCAGGATTACAATAGCAGAGGCATTTACATTTTAAATTCCATTCCATTTTGAAATTTGAATCGTTGACTGAGAGCCCATTTAGCAGGGTCTCAAGCTTGGAGACCAGAGTCTTGTAACACAAAGGTTAGTGATTAATCATACGCTTGATTTTACGATTGATTTTACATTGTAGTCATTGCAATCAATTGTTTAAAAAAAATTCTACGATGACTGCTAAGCTTTGTGTTACGGGCCTCTGGACTCTTTGTCTTATAAAGCTTTGTGATTGATCCAATCAATCATAACTATAGAAGGCCAGCATTTCCAACATCTAAAATGAGTCTATGATTTACATTTTTTTACAAGTCAGTAATGCTCTGCTGTCTCCAAGAAAGGTTTAGAATATTGTCTATAATTATGACACTGTTTGTAATATGGGGATATGGGACTCTGAAGAAAAGGTTGCTATTAAATGCAACTCTAAATATCAATAGCAAATTGAAAATGTAGAATATAAGATAGCTCAAAAAAAGAATAAGCAGAGTGCTCATTTTAAGAAATGGACCATACAGTTTTAAGGAAATTTATCCTGGTTCAATTATTTTACTTATTTAATTTAATTTGTACTTGTTATGCAGTAATGAGGGTCCTTTTTTATAACATAACAAAGTATGAAGAAAGTTAAATTTTATACAAGCTTTAAACATTGGGAAGACGTGCGTGTGTGTGTGTATGTGTGGGTTTGTGTATGTGTGAGTGGTATGTTGTAAGGATGGATGTCTGTGGCTTATTATTAAGTTAATTTGAGATAATTTAGCTTGTTAATGTGTTTAGATAGCCTTGAACTTATTGTCAGCCTATATTGTTTGTTACTGTTATTTTATGAAAACCAATAAAAACAGAAGAAAAAAAAATTCAATAGCAAATTGATTTCTAACTAATCAAAAGAACGGATTCGAGAGTTGTGTTTTATTTTTTAATTTGTATTTTAACCCTATCTAGGCCGGGGGGGGGGGGCCTCGGAGGCCCCCCCTCAACGAATCGCGCGATATTTTCGCCGTGCGAAATTTTTTGACCGCGCCGCTCGCTGACTTTTTACTTTCAAGTCTTGCGCAACTTTTGAGACCAATTTTGCGTCACCCGGGTACGTGGTTCCGAAATTACGCAACATTGTGTAAGTGCATGTCAGACCGAAAATGGCTCAAAAACGTGATTTCGTGTACAAAGTCAATGCAAATTGTGTTTTCAACCAAAATTCATAAATGTATGATTATTTTTGGTTTTGCTGGTAAAAATGTATTCATTTTATGATTTTTATGATCACAGAAGATTCCTCAACAAATTTCATTGAAAAAACAATGAAAAACAAAAGGTAAAAAAACAAAGAAATACATAAGAAATTGCAAAAAACAATAAAATACATAAGAAAATCATTTGATATCACAATTTTTTTCATGTACACTTGCTAAGGACACCACAAAGAGTTTCTATACCAAAAATTAGTACATTTGGAGCTTTATTTAGGGAGTTAGAGGAAAAAGTATGATTTCGCATACTAATTACGCATAAATTAGCATAATCACTTAATAGCGATTCGCATGAAATAAATTACTATACAATCTTGTAGATTATGTCCCAGGCAACCCGCGTGCCAATTTTCGGCGCGATCACGCGGTCGACGGCCGAGATCTTAGGGGGGGGCCTGGGAGGCCCCCCCCCCCGGCCATAGGAACTCTCAAAATACCCCGGCCTAGATAGGGTTAACACATCTTATTTTACAATGCTTTTTTAAACAACTTTTATCCCCTGCTAAAGCAATTATCAACTGTACGTTTCATTGAGAAATCTGGATACTATTACATTCGGATCAATGAGTCCTCAGAAGCTTATCTTAATATATTTACATCATTATATTTACAGCAATATATTCACATCAATTTATTTATATTTCCAACTCGTGCATTTCATGATTAATTTGTGCAAGCTGCTCCCTTCTAACAATGTTAGTTGACCAGTGTACTCAACAACATGCATTAATCATCATGTTTCTCTTCCAAAGCAAAAACAAAACAAAAATCACCATGAAAACACTAGTTTTCCTGAATCTCACTTGTAGATCTACTAATTAATCCTTTCTTCCCTGTGCTTCGGATCTATAGTTCAATGACATATTCCTTTAATATCTGCATTTCTCTCTCGCAGCCCGAGCTATCTTGTAATTCCTTGGGCAAAGTGTCTGAACTACAAGTCTCTCATGAATTTAACTGTTAGCGGTGTGGGTACTATTCATCACAAATTAAAGAAAGGGAGTTGCTTACCTGTGCAGGTTTGTTGAGATTAGACATCCCATGGAAGGCCAGCATATGGGAGCCACCAGTATCGATCTTGAAACCCTCAGTTTCTGTTTCAAAATGTTACAAATAAATGAAAATAGTTGCAGTTAAAACACAATTTCATGAGTTATTCTGTAAAATCAAGTTTAATTGTCACTATATCATCGTAGATCTAGTTCTGGTAAATTTACATTAACCTCACTCTGTGAAATCTCAAAATCTAAGCTGAAAATTTAATACCCTAAAGATCGGCCAACACAGTTAGGCACACGTGGGACACTGTATTATTGTTTGGAAAAAGACACGAAAGATAGCTAGAATGTCTTGCTTATTTTGCTAATTTCTCAGCAATTTCACAATATCTTGCAGAATCCTTTGGCACATATTTTACATTCACAAATACAGATGCTTGGGTGGTCATTAAAATTGGATTTGTATGAACTCAGTTTGATATAGCTACAATTGGCATTTCATGTAAGATAAAAACAAAAGGTGTCAATAATGAACTTGGTGTCAAATTGAGCAAGTCTGACTAAAACTGCCCATAAAATTTCAGTTAAGTGTGAGGTATATATTATTTATTACTATCTATATAGAGTGTTTGGTCTGCATCAATTGTCTGTTCAAAAACAAGAGCATATTCTAAAAAGGACCAAAATCTGAAGAATATCCTATAAGCTCCTGTAGTACCTGTACAAAACTTGCGGTTCAATATGTGACTGTATTCAACAGTCTGAAGCACATGTGCGAAATATACAATGCGTACAACAATAAATGCTATGATGCTATGCGATACAAATGCACAGAGCACAATTATACTTAATAAAATCATAATGAACTACATTTAATTCGCATTTCTATGATGACCTTATGAAGTGATTGTGGTAAGTGACATGACCTGCTCAATAAAAGTTTTTTCCTTTCTTTTTTTTTGGGGGGGGGGGGGGTGGGATAGACAATAAGTGAATTGGATGGCTTGATTTCATGGGATACCAGAAATATTACACTTGTTAGGGTCAATATTCCACTCTGCGGTTTGTGGAGTATTTGCCTAACTCTTGGAATATTTTTGGAATTCCATTCTTAGCCATCCAATAAAATACAAATGCATTGTGGGATTGGTGAGATCACGGTCAGATGATGCACACTACAGTGTAGTGATCAATGAAGTAACGGCTATACATCAGGCATATTAGAACTGTTCCAAATGTACCTAAAGCATGTCATTCTCACTAATGCTCTTTAATAATGATGTGTATCATTTGTATAAGGCTCAGCATGGCTTATCTCCATCATACTTGTCCAATTTACTAAATGATTACAAACCACCTAACCTTCGATCAAGCAAACAAGTACTTCTTCAAATTCCCAAAACCCACACAAGTTTTTATGGTAGCAGATCATTTGCTGTAGCTGGACTAACCCTTTGGAACAAATTTCCCCTACATGTATATCTGACAGGCATCCACTTATTCAACTTTCAAATCCTTACTCAAAACCTATCTTTCCGAAACTCATAACTAGGTATAGTATAAATAATTATTTTATAGGTAATAATTGTAAGTTTGAATATTAAGTAATTCTGTAATTCACAAGTCTATTTTCTTTGTTTGTAGTATGTGTTCTTTGTACCCTTTATTGTAAAGCCCGTATAGAAACTTTCAGTTTATTATGCACTATATAAGAGAAGTATAATTATTATTCATACCTTCTTTTCCTTTGAATCTCTCCTGATCGTATCTGTTGTACTGTGCAGTCTGCTGAACCGTTTTTCTTCTTTCTGTGGGCTGTTGAAGAAACAATAATATTTCACATATAATAATTAAATATGCATAACCAGGGGCCGCAGGTGATTTCGCCCCTGTTGAAGCAAAAATTGCCCCTAATCAAAGCCTTATTCTTCAGTGCAACCATTTTCTTCAAATTCACCCCCAAACTGCTACAAGAATTTTCAAGAATTATTGCTCTTCAATAATATCTATTTATGATGATTTGGACTAGACACACTAAGAAAGCCCTATAAAAAAAAAGTTTGTTCAGCTCTATATTCAAGATCGTATGCTAACAACTTGGTGAATAACCAAACTGTGCGAAGTGCACAAAAAAACTGCTCCAAAAGAAAAAAGAATAGCTATAATTATAGCCCCAATAACAATAGCTGTTCAAAAATCAACAATTCCTACTCTGATAAAGAATCATATAGTAATGACTCTATTATCAATATAAAGCATATCACTTATTTGTAAAAGACCTCTTAAATAGGTACAAATAAAAAAAATCAACTGTTTTTGAGTTGATTCTAGGCAAAGACAAATAACAACAAAATTGTTCTGCAAAATCTGTCTGATTTTCAGAAATTCAAGATTCTGAAAATATCAAACTTATGTATTCTTCAATGGATTTTTGTCAAATGTTCGCAAATTTTCTTCTCTAGTTTTTCAACTCATATTAAACCAATTCATAATGAGGATGAACTTTGACTCCACTCCTACCTGGCTTTGTGATGGGGTTTGGTGTGATGATTGATTTTGATTCTGTTGGCCTTGCTTGCCCTCTTCTCTTGCCTTCACCGACTGAAGAATAGCAAAGATGTTCTTGAATTCCTGCTCAAAATAAAACAAAAAATATTTAAAAAATCCCCATTTTAGAGACATATCATCTTCGGCATTCACTCGGCAGTGAATTACAATTTGCTGACCTGGGAGTTATGAAAAGAACTGAAATTGAAGCGAGACTTTGAAAAATAAAAATCCAAGACTTGAAACCTGATTCAAAGTCTTCAAAAATAAAAAAATCTGCGATAGTACGGAGAAAAAATTAATGGGGGCTCTGCGGTGATTTCGCCCCCTCAAAATTATCAAAAGAGCCATGGAAAATCTCCATGCATTGCAATGTTAAAGCTTATCCAATGTTGCAGATTTCATGAGTAGTTTGGGAAAAGCAGCACGCAAAAATAGAAGAGTGGTACGAGAGGAAAAAATGGACGAAAAAAGTCATGGAAAAACAAGACCGTGACTGGCCCACTTTGACAGAAAACGGAAGACAAGACAGAAACCTACCTTTCCATTGCTCCTTAGTACAGATGTTCTTGTTCTCCAATTCCTTTCTCTGCTCATGATATCCCTTGAGACGTCAACCTCGGCATCAATGAAACTACGCTGCTCAAGACCTCCAACCCCAAGGTCAGCCTCCACGTCTGCCTTGATGGTCACACGTTTCTTGGTATGGATCTTCGCTCTGATGGATGCGATACGCTCGATGGACATTGTATCAGAGAGGGATCTGTATTATAATCGCGAAAATCGTCATAATTCCCATTTACCCAGAGTAGACCTGATAAGATACATTGCATTAGCATTTTACAGGCTTCACTGCTTTTCAAGAAAAGATAATTCCCTAATTTTTATAAAAACTTTCCCTGATTTGGGGCATTTCTATTGAATTCCCCGACTCTTTCCTGGCAGGAAAAAAAATCTCCCTGAATTTTCCGCTTGGGTTGGGAACTTTGATTTATAAGAATCACACATTGAAGTGAAAACGTAACTGTGCATGCACACAATGTACACAGATTCTGTGAAAAAGCAGGGAAATTATTAACAATTTCATTTCCAGTGCTAATTTTTGAGCTCACCAGCACAATTTTCCTATAGTGTAGGAACTTCCCTGTTTCTTTAGGAGTTTTCCGGGGCTCTGTAAGGTATTCAACCCAAGCCCACATGTAATTGTTTCTTTGTAGAGTAGGATCTAAAATAGATATAAAGGGATCTCACTTGAAGCAACTGAATTCAATGAAATGCATCATTATGAGGGAGTTGGCTCAGACGGTTATGCGACTCTGTTGAAAGAAAGACAATGTATTTGGGTGTGTCCTGAGCGGAAGACTCAAGCTTATGTTGCCAGATAACATATCCCCTCCCTTTGTTTCATACATGCAGGTTGCGTGCAGTGGAAAACACAACGTCCCTCGGTTAGTAGATTAAACGCAGGCCATGTGTACAGAAGATGGCTAACTTTGCATGTTGAAAATCTGCTGCAACATTTGTATGAGAGTATGGAGAAACCCTGGTGTACGCCCACCTGCACGCCCAAAATAATTTACATTAGGAGGAGAGACCCACTGCTCATAATAATTTTTTCCGCTTTTTCGCCACCCAGCCAAAGATAACAGCAAATGGTTCTAAAACACTTGCTCCAGCGACAATTGCTTCGATGGCAAACCTGCATGTTAAGCCAAACATAAAACCTTACCTCCAAAACTAAACAAACCCTCCTCATCTTAACTTTTAAAGTATTCCTAACCAAGAACTCTATTACGACCCCAAATCTAACCCTATGCCCTCTGATATATTCAAGACCGCAGCAGAGTTTGCAAGAGCGTATGTTGCATCACCCATCAAACAATACAATGATGAAATAAAAGCTGAACTCACCGAATGTGATCAGTGGTTGCCACGGCACCTTCTTTATGACCCTCAAGTCTCTCCAACAGACGTTTCTATCGGGAATAAAATTATGGTAAAAAAAATTAATGATCAAGAATGATAAAGGCCCATCAGTATTTAATGGCATGCTTTCAATGATTTAATATAATTTGAGCATGTTTTCCCACCTGAAACATGAAACAAATATTCAAATAATTGAAAAATATGACCAACAATGAATCGCCAGGGGAGGTTCTCTGTAAATATCCAAATTGGCAATTTGGTCTTCAAAAAGTAAAAATAAGAAAATTTGAATATTTGAAAGGATACTTTTCATTTTCATACTGTAAAAATTTGAAGTTGTAAAGTTGAATTAAACGGCAAGATAAAAGAGTTTCTTTGAAACCGTTTATTCCAGACTACTTGGCAATTTCACTGAGAATGCACAGCATGCAGATCTGATGCCTGAGTAAACCCTGAACTTCAAAACTTCTTTTTTCCTTATTCTAAGAAGCTCTCAATTGATATCTTCTACATTTAATCATTTACTTGAAAGCAAGATAAGAGTTTCTTTGAAACTGTTTATTCCAGACGACTTGGCAATTTCACTGAGAATGCACAGCTTGCACATCTCATGCCCGAGTGAACCCTAAACTTCAAAACTTCTCTTTCCTTATTCTATGAAGCTCTCACTGAATTTCTTCTACATTTAATCATTTACTTGAAAGGGTTATTGCTGATAAATTTTGACAAGTTATATATTATTTCAAAGCATAGGACATGCTATTTAAAGCTCAATGAAAATCTAAAATCTTTTGTGACTTGTTACCCACTGGTAATTTACAATGATCCTCACCATACAATCAACAAATGATAATGCTGGCATTAGGACCTGTTATAGCAAAAATAAGTAAAGAAAACATATTCACCTTGTCTCGTCGAACTTCATCATCCTCAAATCTTCTTTTCTTGGTCGTTTCTGTCTGCGGTTCATCTGCACTTCTTTTGACTACAAGGAAAGGAAAATAAAACCATAAAAATAACAGAGAAAGACCTTCATGTCTGTAAAATTAACCCCCCCCCCAAAAAAAGCCGCTTCCTCTTGTCGAATGAAAAATGACTTGTTTAATAATGAAAAGATAAGCTTTCAAGTGATATCTTATAGAAACATAAGAAGAGAATGCTTCTCCAATTGGCTAAATTGTCATAAGGGCAGCCAATTTGTTTCTCTCACCTGAATAAAACAAAATTTTTAGACAAGCAGTTTTGCCACATGAGTAGAATTTTATGTGTATTCTGAATATTAGAGGGCTTACTGACTTATTGAATACAGCATCTTTTGCATTTATTTGTAAATAAAATGGAAATGTGTGAGCGCCGGAATCAGTAGATTAGCTTAGACGGGGTAATATAGGAGGGCTTTGGGCACCTAAGAAAGAGGATATGTGTGCTATACAGATACCCTATATCATTATTTTTCCTTTTCTGAATTGTATTATCAATTACTTCAAAATTACCATCACAGCACAGCGTAATATTTGCTACATCATTTGAAGAACACAAAAACAAATTTACGACTGATAAGACACGTTACCTTGTGTTGGTCTCTGCCTTGATATTTCAGGGGGTGCACTTTTGTCGATATTTGCAGATGTTTCTGAATAAGAAAGAAAGAAAAAAACAATAATGTATAAAATCATCCTATCTACAAACATGTATCTTGTTATCATTATGATTATTTGGAATTCTTTTCACCATTCAGGAGTAAGCAAATTCTTTTTTTCCAAGGGATTCCATTCCATTAGTGTTAATCCAGGTACATGTGTTGTCAATTACACAGAATGGAATCTGGATTTAAGAAGAACATCCATTTTGTAATGTAATAATGACAAAAAAAATGACGAAAATCCATATTTTATTGTTTGAAATAGACATGAAATCCTCCAAAAATTTGCTTTGCCCAATTGATCGTGGGCCCGGCGGCCACTGTGCAGCGCCAGATCCACTAGGCTCTATCCCTTTAATCGTTGAACGCAAAACAGGTAGCAGCAACTCCCATCTTTTAATGTCTTTTGATCTGACGTGGCCGGGGTTTGGACCCCTGACCTCCCGGTTGTGAGACGGACACACCGGTCTAATGTGTAATAATGCTGTGCATATATTCAATCCAACAGTCATTATCTCACATGACCTGGTACAACAGTGCCCGACTCAGACTCAGGAACATCTGAAAGGACAGCATTATCTGCTGATCCCTAAATGTGCATACAATTTAAGTGATTTCTAGTGTCAGCAAATCATAATCTATTCCCAATGAAAGCTTGATATAGATTTTTTAAATGGGTAGAATACAAGAGAATAAAAGTGAAAGAATTGGGGGTACATCATCACTCACTTATTTCCCCACTAAGATAGGCAAGCAGATCTCTCCTGTCGGGACGACGAACTACTGGAATATTCTCTTCCTGTTAATTTAAAAACAAAGCAAGTTGACACTTCATAATGAAATATCATATTATGTATGAAAAATATCCAATACGTATAATTATGGTCAGTATTTTATACAAGCCAAGTTTAGTCACCAGTTTACAAAAGTTGTACATGAAAAAAAAATAAAATGGCATAATTTCTCTTGAATACCAAACAGATCATGCACACAAATGGATGACAGTAAACAAATTATAAAATGGAAATACAACAAGATTCATTGTGGCATTCTGAATCTGATTTTAACATTTTAAAGTTACATCACATGAGAGGGAGTTATCATTTGAAAAATATTTTCATCAGTATTTTCTTCACAAACTGGCAATAGTACATGTACATGTATGTTAATTTTCTACCCCAAATATGTATGAGTTGACTTTAAAAAAGAATACAATAAATGTGTACTTCCATCACATTGGCATTCATTTACAGGCTTTGGTGCTTTATTAGTTCTTAAAAAAAAATTCAACATCAGAATTACAATGCTGTTCCAACTGTTTAATGGAACTGCATCCTTTTATGGATAAATTCTGATTACAAGCACTTTGTGGGGAGTTGACCTTTGATGATTTATTTGAGTAATAGCAAACTGGTACCGTAATGAATTCAAATTCATTTATTTCACATCTCTTAAAAAACAGGGTACAATAAAATAGTGAGTTAATCTAATAGAGTAAACACAACATTGACAGTTGTACATTATTTAGACAAAATCAGACAACAAATGAAAAAAGCTGGGAATGTTTGAAACATCTAAGCCCCGTCTCACAAAGAGTTACAACTGATCCAATCAATCTTAACTCAATGGAAATCCATCAGGGTAATAATTTTTTCAACAGGAAAATTGTCAACAAAATAAATGACTTTATGGATATACATTCATATCTAGAATTTTTTTGAATGAACATGCATTTCATATGTTGACTTAGCTCGCTTTCCATAGTTGTAATTGAACGAATCAATCACAACTCTTTGTAAAAGGGTTCCCACAGAAATTTGAAAACAGAATTCCATGACTTTTCCATGACTTGCTTTCTGGCATGGTTTCCCAAATCAGACACATTATGATGGCCTCCATAACCTCCCCTCACGGCCATCCATTCCACCCACTACCTTACTCATGACATATACATCTACATGTATTATCATTCGTATACGGTCTGTTTCTGACCAGGGTAGAGTACCATTTTCGTTTCACCAACATCAAGATTCAAAATTGTCTTGAACACAAACTCATGTAATTTCTTGAACTGACAGATTTCCATGAACTACATGTATCTCAAAATTTTCAGAGCATAGCATGCAGATCTTGTCACAAAAGTGAACTATACAATAGATGTAAATGTCAAATTTTCCAGGCATATTGAAATAAGGATCCTGAATTTACCTTTACTACAAAACTTCCACATAAAAGTCATGGAATTCCGTTTTCAAATTTCTGGGGGAACCCTAAATCCTAAAATTCTCAACATGGTGCTGCATTTCACTCTACATTACAAAAAATGAGGCCATTTGTGATACAACTTGAGGACACCAGTGGTCGGTGACCAGCTAAATTAAAGGAAACCAAAACCCAAGAAGAGAAGCAATCTTATTGGAAAGAGTAAAATGAGAAGAACATTAAAAAAAAGTTTCATCAAAATCGGTTATGAAATAAGCAGGTTATGGACAATTAAAAAGTCTTGTTGTATTTACTATGTGGATCTTCAAATTGGCAAATGTGCTTCAAAATGGCTGATTTTGTGGACAACACTCCATTTGTTTTGTACACATATTTTCAGATTTTCCCCTTTATTTTACATATTTTACATTATCTCCTCCTGACCTTGACATATATGGTGTGGATTTTATTTTCCTATGACATATGTTGTGCTCAGAAGGAGAACTGTGACATACCGGTAGTGTAATAAATGTAAAGGAATAACAAAATAGTTATCACATTTTCACTTTTCTGCTTCTACATACTCTTTCACTTTTCAAACAACTTTCCACATGGAATTTCATTCCCCTTAATCAAAAGTTACCCAGCCATCTACAAAAAGAGGCCCACTTGTCAAAAATTGGCAATTGATACTTACAAGTGCTTTCTTGACATAGCTGGTGTGAGTGAGCTTCTCATTCTTCAGTAGGTAGAGGATAGATTCTAGTGTGTAGTAACTCTTTGCCTCCCCTTCTTTGCCCGTACTGCACAGAGATAAACAGAGATAAAGTAAGATACTTCATTCAAGTTAAATTAGTTTGAATTATTCAAAAGTCGGGAAGAAAAAAAACAAGACTACATGTAATTGACTAATAGTATATTTTACCAAGCTGTAGCTGTATAGTCACATTTTCTATTACCGGACACCATCATGATTTCCGACGCGCATACTACTGTGTACGAAAACAATTTTGTACTGTAAGACTTCCATGGTTCAATTTCACAGAGCAATACATATAAAATTCCAAAACAAGGTGAAAAAAATCCAGCTTTTACCTTTATCTCTTTTGGAAATACCCTAATCTAAAACCAAGGCTACTCTTAACTTAGCTACACAGCTCAGAAATTATGGAACCAACAACGTGCACAATGTCAACTGGCTTCCGGGTTTTGGAGCCTCGCGTGAATATGCATGAAATTGTAGAGTTTCAATGAGTTTTTATCAATACCAGAGCGATCCGATCACAAACCAAGACCAATTCCTGTGAACACAGCATTCAACCGGATATTGTTATCACTATCGATACTTTTGCACGCAGTCCGACCACATGGTCATGACGTGATCTGCGCGATTCACCAATCAGCGGTCGCCGAGTCGCTGTGCAGAGACGATCTATCCGCTGTACACAGTCTATGGACGATTTGTCGTTGTGAAAGGCAGTACATTATAATAGAGCAAATAATTTGAAATATTTTTTGTGAGCTCACAAGAATTCATGTAACACTTTGTGACTTTGTCAAAGCCAGGCTAATTTTGGGCTAGATCTAGAATCTGTTTTAAGTAGAAATCTCGGGGAAGAAAGTTTGAGGTTTTTGGCAGTTCAATGCTTGATTTTTCCCCGTTTTTTGGCAATTAATGCCAAGACTAACTTGTATAGTGAGGGGTTGTATTACCGACCGGCCTTGTATTACCGAACGCGTAGCGCAATTCAACTAAATTGGCTTCATACGCATGGGACTACGCGTAGAATGTTCTCCATCCCATCACACAGCCAAGACAGGACAGAAATTCACAACATGAGGCGAAAAAATGTAAGTAATTCATCATTTTTCTACAAAAAGTTACTATTTTATTGAAAAAATGCTTTATCATTGAAAATATTTTCGTTTTAGAGCGAAATTACTGTTATTTCAGAGACCTCGCGAACGTTCGTTTCGATCTTCTTCGTTACCGTCGGAGAGAGAGAGAGAGAGAGAGGAAGTGATATGCGGTGTGTGCCTTCTTTATTTACACACGGGCAACCGTCGATGCGAAGCATTCGGTCGAATCGGCCGTTTGATACGACGAAAGTTTGAGTGATAACAAGAAAAGTGTTTGCAGAGTTAGTTCGTTGAGTTGTTCATAGATATTTGATGAAATAAAAAATGAATAATTAAATTAACTGTATCCAAGTTGGATCTAGAAATGAGAAAAGTGATTATTGAAATTAATGGAATAGAATTTGAAATAACACACATTTTTCATGAAGTAAAGAGATGACAGCATGATGAAAAAAAAAACAGATCAGTTTGAAACTTGCTATTAAAGGAAAAAGATAATTATCGCTTGAAATTGAATGGATGAATGATTGGAACGGCTGGAAATATAATAAGATAATTCTTAAAAAATACAGGGGCGATGTCATGGGGGTGGGCATTAATGAGTGAATATGAAATAAGAAGAAAAGGAGAATGAAGAAGAAAGGGAAAAGAAAAACTTTTCCAGTCTTACTTTGACCTACTTTGACCTACTACCAAAATAGATTTGCTTTTCTGATGTTTTGCATATTTGTTTATTAATTTCATTTAGGAATCCCCGAGGAAATGTCCCAATCAACATGGTCGACGGAAATCTTACTCTGAGCTCAATATGGAGACAGCCCTCAATCTTGTGGACGGAGGGGCCTCTCTTCATTCAGCCTCAAAGAGATGCGGCATCCCTAAAACAACACTTCATGATAGAGTCCACAAGAAATACAAATGTTTCAAGTCAGGACCTCGTCCGGTGCTGTCCTGTACAGAAGAGGAACAGGTCATATCCCATCTTAACTTTATGGCTGATCGAGGTTATGGACTTTCAAGGAGAGATGTGAGTTTGATTCTATCACTTCTTTTCATTATTTTGAAATAATTATTATGATAATTTTGTTTTCATTTTTGTGTGAAATGATTGACAATTAAAGCTTACACTTAATTTCTTTTCTTATCTTTTACTACAGGCAATTACATTGGCTGGTGATTTAGCCAACAATCTGAAGAGACTGACACATCGCCCTGAAGACAAACGCCGGCTGACTGTCAACTGGTTTAAAGGGTTTCTTAGACGGTGGCCAACCATCCGACTTGTGAAGCCACAAGGTCTCTCCATGTCCCGGGCAAAGTCATCAAAGCCACAGATCGTCAGGGACTACTTTGATGAGCTAGAGAGAATCCTGAGAAAGTACAATCTTCTCGAAATGCCCAGCCGGATTTTTAACGTGGACGAAGTTGGCTTCAATTGCGAACACCGGCCGGTCAAGATTGTGATGAGGAAATCATGCCATCGGCCACAGTCTATTACTTCGCCGAGGTCAGCATTGAGGACACTCATCGCATGCGGAAATGCTGCAGGTGATAGTCTTCCTCCATTCCTTGTGTTCAAAGGAAAAAAGGCAACCGAGACCCTGCGAGAAGGCGGACTGCCAGGAACATTGGTAGACGTTAGTGAATCGGGTTGGAGTAACTCGGAGTTAATCTTCAAGTTTATGAAGGAACATTTCCTCCCCTACATCAACGGAAGGAGGGCAGCTGGGGAGCCTGTCATGCTGATCTATGACGGTCACAAGTCGCATGTGTCAGTCCCTGTCCTCCCAGCTCACACCAGTCACTTCCTGCAGCCGTTGGATGTTGGTGTGTTCTCCCCAATGAAGGCAAATTATAATACTTCATGCAGTCGTTTTCTCAGACAACATCCTGGCCGAGTAATTACTAGATATGACCTGTGTCAGTTGATTGGAGATGCATACAGATGCTCCATAAACAAGGGAAACCTTTCAGCAGGATTCAGGGTGACCGGCATCTCTCCTCTCAACCGAGACCGGGTTGACATCGATGTCATCTGCGGACCGTCAGCGCTTGTAAATCCGGCACCAGTCGAGTCTGTGGAGAATGCCGAATCTGCGACACCAACTGAGGCATATCTTGCTGAGCGCCGCCCTTCTCATCCACCACCAAGCCAAGATCAGAAGAAGAGAAGGTACAAGTACCAAGCAGCTGGAGTTGCAGTGACAGAAGAAGGGATCTACCTCAAGATTCTCCGTGTAAATAATGGTTGTTGAGGGTAAAAGATGTTACTCCAGCCGCTGCAACCACCTCAGTCGAAACAACTGCTGATGAGACTCCGGCACGACCAGGACCGTCAGGAGCCTGTTCATCCATCACACAGCCCCGCAGATTAGTCTTCGACGCCATGCACGACGACCCTGATGACTACGGTGCTGAGGATGAAGATGACAAACCATGCTGTGTCTGTGGGCAGATGACATCAAAGTCTATGGATAGACGAGTTCTTACCATCGTGAACTGGGTAAAGTGTGACAACTGTGAACATTGGGTCCATCTGCGTTTCTGCTGTCGTTGGTTTAAGGCACCAAGGAGTTATTTGTGTCCTTGTTGTAGTGACGAGTGATTTTTTCCTAGTTGATCAACTTTCTTCTATCTTGATTTCTTCCTGTCCTTGATTCATCTTCTCCTTTATATTTTATTCCTTTCTGTCATCTATCACTTTCAGTTTACAATCATTTTAGACATGTGTGATATTTATAATGTGATTGTAATGCCATGCTATTAATTTTGTATAGCTTATAGTTGATTCTGTCATTTATGAATGAAATATGATAACTATATGACTCCTTTGAATGTTATGAATACATCATTGGAAATGTGGAGTATATATTTTAAGATGTATGATATATTGTTATCTTAATTTGTTATTCATTGAAAATGTGTGAAAAGGTTAAAGGAAAAAATGAAAATATCATTTCTATGAAATGTGTGAACAACAATAAGAAAAGAATATCATTTCTATGAAATGTTTAAACTGAACTCTTTTGTCAATTGTGTTTTGTTGAGCGTTTTGGAAATGATAAATGCTTAAATTTACAGCAGCTGATATAGCGAAGATGAAACAATACATTATCAGTAAATGATTACTTATTCATTTATTAATCTATATATATTGTTTGTTTGTTTGGTTGGTTGGTTGTTTGATTGATTGATTGGTTGGTTGGTTGATTGATTGGTTGATTGAATGAATAAATGATTGATTTGTTTAATTCGTTAGATGAGTTGATTGGGGAAAGAGGGCATTAACAATGGGTTTATATAAAAGAAAAAAAAACATTTTTTTTTCATACTCACAATTTATTTCAATTATTTCAAGATGCTAAAAACCAAAAAATAAGCGATAATAAAACGAATGAAACTTAAAAAAACATTTTCTATTAATTCTAAAAAAAGACATCACAGCCATATAATATACAAATGATTAAAGATAAATTGAAATTAAAGGTAGGCTTGACGACATGACGTTACAAAATGCTCTTTCGTCACCCTAGAATTAGGCAGCCTGTATGTCAATTTGCCATAGGGGGCGCACGTTCGGTAATACAATACCTTTTTCTTAGGCGGAAATAGACGCGTCGGTGACAAGGGGTGCGTTTGACCTTGGCTTCCACGGAGATTTTTGCAAATTCCTCTTCTGTAGGATTTCAGGTATTATTGGAGTAAGTTTGACGGAAAATGAAAGAATATTTCTGTAACTAAGGACGATTTACTGAAAAGCGTTCGGTAATACGATCCACTACCATATAAAGAGGGAATATTAATTTGCATTTCGGTTGCGTTAATTTTACTTTATAAGATGGCTAAGTAATTTGCAGCTTGCTGATTGGTCAAAGCGTACCACGTGATCATTCGCGAAAAGTGTCTATCCCTGCACGCCCGTGCAAATTTCGCGCACCCAAATTGTCTAACCCACGGTAAGTGCAATTTCAAAATTTTTGATATTTGATTTAGATCAATTTCATTATTTCTTTCTCATATAAGGTGCTTAAAATTGCGATCGAAATTACTTAGCCATCTTATAAAAGGAATAACGCATTTTACCCGTCGTTTTTCAGCGAATATGCAGTGCACTCGAGGTTTCTTCTTCGCATGCACACTCCACACTCGCCTCCGGCTCGTGTGGAGTGCGCATGCTCAGAAGAAACCTCTCGTGCACTGCATATTCGCTAAACAACTCCGCGGAATGCGTTATTCCTATATTTTTAGACAAAAATTGTGAGCCCTGGCGGGGGGATTTTGCATAAGTCCCCTTGTTATGTTATGGTGGCTGCACGATAGAGAGCCGTCTGTATACGAGGTCCTCTTCGAGGAGAAAAAAAACTTAATGTCAATTAAAAAAATCCTCGAAACAGACGGTTGCCACTGCCAGCTGTACAGTCTACTTCGTCTTCACGTTCACACTGCACTGCAGCGCTCCGCGCTGTACGCCAGTACCGGTACGGTATGTTACCGACCGTGTCGTTGCAATTTGCAGAGCAGAAAGGAGGAAAAGCCGTTAACTTACCCATAAGTAACGTAGTTGGTTTTGGTATCTTTGGGCCATGAAAATTCTCCGAAAATAACATCGTCGTTTCTTTCTGTTATAACCTTATTCTGAGAGTGATAAACACGAAGTAAACTTAAAACGTCAGCCATATCGCTGTCTCAGCCTCCCTCAACCTTTCCTCAAAACTTTGTCGCATTATTAATAATAGCTGGCACGTAAAACAAATCGCCCCAAACTCCAAGTGTGTCGCCCAGCCATGCACAAACTCGCAAGCTTTGAATTCGACCGATATTATTTCAAGCAGCTGCATGATGGAATGACGAATGCAGGGGCGTTGCCAGAAACTTGCGATCAATTGCAAGTCTATAGTTCCCGAAATCAAGCATATGTTGTGCAATTAATTGCAAATCTGCTCCATGAAACAAGGAGTGTAATTTGGTTTGCTCATGATAGTAAAGTGATAATCAATTGTAAAATTGCAACTGAATATTTACGATTGATTGCAAATATACGGTTGCAACACCCTAGGTCTGCTGTGCAAACCATTCACTCGAGTTAAAGATCATGTGCAGCCCACTCATGCCCACAGAAATACTGACGGCCCTCTCAGGGTTGAAACAGCAAGTTTTGTATGTGCTAGTCTTTCCGTGGAGACACATTTGCTGACCAAAGATAGGGTCTGTGTCTGCAGACCGTAGATGCAGGCAGGCGGCGCCAACAGGCCTTAAAGGTCAAGTCCACCTCAGAAAAATGTTGATTTGAATCAACAGAGAAAAAACAGACAAGCACAATGCTGACGATTTCATCAAAATCGGATGTAAAATAAGAAAGTTATGACATTTCAAAGTTTCGCTTATTTTTAACAAAATAGTTATATGAACGAGCCAGTTACATCCAAATGAGAAAGTTGATGATGTCACTCACTCACTATTTCTTTTGATTTTGTTGTTTAAATTGTACAATATTTCAATTTTTACGAATTTGACGATTAGGACCTCCTTGCCTGAAGCACAAAATGGTAATGGAATTCCACATGTTCAGGGAGGAATGAAACTTCATTTCACATGACAATGACGATAAAATCAAATATTTCATATTTCAAACAATAAAGAAATAGTGAGTGAATGACATCATCGACTCTCTCATCATGTAGCTGGCTTGTTCATAGGCCTACAACTGTTTATGTGAAATGAAGCGAAATTTTGAAAGATGTCATAACTTTCTTATTTTACATCCGATTTTGATGAAATTTTCAGTGTTATGCTTGTTGAATTTTTCTCTTTTTATTCAAATCAAGTTTTTGTTGGGGTGGACTTGTCCTTTAATGACGATGTTAATGCCCGGTGTTACTGAAGAGATGTTGGCATGATGGTGGTGGTGGTGGTTAATAATATATATTTCACTCATTTCCTTTCCTTTTTTTTTTGGGGGGGGGGTCAAATGGCCTGCAAGCCACGTCCCCCATATATACGCCGAAAAGTCTGTTGTAAAATTACCATGCAGGAAAGAGTTAATTAACGAATATTGGTCACGGTTTCAACAAAATCTATCAAAGATGAAGAAAGTTATTAGAATTTTAATTTTTCGATTTGTGACGTCATAAACGAGCAGCTGCCCGATGTAGCCTATCTGATATGCGCCGGGCTAGTTAGTAAGTTTGCCGTTAGTAGTAGTTTGCCCACTAGCCCGACGCATATCGGATAGGCTACCCTATATATGTCATATAAAATGCATTATTTAATTTTGTTTTTTATTGTTCATGATGACTTGAATATTTTTTCAGACTTTCGTTGCCTGTTGATATACTGAAGGTACAAACATAATAAAACATTTTTTTTCAATGCACCTTACGTGAAAAATTGGTCACAAATAAAAATATTAAACTTATAATAACTTTAGTAATCTTTGATAGCTTTTCCTAAAACTGTCACCAAAATTTTTCTTTAAATATTTTTCTGCTATTTTTACAATATGTTTTTTTTGTCAGGGTGAGCTTCCATCTAAAGGCTGTAAAATAAACTTCTTTTTTTCATCATGTAAAATGAAATGGTTTATACCATAGCCTGAATATGAACATGTATCTTTATAGTCTCTTGTATTTAGGAGATAAGAGTGTAAAAACCCAATCTTGCAGAGGAATTTTAAAAAACTTTTTTCATGCTTTCTCCATTTAAGTCTACATGTATATAAGTGAAATGAATAGTTTTGAACCGCTGCGGCCATAGGGTACTGTTGTGCACAATCATTGGTCGTTTTGCAATTTAATTGAGTTAATCAACCCCAACCATCCCTTTCTCATTCCCGGGACACAGAGCTCCTTCAATTGAGGGGGTTGTTAACTCGAAAAGGACTTGGGGCGGAATCCGCCCCCTCTACATTTTCACGATAAATCGCGAAATTTTTCAACCGCGCCGCTCGGCGCTGACTTTTTACTTTCAAATCTTGCACACCTTTTGAGACCAAACTTGCGATGCCTGGGTACGCGGTTACGAAATTACGCAACATTATGTAAGTGCATGTCACACCCAAAACTGCCCAAAACGTGGATTAATATACAAATCCAATGCAAATTGTGTATTTAGACAAAATTCATAAATGTGTCATTATTTCCACTTTTGATGATTAAACTTGATTAATTTTGTCTTTATGATCAAAATTAATCCTGCAATAATTTCCATCGAAAAAACAATGAAAAACAAAAAGTAAAAGACAAAGAAATGCATAAGAACCACCCCCCCCCCCAATAAAATACATAAGAAAAAAAAGCGATACCAATTTTTTTAAGTCTATATTTGATCGGGATCCTACAAAGAGTCTGTGAATAAAAAATATCAGTTTTGGGGCTTTTTTGTTTATTAGAGCAAATGTTTTATTTCATGCATAAATCAAAGCACAACCAATTCCTAAAATAAAAAAAAATATTATGTAAAGAAAAATTCACCATACAGACTTGTAGATTTTATCGCACACTACCGCCGTGCAAATTTTCGCGAGGCTCGGCTGTGAGACGTGGTCCAAATAACCCGGCTCTTTTCGGGTTAAACCACTTTTGTTGTCATTCCTCTTCACTGGAATGGTTCGTTCCAATCTTGAAGCTCTTGGTATTGCATAATCAGGTACCCTATATAGCTAGTCTACTGGATATTAGACTCTAATTAAATTTGTTTAAGAAAAACAGACATTTCCTGCCCGAAAGTCCCGGGTTGACCCCCTATTATACAAGCATAATATGGAAAATTGTTGCAGAATAATCTATTATTTGCAGCTAAGCCCCTTTGGCGGGCCATTCGCTCAGCTCCCGCTCAACGACGACGACAGCAATCGCCTATATAGCTGCCGTATTAAAAAGTCCAGGGGGCCTCTTATTATTACGTCACCCATTCATAAACTCTGCTGTTTGCACACAGCGCGTGAAGGCCAAATACCATTCTATATGCATGTGTATTAATACCAGCTGTGTTGTCTTTTACTCCTTGATCGTAAATCGTTCATGTAATTCTGATTTTTGAAATAATGGAATCGCCTTTGTATTCATTCGAAAATGAAATATTCCGTCTTTTCGCCACCTACGCAACTATCGTCGTAATAAAGATGCTCTGGGTCGGTATCTGGACTTCGAAGTACCGTTTTCAAAACAAGGTAGGACATGTACCCGGGTCGGGGAATTAAACTATTCAATTTCAAAGACGATTCCGATTTGGAGTATTACGCCTGGTTATATAGCTGTGCATTTTATTTCCATTTCTTTTATATTTCTACCATTTTTATTTTTCTTATTATTGCTTATACTGTAATTTAAATTCTTTTACTCCTTTGTTGTATACTTGTATATACTAATGTAGGCCTATGTTTGTATGTTTTTTTTAAAGGATGTCAAATGAATGAATTGAATTGAAAAAAAAAAATCATCTTTTCAAATGGTCTATATATATATGGGCTAAAAGTAAAACCATTTGTCGTTTGATCGACATACACTACGCGAATTCACTTATTTTTATTGTTTAAAGTTTTAGTTCGTCGATACTAGATCCACTAGTTTTTCCACTCAATCCACCAAGGCCCCTGGCTAGGCAATGGGGCGCCTATATTATTGTGTTCATGAACAGATCATTGTAATTAGTCGAATCCAATATACAGACAGAATGCTGAAGGTGCTTAAAGATTCGTCAGATGGATATATCAAGCAAACTGACTGGGACTGGCTGTCGTGTGGGATGAAATGTGTAGAGCATTCGACAATAATCTGCAGCGTCCTCTCTTAGCTTATCGATCGATTGCCTCCTACCATACTGACTGTCATATTGTCTTCCTTATCCAAATCTTTAGTTATCAACCCTTTATTGAGCCCACGTCTTTCTTCAAAAATGCTTTTCATTGTATGCATCCTTTATGTTCACTGAAGACTTTTGAAGTTCTCTTCTGATAGTGAGCGGGGTGGGTGTAGACCACTATAATAATAGGCCTATGTACAAGCTCGTATACGTACATTACGCTATTATAAACTGAAATGTTAAATCATGCAGTAAGTAAAGTGTTGGATGCGTGACAATCTTTTCTAAAATGTGGCATAAAGCTGAATCCAAAAACTTTAAGGACAAGTCTGCCCCAGCAAAAAAAAATGATTTGAATAAAAAAGAAAAATCCAACAAGCATAACACTGAAAATTTCATCAAAATCGGATGTAAAATAAGAAAGTTATGCCATTTTAAAGTTTTGCTTAATTTCACAAAATAGTTATATGCACATCCTGGTGGGTATGAGGATACTGATGAAGTCATCCACTCACTATTTCTTTTGTATTTTATTATAGGGAAAATTATATTTTCATTGTCAAGTGAAACAACGAATAATTCCTCCCTGAACATGTGGAATGAGCATTGATTAATACTATATGATTTAGTCAAGTTGGTCCCTATTGTCAAATGTATAATTCAAACAATCAAAAACAAAAGAAATATTGAGTGAGGGACATCGACTGTCTCATTTGAGTTATACATATTACTGTTTGATGAAACTTTCAGCGTTTTGCTAGTTTGATTTTTCTCTATTTATTCAAATCAACATTTATCTGGGGGAATTGACATAATGTTGGATTGAATTCATCATTTTAATAAGGTTGTCACGTCAAACTTTCAGTTACTGTTCATTTAACATTTCAGTTTTTGGTGTGTATGGTTGGTATTTGAAGCGTTCAAAGAGAGTTCAATCAATTAAAACACTAATCAAACAACAATGTTAAACTTTTAAGCAATACATATTAGAAACTTAACATTGCTGTTTAAATTTAAAACATCTTATTCAAAATAATCTAAACATATATGCGTGATCTGCTCAAATAGTCCAGTATGTGTAATTTTTTGTGCCTACTTTGACATACTGCATACGCGAGTTGGACATAGATGAGATAAAAGAGGCAAAGAGGTAATGCATTATACTAGTTCCAACAGAGTTTATTTTCAAGTTCAAATTTTCGACGTAAATCCCCTGTCTTCTTCAGGGATACAATAAAGCTCACAGTGACAAGATATAAATGATGATTCGTGATTATGGTAGTCATAGAAACGCGCAGGTTAAAAAGCATCACGCTTTTTTAACACGCATCATGGTGATGCTTTTTTTAAGTGGCTCGTTTCTATGACTACCATAATCATAAATGCATCTTTTATACATGTATCTTGTCACTGTGAGCTTGTTTTATCCCTGAAGAAGACGTGGGAATTACGTCGATAATTTGGACTTAGTAATAAACTCTGTTGGAACTTTCATAGTGCATTACCTCTTTGCCTCTTATATATAGAAACTTATGGATTTTGATTTGATCAGATTTCATAAAATCTATGATTTTATAAATATTATTGGCAGTTACATAATAAGGGACAGGGCACTGGTGAACACTACTGGTGTACAGATGGGAAGGGGGGGGGCTGGAGGGGCTCTGGCCCCTATCCCATCTTTTCACGACCAAGAAAAAAAAGGAAAGAAAAGAAAGGAAAGAAGTGTAAAGACGATATCATTTTATGAATATTTTATATATCTATCACAAAATTTGATTTTTTTTGTTAAAAAATGTCGAAATTGTTTTTCGCTCGCTTGGCTCGTTCGCAATTTGTAAATTTTAAGTTGTATGATATAATTATCTAGCTCCCTTATTTTTTTGTATGGGGGGGGGCTCATGGCGCTACTGGTGAACACCTCGTTCCTTTTCAGATGATTTTACAAAAGAAGGGTGAGGGCCAGTGGAGGGGGCGTAGAAATAACAAATGTTATTATTGAAATCCATTTTTTCGGTGAAAAAATAGCGACGCCCCCTTAATTCAACGCCCCTTCCCCGGCAACACTCCCATTGCCCTGGCACTGCCCCGGTCTGATGTGAAAACATGGTGTTAGTGAACCAGTAAAGGCATATACAGTTTTCAAATTGAACTTTCTGTTTGCTTGATTTGCGTAGATGTGATTATAATCTCTCCGTATTAAGGCATGGTCACACCGCCCGAGCGTTGTTGGAGCGGTCTTGGAGCGGAGAGAAAAAAATCATCACCGCTCGCTACCGTTCACCATTTTCTATTTCGATTGTTTTTTTTTTCTTTCGATTTTTGTTATCGATTTTTTCCTTAATTTTGACAAAATTAGTTAAGGTTAACAAAATTAGTTAAGGTTAACGGAGAAATTACTGAAAATGAGAAGGAAGTTTTAAATGAAATTAAATCATTTTATACCCACCTTTATGCAAGGGAACACACGGAAGATTTTAGGGATTTCTTTAAAAATGTACCAACGTTATCATCTGAAGATTCTGAAAGCTGTGAAGGGGATATACTAGAAGAGGAGTGTATTTCGGTACTGAAAGAAATGAAGCAAAATAAATCCCCTGGTAACGATGGGTTAACAGTTGAATTTTATTGTACATTTTGGGCTGAAATAAAGGATGTATTGATTGGGGCATTCAATGAAGCTTTTGTTCTTGGAGAACTTTCGGCATCACAAAAACAAGCAATTATTATTTTATTAGCTAAAGAAGGGAAAGACCCACATTACGTAAAGAATTATAGACCCATTTCGTTATTGAATACAGATTATAAGATCATATCCAAAGTTTTAGCAAAACGAATTAAAGAGGTTTTGGAGAGCGTGGTGTTAGCAGATCAAATAGGATTTATTAAAAACAGGAATATAGGAGAAGCTATTAGATTAATTGATGATATGCTTTTTCATACGTTATATAATAATATCCCTGGGTATATGATAGCAATTGATTTAGAAAAAGCCTTTGATTCGATATCCCACAAATTTTTACATCAAACATTAGGTTCATTCGGTCTTGGCCAGCAATTTCGCAAATGGGTCAAAATATTATATACAAATAGCCAAAGTTGTATTTTTAATGGGGGGGGGGGATTCTACAAGCTATTTTCATGTTGAAAGAGGGGTAAGGCAGGGAGATCCGCTTTCACCATATCTTTTCATTTTATGTATTGAAGTATTAGCGCATAATATAAGATATAATAATGATGTTAAAGGAATTTCCTTTGGAAAGGAAGAAGTAAAACAGGTTATGTATGCAGATGATATGTCTATATTTGTCCGAGATCTAGATTCAGTAAGAAAAGTAATAGAAATTTTAGAAAAATTCAGAAAAGTGTCAGGACTCAAAGTTAATAACGATAAGACGAAGGTTCTATTATTAGGTTCCTCCCAAGGAAAATCATATGATTTATCTTTTGGCCAAAAGGTGGATTTTATAAAGATTCTCGGTGTATTTTTTTCTTTAGATGTAGAAGTAAAAGAAAGATTGAATTATAAAGAAATATTAAGTAAAATAAAGAAGTTGTTAAACTGGTGGAAGCAAAGAGATTTAACTTTGATGGGCAAAATACAACTATTAAAGCAGTTTATCTTTTCAAAATTCATATATGTGGCATCTCTTACACCAATTCCAGAATGGGTTTATGTTGAGCTTGATCAGTTGACTTTTACTTTTTTGTGGGGTGGCAGAAATAAGATTAACAAAAAAACGATGTACTTAGATTACCATCAAGGTGGCTTAAAAATGATGAATTTTCAATGGTTAATAAAGGCACAGAGAGTTATGTGGATTAAAAGACTAAAAGAAAATAATACAATGAAATGGAAACAATATTTCAATTATGCCACAAAACATCTGGGAGGAAATTTTATATTTTCATGTGATTACTTGCTTGGATTGTTGGAGATAGCATTGCCGCAATTTTATATAGATTTGTTAGAAGTATGGATAGAGACGAAGGATTTTCGTTTAAAATCTGAAACATTTAAAGGAAATGAGATATTTTTTAACAATAAATTTGTACGAATTGAAGGGAAATGCATATTTAACCAAAAAATATATGAAAAAAATATTTACAGATTGAAACATATTATGGATTATGATGGAAACTTAAGGCCATTTTCGTACTTCCAAAGACAGGGTTTAAACATAGATGATTTTCATTTGATAGAGTCAATTTATAAAACTTTTCCAGTCAACTGGAAACGAAATATGAAAATAGATAGCAAAGAGGCTTCTCTTAGGGAAGAAATATCATTTATATCTGGAAAAAGAATTTTGTCAATGGAGGAGTTAGTATCTAAAAACGTTTATGCAAATTTTATGAAATGCAACTTCTCAATACCTGATGTTTTCGAAAGGTTAAAAAACAAATATAGTTTCTCTTATGAAAAGATTGAACACATTTTTATGAGACCAAGACAATGTACTCTGAACAGTAGATTAAGAGAATTTCAGTTTAAAATGTTACACGGCATTGCTTACACAAATCATCACTTGTTCCGTTTTAAAATCTCACAAAATAACCTTTGTTGTTATTGTAAAAAAGAGGAGGAAACATATCGCCATCTTTTTTTGGAATGTGAATATGCTTGTCTGGTTTGGGATAATTGTAAGGAGATGTTTGGTTTTATTTCTACGGGTAATTTAAGCTGGGAGGAAATTCTTGTAGGGGTAGAATTAAAGGACGAAGGAAAAGAACGCTTAATCAATCACTTTTTAATCTTTGTTAAATTTTTAATCTTCAAAGGGAGGGAAAAGGGTGCACATACAGCGCGTCCCAAAAAAAATGTCCCTCTGACATAGGACTGAATTAATTCTAAAATGTGGTAGGATTCTCAAATAAATGTTCATGAGTAGAAAGCTCATTTCATGTTCTAACTTTTATGAAAATTTCATTGGTCACGCTTCAGCGGTTTTGAATACACACTCTATTACGTAACAGTGGTGCATTTTAGCTCATTCCAAGTTTGCAGCATTGATGCATTTCTTCATTGTCTATGGCATGTTAACCCCCATTCTTACATCCAGGATCTGAGCAGGGATAATTCCCTAATCATATCTAGGCTCATCAAATCATAAACTTGAGCATGTTCAGAGGACAAGAAACATAAAAAAATAAGTTTGTTTGATGATTGATAAGGGGAATCAGTGCACCAACTTGAAAGAAAATGTGAATGATGGATGAGTACAATAAGCTGAAAAAGGGGGAATCAACAAGTTAATCACCCTTTGCAAAAAGGAACTATACCAAAGAAAATTTTGACTTTTTTCTTTTAAAAAGTTACACTGCATTATTGAACTTGACCTCAGTAGCTAATTAACTAAAAAAAAAGTAATGAAAACAAAAATGCAGTATTGTTGGAATTATGCATGAAACAGACATGACCCGTTGTCTCAATCATTGTGCATCTCCCGTTTATCAAACATGAAATGAACTGTCAATACTGTTTTTGCCCTTCTGAACATGCTCAAGGTTGTGATTTGATGAGCCTGGTTAGATCATGGAGATTTCCCTGGTCAGATCAGGGAATTCCTTGGTCAGAACAAGGAGATAGAGGTGAAATCTCCTCGGTCAGAATGGTCAAAGGTGGTTGATATGCAAGAAAGTGCAGAACACAAAGCAGTGTTGCATGCATATAAACTTGGAATGGGTTGAAAAGCACCACTGTTACATAATAGGCTGTGTATTCAAAACCACTGAAACAAGACCAATGAAATTTTTATAGAAGTTAGGACATGAGATGGGCTTCCTATATCCATACATTTCATTGAGAATAATTTTTATTTTTGGAAGTTATTAAGCCGCATATCAGAGGGACATTTTTTTTGGGACGCGCTGTATAACCATGGATGAAATTAAAAGGAAATTTAAAGAAGAAGAATGGGAAGAAAGAAGGCTGGCGCTAGGTAGAGGCAAGATGTCTCTTCATTTAAGGAAATGGGAAAATCTTAATTAAAAGAATAAATAGGGAGAGTGAGGCAAAGAGACAAAGCCACAAAACAAAATGAATAAAAACACAGAAAAAACCAATACGGAGAATTGCAGTCCCTTCCATGTAGAGTATAGGCATAAAGGGGAGAATGCTCCTAACCTGGGGACGGAGGGGAGGGGGGGGGGGGGGGGGGGGGTGGGAGGTGGAACAACATTTTTATCTTTTTTCTCTCTGATCATGTCATATATTTTGTTAATATTTCATTTTGTAATTGCTGAAACGCATTAGTATATTAATTTCTAGTATTTTTGAAGTTTGATGTATAAGTTGTATAATTATATTGTAATGGATTTATTGTATAATTTATAATTATGTTTCAAATAGTTTGTACAAATTGTTTATAGAATCTGATTATGTATGTTGATTTGAGAGAATATAATAAAACATCCTTAAAAAAAAAAAAATTTTGAGAGCGAAATTCGACCCTCTTTCCCTACCGCTCCACGACCGCTCCAACAACGCTCGGGGCGGTGTGACCATGCCTTTAAATCACAATATAAAGCACTAACTCCATAGTTAGAGTAATATTGAGTTGGCATATCCATATCCATTGGATATTGAGTTTGACGTTCCAATGAGGCTGATGCATGTATGCGCGAATAGAGTTTATTGGTTAATATAGACCTAATCAGATATTTGCGGGGAAACTAACTTCGCAACAGGCGTCCAGAAATGGACCATTAAGATTGATTTACAGAGGTCTCTCATGATTCTTGACAACATTTTTTAAATTTTCTCCTCCTTTAAAGGGGAAGTTCACCCTGAATGGAAGTTTTGTTGTAAAATAGCAGAACAATATTGGTGAAGGTTTGAGGAAAATTGATAAAAGATTGAGAAAGTTATTAGAATTTTAAGTTTGGGATTTGTGACGTCATATGCAGCTTTTTAAAAAAATATGGATTGTATAAATTTCAAGTTTTTAATGGTTCGTAATGACTTATTTTTGTTTTCTTTTTAGGAATGGGTTTGAAATGATTTGTCTGTTGATATATATACTTGATTTTTACCATACGATGTGTAGGAAACCTGCTCGCATATGACGTCACAAATCAAATAATTATAATTCTAATAACTTTTTGAATTGAGCAAATTTTAACTGCTATCACGCTCGAATGGGATCAATGCATAAAATTATTTGGCAGTCTTTTTCTCAAATGAAACATAGTTGGGGCACGCGTGGCCGTGGATGGGCGACGGTCTGTTTCTTCGTTTCGATATGGGTCTATGTCAGCGGCTATCCTGCGGCTATATATGCCAATTTTTCTAGAAATAACTATACTAAAATGGATGATATTTCTGAAAACTATGAGGGCATTTTTCTGTATATTATACATTTATGTTGGTTCAAGCAGTAGTGTTGAGCGATAGTCATGCATGAATGGAGAGTCGTGGGCTCAATCCATGGCTGAGTCATAACAAAGTTAACTTGTTATTGTTGTATTATTACAAGGTATTTGCCAATCCAGAAGACATCGCTTTAGCACGAGATGACAGTGAAAAACTGAAACCTATTCATGGTGATCACAACATTGAAAGATTACGAAGGTACGTTGACTTTTATTTACTACTACTACTACTACTACTACTACTACTACTACTACTACTACTACTACTACTACTACTACTACTACTACTACTACTACTACTACTACTACTACGACTACTTCTACTACTACTACTACTACGACTACTACGACTACTACTATGACTTCACGACTATACTTCTATTACTTCTACTACTACTACTACTACTACTACTACTACTACTACTACTACTACTACTACGACTACTTCTACTACTACTACTACTACGACTACTACGACTACTACGACTACTACTATGACTTCACGACTATACTTCTATTACTACTACTACTACTACTACTACTACTACTACTACTACTACTACTACTACTACTACTACTACTACTACTACTACTACTACTACTACTACTACTACTACTACTACTACTACTACTACTATACTACTATTACTACTACTACTACTACTACTACTACTACTACTACTACTACTACTACTACTATACTACTATACTACTATTACTACTACTACTACTACAGCAACTACTACTATTTCTACTACTGCCTGCTATACTATTACTTCTAATGATAATGATAATGATTATTATAGCAACAATGACGTTGATAATGCCATGATGCGCTTTGAACCCCCCGGGGGCACTTCCATTCACGAGTGGATACCATGGGCGACCATGGGGTCTCAAACACGTAATTTCCATATTCTGAAAATGCACCCCTTAACAAGTATTGGCGTGTGAAACCCTATCCTTAACAAGTATTGGAAACAAAACGATACTCTTGGCAAATGTTCCCAGAAATGAACCCCTAAACAAGTACAGGAATGTTTTATTGTTATGGGTCCTTCGGTCGTCGGCTTTACCTTATTTGGTTTGACCCCACCTTCTACACCTCGCGCAAATCGGACTCTAAACACGAAGTGTTGGGGGCAAAAAGGACATCATTTATAAAACATTATAATTTTGTTTTATCATCCCCGCAAATTCAACCCTAAACACGTAATTTTCCTAGGCGAAATAGATACCCTTTTTTCATTATTTTTGTGTTTTTGACACCCTTATCACGTTACGTACGTAACGTGCCCTATCGTGAAAAAGATACCTTTTTCGTGTTTTTTGGTCGCGCATGGTATCCACTCGCCCGGGTTTGAACCTCCCCATCAAGTTTCAAACTTAGCAATTTTCGAAAGATTATATAAATTGATGATTAATACCAATCGGTATAGATTTTGCAATAAATTGTTTTAATGATTTTTTTGCCATGATAACAAAATAAATTGGCAGTATATAGTGTTGCATTAAGAATAATACATAGAAACTAAGCCAATCACTAATTATTGTCAAGCATTAATTTTTGTGGATTAATAATTGATTGAACGCTTGGATCAGGGACCGGTAGCACAAAGGTTAGCGATTGTTCTACACTTTATTTTCACTAGTAGGCCTAGGCCTATTAATCGTTGTACACTATACAATCAATGGTATTTTTTTATATGATTGCATGCATCGAAACAACGCTGACCATGATATAACTCGGCCCCACTATACAAATCATGCAAATACTGGGTCGAGTTGTGCAGAGTTCATGGAATCGATTACGCGAGAATAACACAAATTAAGGAATAATAATTATAGAAGGCTGAATAGAAATTTCACCCGAACCCTTTACATTCATAAAATAAAAGAATATTTTTTTTTAATATTAATGATTTCCATGATAATTATGATGATAACAATACAAAAAAAATGTATGGATATTGGATAATCGTAAAAAAATAATTTCCAAATTAAAATAATTTTAATAGTAATAATAATTATGGTATCTTAAGGCACAGGTTACCGCAAGATTAGTCTAAAATACCAGATTATAACGACCGTGGCAGTATGACATTCTCTCATTTATACTAGTTACCTTCTTACATTCACAATGCCAAATCCAGTCAGTTTTAAGACCCTGCTAAAAACATACCTATTAAAGGGATACAACGGACTGAAAAATCATATATAAATAAATAGACTAAAATTCACAGAGCAAAATGCTGAAATTTCATCAAATTCGGACAACAAATTAAAAAAATAATTAAATTCTGAAGTTTTGCAATATTTTGTGAAAACATTTCATGTGCACGTTGTCATGATATTCATTCGATGGGCTGATGTCACTTCCCCACTTTCCTTTTTCTCACATGTATGTTATTTGCTTCTTTTTTTCATTCACGTGTGAATTCTATGTCCCATTATATGAAATAATTTGCAGCAATAAGACACTAATCAGTTGTCAATACATTTTTTTAAATTTCTTGGTATCAACAATTTAAATAATCTAATTTCATACATAAAATACAAAAGAAGAAGTGGAGATATGACATCATCAGTTTGCTCATTGAATATTCATGAAGAACTCAGCGGCATACCTAGGATTTTCCAAAGGGGGTCAAAACATTTTTTTGAAGATATTTTGACAAGCATAAGTTGTGACTCGTTAGTGGGGGGGGGGGCAGTCTGCCCCATGCCCCCCCCCCGTTAGGTACTCTAGTCCTGGAACTGTTTCACCGGAATAACGCAAATCTTAAGATGCCATAGCTTTGTTATTCCTTGTCCGATTCTGATCAAATTTTCCGTGTTCTGTTCGTCTGATTTTTTTTTATCTGTTCAAATCATATAATTTTCAGCCTTTAATATATAAATGTTTATCTGCCTAGGCCAGCTTAGACTTTCAGTATTATTTTTGTTACATTAATTTTTAAGAACATTTTTAAACGGTTTTTGTATCATTACACCTATTCATTTTTGTTCCCAATATTTAAATCATACACAAAAATCGGAGAAATATAGGCTCACTTCTTCGACCTTCCCCCAAAGCTCACATAATTATTCTGAAAAGTATTTTTTATTTCTTGATATTGCAATTTTTTTAATTATCATAATACTAAAAGGGCCACGGAAGCAGGGGGGGGGTGGAGGGTTTAAAAACTTTTTCAGTGGATGTTTACAGGATCGTAAGAATGACCATTAAATGGTTTTGACTTTCAGTTCAGTCATTCACCCCCCCCTCCGCATACACTACCCTCTCAAATTCGTTCCACAGCCCCTCTTATTAAACGACAAGTCCACCCCAAAATATTGACTTGAAAAAAGGAGAAAAATCCATCAAGCAAAACACTGAAAATTTCATCAAAATCGGATGTAAAATAAGAAAGTTATGACATTTTAAAGTTTCGCCTGATTTCTTGAAACAGTTATGCACATCCTGGTCGGTATGCAAATCGGCAGACTGATGACGTCACTCACTATTTCTTTTGTATTTTAATTTATGAAATATTATAATTTTCTCATCCGCGTCAAGTGAAACAGTTTTATTTCTCCCTGAACATGTGGAATTACCATTGATTTAACTTTTAATGGTTAAATTAAGTTGATCCTTATTATCAAATCTGTAAAAACTGAAATATTGTATTATTCAAACAATAAGAAAACAAAAGAAATAGTGAGTGATGGACATCATCTTCTCTCTCATTTGCATATCGCTGAGTTGTGCATTGAACTGTTTTGTGAAAAATAAGCGAAACTTAAAAATGTCATAATGGATTTCGATGAAATTTGCAGCGTTATTTTTGTTTGATTTTTCTCTATCGATTAAAATCAACAATTTTCTGGGGTGGACTTGACCTTTAATATTCAATTAGCTGTCTTTTTCAATTTGAGTTAATTACGATAGTTACAACCATGAAGGCATGAATGAGCTGTCAATAATTTTATTTAATTATTTTTCGGTTGCAGATGCCACGTCAATGATCTTGAAAATATCGTCCCTTTCTTAGTGCTTGGATTACTCTACATAGCAACAAGACCTAGCTTCAATGCGGCTTCGCTTCTCTTTCGAGCATTTGCATTCTCCCGAGTCTTCCACACCATAGCCTACCTCACACCCTTACCGCAACCCTGCCGACTATTAGCCCACAGCATTGGGGTGATCGTCAATGTTTACATGGCCGTTAGCATCCTCATCCAAGGACAGTTATAACGCTGCATTGGGACGGGTATAGAATTCCCATAAAGACGCTATCCAACCCCCCTTTTTTTTTACTTCTCAGATAAAATAAATATTACAAGATTTGGTATTCGCATTTGGGTGTAGAAAGTTATTATGGGAATGTGCATTTTGTTATTAAAGACTTTAAAGAAATTGTATTAAAGAAAATTTTGTTGAAATTTTGCCAAAATGTTTCTCTTTGTTTCGAAGTGCATTTTAAAGTGACTGTCTTTCTCTTTCTCTCTCTTTTTTCCTTTATAGTCCGCCTTTTCAGTGATATTTTGTTTTGCTAGTAAGGTTTATGTTGCAAGAAGTAATAGGTCTTTTATATAGCACCTTTTTATACACCCTCCAAAATCGAAATTTACGACTTTCTTCTATAACAAATGGAGAATCTACTCTTGTAAATTATATCATTAGTTTACTGTAAATGGACTCTTGTTTTTCAATATAAAATATTGCATATAATTGTACTAAAAAAGCAAGCCCCTCCTCCTAATGAGACACAATATTTCGTAGGTGGTTTTCTACACTCATTAAGCAACTCATGTGAAAAAATGAGATTAATCAGTTGAGTTATGCATTCTGAGTAATTTAAGATTGAATAAAGAAATGATCATTTTTTAATGTCACAAGAACCGTTTTTCAGATTGTGTATAAGTTGGAGTAAGTGGGCGAAGTTTGTCTTTTGGTAATTTTATGGTGTTTTTACTGCTTATGCTACCTACCATTTACCACTTCACACAATATTTGGATAACGTATATGTTCATGGGCACATTTTTTGTGACGTATCATCATAGGGGTTTATTTTCATTTTTTTAAAAAGATGTTTTATTGTTGTTCTCTCAAATCAAATTTTATACAATGCAGTTTACAAAGTAACAATTGTGAATAATAATTCGAACAAATTTCTTAAACCCATACATTATGCACATCATGTAATATTATTCTGCATCGTACCAGATGAGTGTGACAAACAAATATCAGAGAAAAAAATTACAGAAGTATATGCATTGTACCTGCCCCCTCCTATCCCCCAACTCTTCCCTCCGCAAACCCCCACACTTCACACCCTCAAACACTCTCACGCCCTTGCATACGGTGCCCGCGTTCCGTTTGAAACAAGAAAAACACCATAATGAACGAACATAATCTCGTGAGCTCTGTCGCCTCTATACTCTTGTAAGGAAATGTTCCCATTTCCTTATAATAGGTTTGATAATTTACCCCGCGTTACTGCTAAAATTTTCTCTTCACGTTCATTTTCTAATATCTTCTCTTTGATTTCGTTGGGACTTGGTTGTCTTTTTGAAGTCCAGCTTTAAGCAAAGATAAGATATTTTATTAAAAGAATAATGTGATTAATTATCTGTTCTTTCCTATATTAGCATGGTTAACAGCAATGTGTATATCCACCCACCTGGCATTTTTATTTCATACATAGTGAATAAGTTACCACATTCTATCCATACGTCTCGTCTTTTCACATGAAAAAAAAAAACAGATGCTCGTAAGTTTCTTCAGTATTCCCACAAAATGGACATTAACTATCTGAGGAAATTTTGAATAAATGTAAATATTTCTTCGTGTATATCAATTCATAAAGCATTTTAAATTGAAACTCTCTAAGCCTACTGCTTAGAGTACATCTTCTGGGTCTTGAAAATATAACACAGATATCTCTTTCGGAGTAATTATATGTCTTTATGTTATTAAACGCATGTATACGATTTTTCCAATTTATTACTTAAAAGTGCCTTGTATATTTTCTTGGATGTCACGTTTGGTAAAATGTTAATCTTACCATTAAATATAAATTCTAGATTTAGACCAGTGTCTTCACAGTTGTCTTTTTTTCTTCAAAAGGTATTTCCATGTTGCTGGAATATTTTCAAAAACTTAATAAACTTTATCTATTTCATTTCCATCTAACCCCATTCTCAGAAAGTCTCTAGGAGATTTGATGTTACCTTCCTTGTCAACAATATGATGCAATTTATATATATTTTTAAGAAATAAGTTTTCATCAAATAGCATTTGCCCGTTTAGTCGAATAAGTTTATTGTTAAAAATATCTCATTTCTTTTGGATGTTTCTTTTTTAAGAAGTACCGGTAGCGGCCCAAATTTCCAACATCCATGTAAAATTTTGGTAATATTATTTTACAAATATTCAGTGAAGTATTAGTGAATAATAACAAAAGTCCTCCTACATTACGGGTTCCATATTTATATATATAAAAAAAGTTTCCATCCTATTCTGAAATCTGTCAAAAGCCTTTTCAGCCTCATGACTCTTTGTGCATATACAAATAAATGAAAATCAATCGTTTTAAGTCCTCCCCTTTCGTACTCCATAGACATCACGTTTCTTTCGACCTTATCTTTACCATTCCATAAGAAATCAGACATCAACTTTTCGATCTCCTCAAACACCCATATTTGTACTGGTAAAAGTGAAGACACATAATTTATTTCAGAAAGTGCAAATGTTTTCAAAAGTTGTATCTTGCCCATCAGGGTGAGATCTATGGTAGTACCATCCGATCTATAACATAAAAACACGTGTTAAAATTTGAAAATTTTATTGTCTCCCCTCCCCATTTTCAAATTATGGATCCATCACTGATTTGTCCATAATTTCAACTCATCCTGAGAAATTGCTAGGAAAAGAATGCATTTATGCAATATAAAAAGTATTCATTCCCAAGTAATATGCTCGCTCAACCATGAAAGTGTGAAAAGTTCGGAAAGTGTGCGGCGATAAAATGATAAAACTCACATTTGAAACATAATTTGTCCCCATTATAAAAAACATTTTTTTAAAAACAGTTCCATTATATTGAATAAGGGGATCACTGGCGTAAATCCATGTTGATGGGGGGGGGGGGATGACTGAAAGATTTTGGCATTTTTTTTTCAATCATGTTTTTAGATATGCAAGGGATTGTCATTGATATGTCCACACTGGCGTTCCGTGAGTCACGGCATTGTGGGGGCACCAGCAAATTTTTGGAATCACTGAATGAGCGCACGAAGCGCGAGCTAAATTTGTTTATATTCTCACCTAAAAAGGGACAATATAATCAAATTTATGTAATCATGATAGGTACCTGTCCTGCTAAACAATGCGAGCGCGAAGCGCGAGCTGAAATTTGTGTATATTTTGACCCCAAACAGCGAGATTTTAAGGAATATATTTTAGGAATCCATTAAGAGTATGCATATCTCACCATAGTCATCTAATGCGAGTGCCAAGCGCTTGCTGATTTTATTATAATTACATCTGAACACATGAAACACTTTTTGTAGTCATTGCAATCATGATTATTATACGCATCTCACCAATCAAATATTGCGAGCGCGAGCTGAAAATTAGATAATTCAGACCTGAAGTGGGGCATTCTAAGGTTTCTTTGTAGGAATTAACTAGAACCATATAGGTAATTCATTAACCAAATGATGCGAGCGCGAAGCGCGAGCTGAAAATTTTTTGATGATAATAATAACGTTTTATTTACCCAGGGTAGCCACTTCAGTTAGGAAACTGCTCTACCAGCGGGCCCTGCATAACATTATATGTTATTATTGCCCTTCTCCAATCTAAATGCTGAGCGCCTGGCAAGAACGCAGAAGGTCCCATTTTTATAAGTCTTTGGTATGACTCGGCCGAGGATCGATCCCACGACCTCCCGTTCATGAGGCGGACGCTCTACTACTGAGCCACCATTCAGATCAGAAGGGACATTTTAAGGACTGATTTTAGGAATTCATGAAGAGCAGATATATCTCACAAATCCACTAATGCGAACGTAATCACGGACAGGAAATGTTTATACAGTGCGTATCAAAAAAAACGGGACAGTTTTGAAAAGTCTATAAAAAATTTGTTTCAAATCATTATGTCTATATTTTGATGTTAATAGATGCTCTAAGATCTTATCTTTGAAATGCCATTCAAAAAAATAAATTTTGTTTATGCTTGAGCAAACACGAGACGTTTTTGTTCAAAAAGATGCCTGCGCCAAAATGGCAGAAATGGGAAATTTGATGATTAGAGTTTGGCTACTCAGACTTCCTCTTAATCTTTTCATTTTCTTTGCCATAGTTTTCGAATTATGCTGTCAAATTTAATTTACAAATTTATTTATTTTCCTGAATTATATGGTTTTTCATTTAAACTTCTTTTACCTTTGAATTTTCCTTCATAAGTAAAAATAGAAGAGACTTTTGTCAACCCAAGTAAGAAGATTTGCATCATTAATTGGGAGAATTTGTAATAATTCAAATCCTTTTATTATGTGAAAAATTGTTATTTTACCTTTAACAATTATCATGTGAAACAAATTATGTTATGGTACCTATAAAAGGCAGGAATCCTTTTTTTCAAGGGGTTAGTGAATCCTTCACCAAGTTTAATTATGTGCTTGACAGGAAAAACAGGAAAGGATTCATGTTTTTCAATGGCAATGGTGAATTGAGTCAATTTTGAAGGAGCAAGATATGGCCAAATCGGGTAAAATGTATTAAAAAGTTGTGAAGCGAGGAAGCAAAAATTTCCACTTTTTTATTAAAATATCAAATTTTGTGATTTTGAAATATTATTCAGAAAATGATATCATATTTCACTTTCTATGTTTTCTGATATTTTCCTTTCCACTTTTTTGGTCGGTCATTATTTTTTTTTATTGGGGGGGGGGGCACCCCAAGCCCCCACCCCTCAGTATGCCACTGTTCAAAGGCACCATAACCTTTGTAGCACACAATGAAAGGATTAACAAAAAACGCTCGATCTCCCATACTTTGGTTTTAAAAAAAAGTTCTTGCCTAAACAAGGAATATTCAAAGCTAAAAGAGAACATATTAAAAAAGAACAACAGAACTATTCAAGCAAATAAGTAGATTTGGGAATGAATTTTGACCGCATAATTTGAAAATTATGGCAAAGATAGTGAAAAAGTTAAGAGGAAGTCGGCTGATTAGCAAGAAGTCCGACCATCATATTGATTATTTTATGCCATTTTGGCGCAAGCCTCCTTTTTTGCCCCAGACAAAAACATTCCGTGTTCGCTCAAGCATGAACGAAACAAAATTATATTAATGGCATTTGAAGGATAAGACTCCAGAGCATGTATTGACACCAAAATATAGATATCATAATTTGAAACAAAAATTTTATAGACTTTTCAAATCTGTCCCGTTTTTTTTGATACGCACTGTATACGAAGACCTTAACATGGGGCAATCACTTTTTGAGTCATGTAAAAGAAGCATATGTCACTATATGATAACTAAAGTGCTAGGAAATATAATTGGTTTATAGTGACTTGAAAACGTGATGTTTTAGTACAACAGGATTAATATCTTGTTAAACAGACAATGCGAGCACCAGGAACAATGAAGACGTAGGCCCTGGGCAAATTATGTTTCATAAAGGTATGATAAAATATTTCTTATGTAATGTAACATAAATAATTATAATATAACATTATAATGAATAATATTTTTTTCTTTCCCACTACGTTTCTCTTCATTTCTTCCTCATTTCTCCTTTTCCCCGTTTTTTTTAATTTGGGGGGGGGGGGCATGTGCCCCCCATGCCCCCCGGTAGTTACGCCATATGTATGTCCATATGGCAAATACCCCTCCGATATTGTTATCTTTTTTACCCCATGATGATTTAATGGTTTTATTAGAGATTACATTCAAAATGTTTTGACATTCCATCTTAATCCCTCCCTCGAAACCCCAACATTGATGAATTGGAAGAAACGGGGGTTTCTCTTCATTGTTATAATTGGACAGAAGGATTTCGTTTGCAAATGGTGAACTGGCTCTTTATTTGCATTTTATGATCCAATAATATTGTTTTATTTGTTAAGCGGTATTTTGGAAGAATTTTCACTAACAAAAAAATTATCACTTGTGATTTTTTTCTTCATTTTTTCCGTAAAAAGTGGGGGGGGGGGGATGTTTGTACAGGCCATCCCCCCCTTCTCGAAAAGTGGGGGGATATATCCCCCAGGGATTTACGCCAGTGAATGGGATACTTATTCTTAAACATAATTATGCACCCATAGCGTGCACAATTTATATCATGTATATGAGAGAGAAAATCAAAATTTTATCAAAAACGAAATAATGGTTTGTTTCATGGACGATTTTTGTAACTTGTGAATATTTTTTTTCATGAAACTTGCACATGGCTTCAGGGTGACAATATCCAAAATGCACACACACCAAAATAATCAAACGATATGGCACAGAGTAGGGTCAATGACTTAAACTTAATTTCTTTTAATTTTCATAATTTTCGAATCATTTTAAGTCCTCACAGAAGCATTAGTTGGGATTTTCATAAAAATCAAATCATATGAACTATGCAAGAAAGTTTGTGACACACTGCAAGAACTCTGGTGTTGATTTAACACCAGCCCGGAATCTATATGTCCATACCAGAGAAGTGTTGAAGAACAACAGTTTCCATTTGGTCTAACATCATCATCAATTAGTAATAAAACAACATTGGTTTGATTCCAAACTGTGGTGTTGTTTCAATACTTCTCTGGGGGGCGTTTCATGAAAGGACTTGTCGGACATTTCATCCGACAAGTACCAGTTTATCCGACAGTTCCCGTAGGAACAGCGCCTCTCAGCCAATCAGAATCAAGGAAAGTTGTCAGATCTGACAACTTGTCGGATGAAAATATTGATGAAACGCTCCCCTTGTGTAGATTCAGAGCTCGTGGTAAATCAGCGCCGGAGTTTTTGCAGTGCAGATATCCATATGTGAACATGAATGACATTGATGTTCAGAGTTTTATCATTTTTTGAATTTTAATCAAATTGTAAATGCGCCAACTAGCTCGAGAGGGTAATATACTGTATAAAATTATTACAAATTTGTGAAAAGTTTTTACTTCCAGCGACAACACTATCACCCCTTGATAGAAGTGATCATAATTGTATATTATCATCCCGGATTATTATCCCCTCCACCATCTGTAACACGTTCAACGAAGAAAGTTAAAAGAAGAGTTGTACATTTCCTATTCCTGACAGTATTTGAATTGAATAGAATTTATTACCAAATAGCACTGTCAGGTACAATTACAAGGAATAGTACATCACATATAGACAAAACATTTGGGAATTGGAGCTAACATAAAATAAGATGCTAATAATAATAATCATACTTGCTTATATAGCGCTTAATACTTACTTTGTCAGAAGTCTCTAAGCGCTCTACAGTATATCATGCAACATAATTACCCTGGCTTTAGCAGTGCTAGCTGTTACGCGCGCTGCGTTTCAAGGAAGAAAATCCTGCCAGGTACCCATTTACCTCACCTGGGTTGAGTGCAGCACATTGTGCTAATCGAGGTTAGCCCCAAATAATGTCATTATCACAGTTTAAACAATAAATTTAACTGAATCTCAATATTTTATTCAATACTTATTCTAGTTATTACTGTTGCAGAAAGTTTCGATCATTTTCAGTGAACATATTTACACTATTTACAAGAAAAAAACAACATCTTAATTATTCACAAAATCTTTATATAAAAAATATTTGTTTTCAGGCAGTATTTTACCATACCAAATTAATTAGAATCTTCCAGTAGCATTAATTTTAACGATTTGCTAAATGTCTTACGACTGGGGGTGTTTCTAATATTACTTGGAAGAAGATTTCATAAAGTAGGCCCAGAAAATGAAATTAATTGTTATCCCAAATTGGTATTATTTTTCTTAAGATTAACATAGTATTTGATAGATAGTATTTGCGGCGTTGTGGCCCAGTGGAGTAGTCTTCTGACTTTGAAACAGAGGGTCGTGGGTTCAAATCCCAGCCATGGCGTAAATTCCTTCGGCAATAAATTAATCCACATTGTGCTGCACTCAACCCAGGTGAGGTGAATGGGTACTCGGTAGGATTTATTCCTTTAACGCTTTAGCGCCTTTTAATATGGCTGCTCAGCATCAGCCAGGATACCAAGTATCAAAGCGCAGTCGAGTATTTGCGCAAGTAACTGCGCTATATAAATGGATATACATGTATTATTATTATTACGATAATTTTGTCAATGGGTCACACAAAATTCGTGGAGTAACGTGTTGAAACCGTAAGCTCCCTTTTCACCGTTTTCTAATTTTCTATTGTCTAAATTGAATGAATTTTTACCTACCAACGAAGCAGAACTAAATGACAAAGACAAGGAATGGAGGATGATTCACAAACAAAGCCCTATTCACATGGAAAAGGCCTTTCGATCCAAAAATAACACGATTTTTCGATGTTTATGAAATAAAATAGATAGAATGATAAAGTTACAGAAAATATATTATCATACTCTTCGTGTATCACATTTCAAATCTACAAACCCTGGTGGGTGTTTCATAAAGCTGTTCGTAAGATACGAATAGCATTACGCACGACTGGTGACCCTTTCTTGTGTTAGATGATACATATCTAGGTCATTCATTTAGGACATAAGAAAATGTTCCAGTCGTTCGTAAGGTTGTGTGTAACGTCACGAGCAGCTTAATGAAACACCCCTTACGTCCTCGGTATAAACAAATAAAAATAATGACTAAAGGACAAATAAACCCCCTGTTATAAGAGTAGATGGTATTTGAGATATATAGAGACCCTATAAACATGCTAAAAGTCGCGATGCTATCCATGAACAATTTTGGACCTATACCACAGGGGTGTGAATGGTCACAAATAAAAAGATCTAAAAAAAAAAAGCCGAAGAGTGTTGAAAAAGTCTGAAATAGAAAGAGCTCCTATACTTTTTGTAAAGAGGAAAGCCAAATATAATCTGAAATTAAGCCAAAAAACTGAAATCAGCTAAAAATCTGAACTCTCACACCCCTGTATATCAGTAACTAGGGATCTAGAACCCCTCGACAAGAAGACTTCGTCAGCCTACTTGCCTTCGATTTCAAAATGCCCAAGAGTTTAACAACATGAAGTTTACAATGCCCTTAGAAAGATATAGAGCAACACAACATGCAGGAAGACCTTCCACCTCGCATTTAAGTGAATTTGCTTAAGAATTTAGTAAACCTGTAATCGATATTTAACATGCATCTTTTGATGTAGGTATTGATTGTGCCATGGTAGTGGAAAAAAGGTCAAATTGTTCCTGTCCCAGAGTCACAACCACCTACTATTACTCAACTACGCTCAATTGCTTTAACAAGTGGTCTCTCCAAAGTAACAAAATCCCTTATTGTCCAATGGTTTTGGATATCAGAATAATTTTTCAGAATACGCGGAGTCCCCCAAGGTACAAAATTAGGACCCAATTTATTTTTGATTATCTTTAATGATGCTTGTGAAGAACAATTGTCATATTTTAAATACGTTGATGATCTTACGTTACTTGAAAAAAGAACTAAAAAAAAACATATTACCAAATGCATTAGATGATTCATTAGAATGGACAGACAGTAAGAATATGAAACTAAATCCTCGTAAGTGTACAGCAATGAACATAGCATTAATGGAAAATGCACCTTTATTGTGAGTTTTTGCATATTGGCGAATCCGAAGATCCTAGGAGTTTATATCCAACACAATTTAAAGAGACTTTCATATGAATGAAATGTTAAAAAACCGCAATACAAAGCTCGAAATGTTAACATTAGTGAAAAAATATGAACTACCAATATCTGACTTAATTCAAATATATATCGGATATATCTTTCCTGTCTTAGAATACTGTGTGCCCGTGTTTAATAGAATTCTAAAACTTTAGACCATGTGCAAAAATTAGAAATCTAGAATAGAGTTTCTAAATATTTCCTAGCCAAAAGTAAGTTATAAAGATGCTTTAGAACGATGCAAAATTGATACACTAAAAGATAGAGGTGAACAATTATGTTATGATTTTGCAGTATCTGTGAGCAAAAATGCAGATTGTACATAAAAACTGGTTACCGGAAGGGAAAGTTGTTGGCATGACTTTACGCAATAAAGAAAAGTATATGCAATATGAATGCAGGATCTCCCGTTTAAAACGTACATGTAATTCAATACCGTATTTAATCACTCTCCTATAACTGCTGAACTGTATATTTGCACTATAATTTCATAATGTTTACTGGATTTTTCTTAGTGTACCATTAGTTTTATCATCACTACATTATTATTTTATGTTACATGCATTGTGCAATTTTTATACCTCTGTTTAAGTTGCAGTATATGATTGTTTTACTTGTAATACATAAACCAGGATATGAAATTAAACATTTCGTTTGTCATGAATTCCTACCAACAATCCTTAAAATGTCCCTCTTAATACCTATCTGTCTCGCTAAACAAACAATTCGAGCGCGAAGCGCGAGCTGAAATTTTTGTATTTATTGACCCCTAACAGAGACAGTTTAAGGACTATTTTTAGAAATCAAATAAGAGAATACATATCGTTATTCAAAAAATCAAATAAGAGAATACATATCGTTACTCTCAACATACTCATCTAATTTGAGTGCCAAGCGCTCGCTGATTTTGTTAGAAAACACGAAACACCTTTTGTAGTCATTGTAATCATGATTAAAATACGCATCTCACTAATCAAATACTGCGAGCGCGAAGCGCGAGCTAAATATTTAGGTTATTCAGTCCTGAAGAGAAGCATTTTAAGGCTTGTTTGTAGGAATTTACGAAGACCATACGTATTTCATATACAAAATGATGCGAGCGCGAAGCGCGAGCTGAAAATTTTGTATATATTGACCCCAAACAGGGACATTTTAAGGACTATTTCTTTTTTTGAATCCATTAGGAGTATAAATTTCTCACCATAGTCATTCAATGCGAGTGCCAAGCGATTGCTGATTTTGTTAGAATCACATTCAAACACATGAAGAGCTTTTTGTAGTCATAGTAATCATGATTATCTCGGTAGCGCAAAGTCCGAGCTGAAAATATAGGAATTTCAGATCTGAAGAGCGGCATTCTAAGGCTTGTTTGTAGGAATCTACTATGACCATACGTATTTAGGCTAAACAAATGATGCGAGCGCGAAGCGCGAGCTGAAATTTTTTTGATGTTTACATTAGAAAAAGAGACATTTCAAGGACCGACTTCAGGAATTCATGAAGAGCAGACATATCTCATCAATCCACTAATTCGAACGTAAGCACGAACAGGATTTTTTTTTATATGCAGACCTTAAAATGGGGCTATCACTTTAAGTAGTCATGAAAAGAAGCATATGTCACTACATAAAACAATACTAACTCGAAGTGCGATGAAATATATTTGGTGCATATTGACTTGAAAACAGGACGTTTTGGTACAACATGATTGTACATGTATATCTCGTTAAACAGACAATGCTAGTACCAGGAATAATGAACAAATAGGCCCTGAGCATATTATGTTTTATAAAGTTATGAAAGAAAATAATTCTTATGTAATATAACACAACATATATAACATAATATAACATTATAGCGTACAATAAATTCTTCTTTCCCATTACGTTTCTTTCTTCTCCCTCTTTTTCTCCCTTTTATCCCGTTTTTTTTTTGGCCAGCCGATTGGGGGGGGGGGGGGGCACGTGCCCCCCCGTAGTTACGCCACTGGCAGTCAGTAATAAGTGACTCAAATATTTTTTGCTCGTGCCCCTCCCATGCCGTGACCCACGGTACGCCACTGATTGTACTCATGACACAAAAATGTAGTTATTCTCCAAATAACACTGAAATATAACATAATCTCTCTCAGCTGCACAGTACGAATATGGGGATCAACATACGAGAAATCGTACACATACACAGACTGGAAATTGTCATATATATCAATACGTATTTACAATTTTATTGCAAGAAATATAATGTCAATCGAAAGCGAAGTATTGTAAAATGGCAGAAAATAAAGGTGTCACATGTATACATGTATACTAAAATCAGAATCGGTCAAACTTTTGCCAATCAAATCTATTTACATTTATTTCAGTGGATTTCTGTTTTACAATGAAAAAAAAAATTTCTGTCTGATGAGATATCAATATAAAAAATATCTCATAACTATATTACTTGTTTCAACACCAAATTAATCTTGTCTCGAGGCACTTAAAAAAATTCTTCACAAGTGACTACACTTTAATCCTTTCGAACACCTTTGATACATTGTTTCGTTTTTCGGTTTCCAATATATCATAAGAATCCTATATATAATACTAGATGCTACCGTTCTGAGGATGAATTCTTGTGACAAGTCTGGTAGATGAAGGGTTGGTAAGCTTAACTTTCAGCGTGTTGAAGGCCTGATCTTGGCTATTTCCCCATTTGATTTGGTTCGGTTCAGCATTGAATTTGTTCTCAAATATTTTACTGAATCTTTTCTGCCAATTACCTGATTATTATATGAAACTTTAAAATCGTGTGTATATCTTAACTTTCGTTTCGAACAAAATAAAATGCTTTCCTTTTTCCCAACATGTAAACTAAGCTTGTTGTCAGACATCTATTCGATGCACTTTGCCAGATCTGCACTAATTTTTTTTCATCATTTATATTGGGATTTGTATCTGAATATAGCAATACACTATTATCAGCATATCAAATTAATTTAGATTCGTTAATACAAGTACACATATCATTGATATAAAACTGTTATGATATTGCAACAAATAACAAGTTAGATTAATTATAAATTTGATTCCTTTGTACTAAATTAGTACTTAATATGTGATTTATCGTCGAGGAAGATGGCTAAGTTGTACATGAGGGCAGCTTTACAAATTGGCTTGAACCATTTAGAAGTATATTCTCATATTTCTGGGACAAGAGACTTATTGGAAAGGTATTATAACTATGTCCCTAAGACTATAATCTCATCATCTTTTGTTAATTTTTCTAGAGTGTCAGAGATTGATTCAATAAAATCATTATCTTTAGGGGGTCTGTAAAGAGCACCTAGTGTAATGGGCTTTGTCCGAGGCAATAGAATATCGATCCACAATGATTCAATATTTCTTGAAGTCAAATCTACTCTGATATTAATTGCGATGTAGTCTTTTCTTATATGTAGAGACAATCACCACCGCCGAGCCCACATTCAAGATCCCGACGTAATCTATAGTATCCATCTATACATATTTCTTCAGCATGTACAGACGAGTTTAACCATGTTTCAGTGATGGCAATAATATAGCTATTTTAAGTTGAGAATAAAGAAGTTCAAATAATTCAAGATTGATCTCACGTTATAAATGAAAGAAATGCAATCCTTTTGCCTCAAGCATTTTTTCAAAGGACTTAAACATTGTTGTTTTATCGAAAAATGGGATATTAAAAACATGTTCTGGGAGTGTTCCTGACAGCTTCAAGGTCGCCCAAGTAGTTCCCCTGCTGAAGAAACGTGGTTTGGATCCTAATGATCTTCGGAACTATAGACCTGTGTCCAACCAAATGTTCCTTGCAAAAGTTCTTGAAAGAGTTGCGAGCTTCCAGTTGAAAGCGTATCTAGAAAATAACTGCTTGTTTCCCATAATGCAGTCGGCCTATCGTTCGTTCCACTCAACGGAAACAGCGCTCGTGAAAGTAATGAACGATCTCTTACTGGCTGTTGACAAGGGTAATGAGGCGATATTGGTTCTACTAGATTACAGTGCTGCCTTTGATACCATTGACCATGGAAATTTGATCTCCATCCTTGAATGTAAATATGGTATCACAGGTGTTGCTCAACAGTGGCTGGTTTCCTACTTAGAAAATCGGAGACAGAGGGTCAAAGTTAACAACGCTATCTCAAAGACTTTTCCTCTCTCCCAGGGAATCCCTCAGGGCTCCGTCATTGGGCCTTTGGCATTTGCACTGTACACCGGTCCTCTGTCGCAGGTCATTAACACACATGAAGGAATCAAGCACATCATGTACGCAGATGACACTCAGTTGTATGCTGTCATCAGACCTGACGAACATGATGCTGGCCTCCACAAATTGCAGCAGTGTATAGCAGATGTTAAGGACTGGTCACTAAAGAACAATCTTCAATTTAATGACTCTAAAACTGAGGTTCTACATGTCTTCTCCAGGTTCAGAGGTGCTCGGGATCTCCCTGTACTGCAGATTGGAGATGGAACGTCAGTCGGATGTAATAAGGTCTCCCGTGATCTTGGTGTAATGCTTGAATCTCACCATGGCTGACCACATCCGATCTAAGTCTCGAGCAGCAGCTTTTGGAATTTCCAGGATAGGGAAAATAAGAAAGTATCTGACCCCAAGTGCAACTGAACGATTAGTTCATGCATTCGTGTCATCAAATTTGGACTACTGCAATAGCTTATTTTGCGGCTTACCAGACTCTCTTATCCAACCTCTCCAACGTATCCAGAACACGGCTGCTCGGCTTGTAACTCGTTCCAGAAAGCACGACAACATCACCCCTATCTTCCGTTCTCTTCACTGGCTTCCTGTCTCTGCACGTATCATCTTCAAAATCTTGATTCTAACTTACAAAACCCAACATGGTCAAGCCCCTTCTTATATTACCGACCTTCTCTCACCCAGGATCCCGACAACCTCCATTCGACTCCGATCTTCTACACATCTTCATCTGCAACTTGCCCAAGGACCCAGAGCTCGGACAAGGTATGGGAACCGAGCATTTAGTGTTGTTGCTCCAAAGCTTTGGAATGACCTTCCCATAGAATTGAGGGATGCCCCGTCATTCGAATCATTCAAAGCTTCTCTCAAAACTTACCTCTACAATTCTTCCTTTAAGTTTTAAGTTAATCTTGTCAATATCAAACGATTATTCCTTGATTTTTTGTTTGTTTATGTTTAGCTATTGCCTGTTTTATTGTTCGAACATAATGCATATGTCATAGTATTTCTGATTATTCATTTTGTTTAAACTGATTGTATTCGAACTATTTAATTAATTAATAAACGTCATAGTTTTTATTATTTTCATTATTTGTTCATGTACTTCCCAACTTGAGTAGGCAGTTTTCTTAGCTAATTTGTCATATGAAAATACTTTACACTGTACATTTCCTTTCTTGTATGTTAACTGTCCAATGTTATTGATGTATGTTACTTAATTGTTTTGTAAAGCGCTTAGAAACATCACGTATTAAGCGCTATATAAATACAATGTATTATTATTATTATTATTATTATTATGTTCGGGGGGGGGCAAAAGTGGTTCGGTATGACCAACATTTGTTTGAATGGGGTGCAAAATAGTCTTCGCAGGATTTTGACATTTTCTACATAAAAAAATACAATTTGGACCAGGATTTGTTTCCACATCCCCAAATAATAACAAGAGATACCAACAAATGGTTACATAATTCAGCTCGAAAGGTTGCTACAGATTTATAGTACAAAATAGATGAACGGATTTTTTAAAAGGCTTATCGTTCGAAGACTAACATGATAAATTGTGTTTACATTATGAAAACATATTAGATAAATTAGAAAAATACCAATACGTACATCTCCATGTAGTCCCAAACCAACAATGATTTACAAAAGTAACAAATACAAAACAACTAAACCTGGGTAAAAAAAAAAGAAACTGGATTAGAAATATACAAACTACAATACTATAAACTACAATACTGCAAAAAGTCCTATTCTTCGGTCTTCCCCAAGTGTCGTCTGCTTCAGCATCGATCCTTAAACCCCTGGCAGCCAGACTTCTCCCCTCCCGCTTTCATCTGTCCTATTCCTCCTAGATTCTCCTCGACGAGACTGGAAACGGATCAGCTCCATGACGACGATGAGACAGCAGCAGATGTACAGAAAACTCCAATATTGTGTCATGGAATGGGAAAATACATAAGCCTGTTCCGAAGTGAAACGATTGAAAGAGCCCTGACCGGCTGATAGATTGTTGAAAGATGGCAACCATAAAATAAAGTTTGATGAAGAACGTAGTTCGAAAAAGAAATTCAGAAGAGGAATTTGACTTGGATGTGAAAGTTATACATACATACTTCCAGAAAGTGGTATGGTTGGGACAACAGTAACTGAGTAAGCACATTGATCACACAAACTATCCCCAGGCAAAATTTACCTAAAGTCATCGATGGAAACCTAAATTAATGAAGCACTGCTCATTATATATAGAAAAAAATCCGGTTTCTTTGCTACGTTGGTTTGATTACAGGGTTAAATCATTTGGCTAAAAAAGAAAAATAAATAAATAAAATGAAATGCATTTTTAAGAGTGACAAAAGGTAGTCTACATGTAATAATGTCCGTCTAATAAAGGGATACACACGGCTCTTAGAATCAAGTAATATTTAATGAATTAAAAAACAAGCAAGAAAAAAAATCGTCTCGATTATTAATAATCATTATCACATAATAATCATGATAAAATCTAGTAAATCTACATGATCTATCAACTGAATAAAAATGACATTTTTTTACGATGTATCAAAATATGTGAAACAATAATTCTGAGTCTAGATGATGAGCCAGCTCTGTGACTGTGCCCTTTCAAACGTGGTAATATACTAGGCTGAACATAATCTGATTTAAACAGATAAGGTTAAAATCAAACAAACGATCAAAGCACTGAAAATTTCATCGTAATCGGACAATGAATAACAAAGTTATAATCATTTTGATAAAACAGTTCTGTGCATGTCTTCATTAGTATGCAATGGGCAAGCTGGTGATGTCATACATCCACTTATTAATTTTGTATTGTATTATATGAAATTATATATATTTATTCAAATTTTATCCATCAAGAATGAAAAAAATAAATGGATTGAAAACAGATTTAACGCTTATAAGATATTAATTACTACAACTCATCGTTATTATCATACACACATATGTACTTATAAATGGTTATGATCTCATGTAATAACATTATTAAGAAAAAGGTAAGTGGGGATGTGATATCATCAGCCTACCTAATGAAGATTCATGACGGTGTGCATATAACTTTTTTCACAAAATATTGTTTAAACTTTAAAATTACATATCTTCGAAAACTTTCAGCAGGGAGTATCCCTTTAGTATACGGTATCGAGGGTCTTCTTCAAATCTTTGAGTTATTTTCTCCCAGTTGCTTTATTTTTCCCTTCTTAAGAAGAGAATGGTATGAGTGACATCATAGTCGAGTCATCTTCGGCACCAGAGCCATCCATTTATGCATTCACATTTGCCTCTTTTTCATGTTAGCGGCCAACACTTTGGATTTGAAGCTTTGCATGCGATGACTACCAAGACATTAATGAATTAAGGCTCGTCCAGTTCTTATTATGTCTATAATTGTATAAAACGAAATGTATATTAAGTCCGATGCTTGGTGAGTTTTAGAATTACCATCAGAACGAATATGCAAATTTCAACGACCAACAGGAAGATAAAAGATGCGTTGAAGTCAGCAAATCTATCAGCAAGATATCCTATAAATATAGAGATAAAATTGAAAAGAAGAGGCAAGATATGTATAATTTTTAACCACGTACAAATATTACAAAATGAAATTTGAAATGAATTTCAACGACTACCAAAAATACATCCACACCTCTACTGTGAGCTCCCCTGATTTGGTGACTTTGTCATTCAATGGGAACTGCCATGGTGACTATGTTCAATATCCAAACAAAATAAAGGCTTTGATGGAAGTTGTCAGTGGAAGGCAAGTTAACCATAATTTTATATTTCATGCAACGGGGTCCTGTTGTTTAAAAATTGTGTTATAATAACGTTACCATCGTTTATACCTGCTATTGACGTGCCTAATAGATCTGATATTCCAAAGATGACTTCTCCAACTGCTAAGGCAACAGGAAAGGCATGAGATGGACATCTTTCTTGACACAGGGTGACTTGCAAAATATTAAGTTCAGCGATACACATGGCTGTCACAAACGATGTCACTATCATGATGTTAAAATTTAGAATGAAGATGTCGACGACAAGGGACGAGCAGTTTAGCAAGGTCAAGGAAAGAAACCATTCAAGCTGACCGAAGTACTGAGTACTGGGGAGAACACCACTAACACAACGGCCAATAAAACAACCGGCTCCTGCGGAGTAAGCAAGGGAAAGTGCCTTTGAGGCTGTTATACCTCTACCCATGGCGCGGGGAAGCAAGAATGCATGCCAAGCACCATCTATCACCCCGAAGAAACCCACAACAACAATCAAGGCAATGAGCCAGGGGTCTTGGTAAAAGATAGATTCTATGATAACATGTACAATCTTTTCGAAAATAGCGTGGCATCTCGTGCCCATCTGAATCTCCTGGGCACCAGATTTTGGTGGAGACTGTTGTTCAATTAGCTTCGCTGGCCTTCTCCTCTGAAGAGCTATCTGTTCATCATGACCGCTTTCACTGTTCTTTATCATTTCCACTTGAGAAAGATCCAACAATGACTCTCTCTTTGGTTCTTCACGTATGGTACCCGTAGGATCGTTGTCTGTAAACCCAGATTCGTTTCCAGACTCATCAGATCGCAAACTCTGGCAGTTCATGTTAATAGTCGCGTCATCTTTGTTCACTATGGACTGTTTTTCTTCCTTCCTCTCTAAACTAGTATCGACCAACATCGTGAACGGAACGAGATGAGACATGAACCCTCCTAAAAGCAATAGTGATGCTCGCCAACCATATACTTTTTTGAGATATTGAGCGATGAGAGGCACTGCGACCATTCCGAAAGCGAAACCAGATTTGCCAATACCGTAGAAAATCTTGAAATCATCTGGAGATTGTGCGTCGAGTGTGATAACGATCGCAGTACTGAGAATGTTGATACCGGTCCCTGAAAACAAGAAAAGAGAAAATGTGCTCTTTAGCTTTTTTTAAGACTTTGGAAAACTGAGATGACACCCGGGGATACTCGAATTATAACATGATACCTAGTCAGGGGTAGGGGGTTCTGGAACTAAATCTTGGTCTTAAAACCGCATATATTCGTAATTCCGAAGCTTTGTTATTCCGAAGGTTCAGATATTCCGAAGGTTCGTATTTCCGAAGGTTTGTAATTGCGAAGGTTCGTAAGTCCGAAAACGAAAATAACAGCGGCATATATTTACCAAGGAGAGCCACTAAAGTTCACTTCCGAAAACTGTTCTCCCAGTGGGCCCTGTTATTATTACCCCGGCTTTAAGAATTGAAGTTCCGTTATTAATTCCGAAGGTTCGTTTGTCCGAAAACGAAGTGAGGTTCGTAATTCCGAACAAGGAACCTTATTTTATTTTCGGATTAACGAACCTTCGGAACAACGAACCTTATTTCGTTTTCAGATTAACGAACCTTTGGAACATCGAACCTTATTTCGTTTTCGGATAATCGAACCTTCGGAATAACGCCACAAATGTTCAGATTAACGAACCCTTCTACGTTTTCGGATTAACGAACATGGAGGTATATAGGCAATTTCCCGGGGGGGCCACTTCCATTCACGAGTGGATACCATGCGCGACCATGGGGTCTCGAAAAGCACCCTAAACACGTAATTTCCATATTCTGAAAATGCACCCCTTAACGAGTATTGGCGTGTGAAACCCTACCCTTAACAAGTATTGGAATTAAACAAAACGATACTCTTGGCAAATATTCCCTGAAATGAACCCCTAAACAAGTATAGGAATGTTTTATTGTTACGGGTCCTTCGGTCGTCGGCTTTACCATATTTGGTTTAGTACGACCCCACCTTCTACATCTCGTGCAAATCGGACTCTAAACACGAAGTGTTGGGGCAAAATGGACATCCTTTATAAAATATTTTAATTTTGTTTTATCATTCCCGCAAATTCAACCCTAAACACGTAATTTTCCTAGCGAAATAGAGACCCTTTTTTCAATATTTTTGTGTTTTTGACACCCTTATCACGTTACGTACGTAACGTGCCCTATCGTGAAAAAGACATCCTTTTTACGTGATTTTTTGGTCGCGCATGGTATCCACTCGTCAATGTAAGTGGCCCCCCGAATTGCGAACCTTCGGAATTACGAAGTTTATTCGGAACGGCTCTTGGACCAACAATTGCCAAAAAAATTGCAATGCTCAGGAACAGACTACATTAAAAGGGGGTCTCCGAAATCTCGTTAGATAGGCGTAGCATATGACTCGGGAGCACGTTATACGTCTTGCTAGATTCATATCGGGCGCGGGGAGCTTACAAATCAGGGTACTATATAATTATCCTTGGTAGTGCTAGTACACAAGGGTCAATGCACTTTCACATTCACTGATATACACACACCCACACATCACCCACCTGGTTAAGCACTTACAGTAAAACTTGAAGGTAAGAAATCAGATATTTATAATGTATTTTTATTGTATACATCACTTATTTATCGCAGGACCACATATATTATTGTTACCTCTACCTTATATAATACTTTCTGTAATTACTAGCACTGCCAAGGATAATTATATAGGAGTAGGATTTGTTTGGGTGTCTGCGCGTATGTGTGAGGGTGTGTGACTGCGAGTGTGATTACATACATACGTTCACGTGCTTAGACGCGAATGTATATGAATCAATACCTTTCCTTAATATGTACTCAATATATATTATACAGTACACACACTACAATATGTCTATACACTTTACTAAAATATTTGTTATAAAAATCTGTGCAAACTTAATCTATTTTAATAACTTTTCAATAATCTTAATTAAGCATTACCAATGCAATACAACTTCTTTTGAGATATATATTGTTTTGAGATATATGTATTACTTTGAGATATATGTATCATTATACATTTTGAGATATATGTATCATTATAAATTTTGCGATATATGTATTATACCGTACACATAACCCAATGTGTCTACATACTTTCAAAAAAAAATGTTTGTAATACAAATCTTAATTGATTTTAATAGCTATTGGATAATCCTAATTAAACATTACCTATGTAAAACATCTTCTTTTTAAGATATACCTATATTTAGTAAATTAATCCAAATATATGCATGATTGATGTAAAGCCATTATGTCTTTTACATCTTCAGATACCTGAAGAAGGCCGAATTAAATGGCCGAAAGCTTGTACTAATAAAAGTTGAAGAAATCCAGGCTACGTCTCTAGCTTCAATGCTTTTTGAGCTTCTTCGCCAATATATTAATCACTGAAGAACCCACGCAATGTTTAGGTCCTTGCTCATCACAATTATATATATATATATATGTATATATATATATATATATAATATAATGATAATAATATATAATAATATAATATATATTGTATATATTATATATATATATATATATATATATATATAAACCCCTCAAAAAAAGTTTTGCAACTCAGTTTTGGGGGATGATATCTCTTTGGTTAATGAAGTATAAAAGATGAAACTGGTTTCATTGGAAGGCTGAATTATTCCTCTTTACAATGATATGCCATTTGCTGTGATTATGTAATCATGGAATATGCAGTCACAATGAACATTGAGAAAAGTCAGAAGTGAAATGTTGCAAAGTGCATTGATTTCTAACAAGAGTCTCCATTTCTATAGAATTTCCACCATGCTGGCCGGCCGGCGACAGTGAATGCACTCGGTCCATCCTCAAAACAATTGGAAATTCGCTATTGGAAACGACGCATTTTGCAACATTTCATTTCTAACATTGCTGCGTATTATCATGTCTGTGTATTCCATGATAACACTAGTATTACAAATGACACATGATTATAAAGGAGAATAATCATGCTTTCTAAAGATATCACTTTTACACACGATGATGGCACATTAAGAAATTTATTGGCACTCAAACTTGCAGTTTGAGTTGCAGAACTCAAACATGCGATGGCAACGAATTTTGCAACATTTCATTTTTTACATTGCTGCATATTTATCATGTCTGTGTATTTCATGATAACACTAGCATTACAAATGACACATGATTGTAAAGAGGAATAATCATACCTTTCAATGGTACAACTTTTACATATGATGATGGCTGACTAAGAAATTTATTATCACTCAAACTTGAGTTGCGGAACTTTTTTTGAGGGGTTATATATATATATATATATACATATATATATACATATATATATATATATATATATATATATATATATATATATATATATATATATATATATGTATAATGTGTGTTTGAGGGTGTGTGTGTGTGAGAGTTTGCTTTGTGCGATCGAGCACCGTTGTAATGTCGATTTATGACTCATGTACCCCCCCATCTGAAAAATGGATCGACGCCCCTGTATGATTCTATTGTCAAGACCCACGGAGGATATGTACCTCATGCATACCTTGATTCCAAAAGACAGAAATTTTTTTTTAGATACATCCTTTGTCGTATTTGTCTGTTAAAATCAGACATTTTTGAAAGGGAAATGTGAGAATTATGATTTACCGAGGCATGACAGAACGTTAAAACGTACGTGGAGCTAATATACAATTCACTGAAAATTCGTTTAACAAGGGACAGTAATCGAAATACTACCATGGTATTATATTGTGTCATGTCCTCATTAAAGAAAAATATGATTTGAAGACAAATTACATTTTAGCCATTGTGTCATGTCCTCATTAAAGAAAAATATGATTTGAAGAAAAATTACATTTTAGCTATTTCATGTATTGGGAGTACATGGAATAGTCCTTGCTTTACATGGAAGAACTAAATACGGGCTATTCATCCGTTTCGAATTTTTTAGTTTTTATACGAAAAAAAATACTATAGTAATATAGGTTTTCCCGGTCAATTTTGCACTTAGTGCATGCAAAAGTATAAACAGTTCATTCAATTTCGCTAAAGAGCAACCAAAAATTCAAACTAGTTATTCAAAATCGCCATAGGGCCGCCCAAAATTCATAATGGGCATTCAGTTTGGCTATAGAGCAATCAAAATTGTATAAACATCATTCAGATTCGCCATAGTGCACTCAAGTTAACATCGGAGGTCACGTGACTGAAGACAGAGCGTTCAATTTCACTATTGGGTATCCATGTTCATATTTAGTGCATTCAATTTAGCACCGTATTTACATGACTTTTAATACATATTCAAACATTCTTCGTTTGTTTTTCCCAACCTGCAGTATGTGTGCCACCAGTGACCATTCATAAAACCGCACTGGATAATTTACATTATTCTTTACAGATGCGTGTAAAAAATCATGTAAATTACATAAAAGCAGTGACCTGCTTATTTAGGAAGTGATACACCATCTGCAATTACGATATCATATTAGGTATATACATTTAGTTATAATGTTATGTTTTTTAAAGAATATAAAAGGTTCAAAAAAGAGTTATATAAGGGAAAAGTTAATGTCTTAAGTTTTGATGAAAAGATTGTTTTAAATGATTAAAGGCATATGAAAACAGATACAAGATAAAAAACAATAAAAGTATGTTATGTTAAAGAAGAAAATTAGATATTGTATACATTCTAAAGTAATCAATGACTGAAAAAGACCGAGTTTTGTGCTTTGAACTTTAACATGTTAATTCATATGCCTTTAGCCATCCGATATTTAAATTTTTTCGGTGACTTAAAGAGAAATGCCAGTAGTTGAGTAAACATTGATTTTATGAGAAATTCTGTAAAACCAGGCTTAATTGTCAGTATATCATCGAGGGTCTAGATCTGGTACAGTTACATAAACTGAACTTTGTGAAATCTTGAAATCTACGCTGAAAAATGTTCACACTGAAGATCACCAACACAGATAGGCACACGTGGGACATTGTATTATTATTGCTGGAATAAAGACCAACAAGTGACCGAATCCGCGCTTATTTTGCTTATTTCTCATTTCTTCCAGAATCCTTTGGCACATATTTTTTTATTCGTACAAACAGACACTTGGGTGGTAATTATATTAGATTCTGTAAAAAAAAAGTCATTTTGAGATCGTTACCAGATCACTGGAATTTATCTTTAATAAGGAAATAGTAGGCCCATAAAATGGAAGAAAATATAAACATGAGAAAGTTATAAAACAAATAGAAAATATTACGTGTGCTAAATTGAATGCACATATTGTACTATTGGATGCACAATGGGGAAATTGAATGCTCTAACATAGCTCGAGGGGGTTTCACGGGCGAACTTGGTTGCACTATGTACATATTCGTATGCCGAGTGGCGGATTTGCTCTAAAGCAATTATGAATGCCAAATGGTTGCACTATAGCGAATTTGAATGCAGACTGGTGATTTTGGCTGCCCTATCTAATAAATTGAATGACCTATTTATATATTTTGTCATGCACTATGTGCGAAATTGAATGACCTATCTTTACTTTTGCATGCAAGTGCGAAATCGGACGGGAAAACCTATACTATACTATACATCACTATGACATCACATATGCGGCTAATGCGATATCTCGATGGGTACACTGTTAACAAAACCCAGAGTTTACAGAAAAAGAAAGAAGATTTTACAAAAAGTAATAACAGAAAAACAGGATTTTTTCTGCAATTTAACAGAACAAGTCTGTTTAAAAAAGGGAAAAGGGAGTTAAAGGAACTTCTTTTATTTTAAGGATAAATTTTCTAACAGTGTATAGTGATCCATAACAATGACGATTCAAGATTCACTTGTGAAAAGTAGAATTTGAATTCGTGATCATGATTAGCGTTCGTGATGCTAGTTTGGTTTCATACGTGCTAGAAATTCGTCATTAACCTTATTTTTCACTGGACTCGTCATTCAAATTACATTTACCATGTAAAAGGGCGGTTAAACTCTCTGTGATTGGATTTTCTTGATGAATATTATAAATCACTCATTACCCATCATTAACAGCATATTCCATGATTGAGCGTACAAGATATATCGAAAAATACAATAAAAACAAATTTTAAGACAAAAAAAAACATACAAAAAAAATTCACACACGAACATAATTATTGAACTAAAGATTATGAACGGTTATTTTTTACATATCTTTTACTGTACAATCTTGTAGATTACAGATCCGGTTCAACGGGCGTGCAAATTTTCCTGGTGATCGCGCAATAAGCGGTCGAGATCTAAGGGGGGGGGGGTATATCCAGTATTGTACCCCGACTCAATTAAATTTGAGTTCAAGCACATTGACGTAAACAGAACACGATGTTTGCTCGAGGCTGGATGGATTAATTCAATCTGGGCAACGAGCTAGAACTTTATTGAACAGAGAATCCTGCTAAAATATTCGGAACAACAATGGCTTGACTCTTATGTGAATATCACCAACTGTTATGATTCTGTTGTCAAAATAGGCTATAAGTTTATACCATGGAGCTTCGTGCTTATACTTAGAGGTGCATATACCTGCAATTCATGCATATATTCCAAAAGTATGAACAATTATTATTACCGTGTAGTAGACGCAAGAGCCGGTGCAGACTCACCTTTTCTAATGTGTGCATAAGTCCACCCCAACAAAAACTCGATTTGAATAAAAAGAGAAAAATCAACGCTTTGGTAAACTGTTCACATCTATTTTAGTCAGGGGCCTTAGCAAAATTTTGGGGACAGGATTTACAAAAGCGCCATTTTTTGCATGTGGGTCCCTGGTATCAAAAGCATTAATTCTAGATAGGGTGCCCCAAAATCGGTGAAGGGCACCCTATTTTAAAATGCAAATTTATGCAAATTTTATGAAAAAAACTCATAATTCGCCATTTCTCACTAAAAATAATTTTTAAATGCCCAAATTTTGTGTATTTGGGTCTTCTTTTGCTAAATATTTAACTGCAGGTCGATTTTTAAAACATTGGTGAATGTGAATCATTCTTAAGGTTAATTTATGCAAATTTTATGCAAATTATATGTAAAAACACATATTTTATCATATGTCGACATATAGAATTGTCAAAATCACATTTTTATTTCCATATGTGTCAACGGTATCAAAACCATTAATTCTTGATAGGATGCCTCGATATCAATGACTGAAATCATATTTCATAGTGCTAATTTATGCAAAATTATGCAAAATCACACTATTCACCGTAAATTACTGCATATGTATAGTACAGACCTAAACTTTTCTATAGAAGCCTATTTATTGTCATTTCTTTTTTTTTGGGGGGGGGTATTTGGGATTTATTTTGATTGGGCATGAAATCTAGATTGATTCTGTACAGTTCCAGAATAAGAATTAATTTTCAATGTTAATTAATGCAAATTTATGCAAAATTTATGCAAAAATGTGTAAAACTCATCAACTATCATATTTTGAGGTTTTAAACCGAGGGACGAGCACCATGCATATAAGACACTGTAACACAATTCATTCATTATGGTGACTTTCCATGCTACCAGAGGAGGGTATCATGTTTAAAATGCAAATTTATGCAAATGATAAATCTTGTGCCTACCCCTTTCACGATTAAAAAAAATCATATGGAAAAGATAAACCAGTATTTCCAGAGGCGTCGATCCTGGGGGGGGGGGGGAAGGGGGGGGGGGGGGTGATCGCCCCACCAATGAAAATATTGGGGGGCAAACATATCATTTTGCCCCCCCAATAATTCCAGATATGGCAAAAAAAAAACAAGATTGTAATGTTTAGCAAGCGAGAATGAGATACACAACTCGTTCTTTATTTAAAATCGTGCTCAAAATGCCCGCTTTTCTGATTGGAATATAAAAAATTTCAGCTCGCGCTTCGCGCTCGCATCATTTCTGTAGCAAAAACCCATACTTTTCATGATTAAATAGGTGAATGCAAAAGTCCCGTTTTCACTTTAAAGCCTTAAAAGAACTCCTGCTTCGATTTGCAATCCTCTTTTCTTCGATATATATCTTTTTCTTTATCAAAAACGTCCATTAAACTGTCATTTTTTTCAGATCGAAAATCAAAATTTTCAGCTCGCGCTTCGCGCTCGCATCTATTCTTCTTTTAGATACCAATCTTAATCATTGGTACCAAAATGCTTAGAATATCAAGCTTTCAGGTCAGAATATAAAGAAATTTTAGCTCACTCTCGGTACTCGTACTATCTGTGTAGTGAGATATGTATCCTCCTCAGGAGTTACTATATACAAGCAGTTCTAAACAGGCACGCTTTTCCTGTCAGTATACTAAAAAAAAATCAGCTAGCCCTTCGCGCTCGCATTGATTTGTCGGTGAGATACGTGACTGTGTCTCATGAGTCATATATATATATATATATATATATATATATATATATATGTGTGTGTGGGGGTGTGTGTGTGTGTGTATGTGGGTGTCTTGTACGATCCAGCGCCTTTGGAACGTTAATGATTCCCCCCCCCCCAATCTGAAAAATGGATCGACGCCCCTGAGTATTTCATCTTTCTTTTCAAAGCAAATCAAGAGGTCAGATTTCTTTCCCAAGTAGAGTTTTCCCCTGTCAGAAAGAGGAGGGTATATGGATGGTGCTCATGTCAGAAAAAGCTGTCCATGTCTGCCCCTCTGACAACTATGTACATTTATTTTATAACAGGGACACATCAGATTTGAGCAAAGAGACCTGATCCTTCTGAATAATTTCAGTGATTTTTCTTAAATGGCTAATGAATTGATCTCTATCTCTAAAACTAAGTAACACCAAAACCGAATTCTCCCAATCAATAACTTTAGACCGAATCAGAGTCAAATCGTTCTGGAATAGTTCCCGAATCAGAGCTACTGACTTCCCAAAATAATTGTCCAAATGCCTCCCCAAATTTAATTCAACCGAATTCCATCCGAATACATCCCGAATGTGGCTCGTATAAGATGTGTCATGGCCACATTCGGGAGTATTTTGGAGGATATTCGGCTGGTTTAAACATTTCAAGACAAGCTGAATCCCTCCACGAATGTTCCCGATGGGGAGGGAGAACAGAATAGTCCCTTATCCTCCCGCATCGATTCCGGGAGCTCCCCGAATCCGAGATGATCCGAGATGAATAAGTATTGAATCCAGGCCATTTTGAGCAGAATTGGTCCAAATCTGTTCGGGAGAATTTGGTTTTGGTGTAACACTTGCTTAAAGCTAGGGTTAGAACAGAACCGAATCAGCTGCGCATTCATCCATATACACGTATTCTGGTGGTTTCAGGAATATTCTGTTTTGCCTTCGTAAATGCGAGAAAATTCGGGAACGTTCGTTGAGAAATTCAGCTCATTTTGAATTGTTCAAAACCAGCCGAATACCCTCCAGAATATTCCCGAATGTTACCACAACAAATTTCATTCGGGCCACATTTGAGATGAATTCGGGTGACATTCGGTTGGATTCGGGGAGTCATTCGGAGTCTGGACAGATTCAGACGATTTGTTTTATTTCTGGACATAACTGTCCCGAACCGTTCGAGCTCAGCGCATTCGTTCTGATTCAGGTCTACATTCAGGCCATTGTTCTGCTGTAAATCAGAGATATTGGGTCACTTTCGGCTGGATTCTGGACATGCTTTGGTCAATTCTTCCACTATTCGTGTTGGCATTCTGCTTTTTGGGGGGATGGCGAAAATTGATTTGGTCAATTCCTGGCGATTCTGCGCTGAATCGCGACATATTCAGGACCCATTCTTCTCTATTTGGGGGAACTTCCCTAATCCATGTGAATCAGGCAGAATCAGTCCGAATTTATTCGGGAGAATTAGATTTTGGTGTAAACCTAGCTTAAACCAGGACTGACGTGATGTATTCTCGCGACTGTACTTTTGGTTATCATCTGAATGTTTGCAGAGACTGTTTATCACAGTTGTATCCTATTCTGGTTTGTCATCTAGAAATGGATTGCCTACTTAAAACAAGGGTTAAACCGGAACAAAATCAGCAGCAAATCTATCCGAATACACATAAAGACTTTGGAGCACTCTGTTCTCCCCTCCCGAATGCAGGAAAGTTCAGGAGGGATTAGGAAATATTCTTGGAGGAATTCAGCTCGATATGAAAATGGTCAAATCCAGCCGAATACCTCCAAAATACTCCCGAATGTGGCTACGACAAATTCCATTCGGGCCACATCGGGATGTATTCCGATGGAATTCGGTTGGATTTGGGAGGTATTTGGGGGTATTCTGGGAAGATTAAGACCTATTCGTATCAGTTGTAGAGTAAAGGTCCGACTCTTGCCTCCCCATATCGTACGAATCATTACAAAGAACAAAATAGACGAGTGAGACGAACTGGCCAGAAATTAGAAAAATGGCATGCGAATAGCTTCGGGCTAAATTCGGCTTGATTCTGGCTGCTCTGGCTCGATTTTTGCCACTGTTTGGGTTGCCATACGGCTTTATGCAATACTTGTTTGATCAGTAGAATACAGTTTCATACATATATTATTGTTAATTTACATAATATAACACACTTTTGCATGGAAATATGATTTTCGATAGCATGTTTTGCTGGTAAAATTTAAACTTTTGAGCTGATAGAGGTACTTCAAAAGTTTGGCCCCTTTTCCACTGTTAATACCCATTGGAATGGGACTAATTTATTCATATAAAATAATTGCTAATTTACATAAATTAGCATATTTTGGATGAAGACGGGATTTTCAATAGCACGTTTGATAGGAAAAAATAAAGCTATCGATCTGATAGAGATTTTCTTTTAAGTTTGGTTTCCTTTTATTCCTTTTTACTAATTTTTACTATTCATGCATATATCAACTGCTAATTCACATAAATTAACATATTTTTGCATGAAGACACAATTTTCAATATCATGTTTGATAAGGAAATTTAAAGCTATTGACCTACAAGAGATTTTCTTAAGTTTTGGTATCTCTTTATTTACTTTTATTAATCAATTCCTATTGGCATATGGCTTCATGCATAAATTACTGCTAATTTACATAAATTAGCATATTTTTGCATGAAGATGCAATTTTCAACACCATGTTCTGTGGAAAAAAATAAAGCTATTGACCTGATAGATATTTTCCTAAAGTTTGGTATCTTTTTATTAATTTTTATTAATTAATTCCTATTGGCATATGGCTTTCATGCATAAATTACTGCTAATTTACATAAATTAGCATATTTTTGCATGAAGATGCAATTTTCAACACCATGTTCTGGGGAAAAATTAAAGCTATTGACATGATAGACATTTTCCTAAAGTTTGGTATCTTTTTATTAATTTTTAGTAATTAATTCCTATTGGCATATGGCTTTCATGCATTAATTACTGCTAATTTACATAAATTAGCATATTTTTGCATGAAGATGCAATTTTCAACACCATGTTCTGTGGGAAAAAATAAAGCTATTGACCTAATAGTGACATAGGGAAAGTTTGGTGCTTTTGTAAACTCTGTCCCCAAAACTTCAAATTTCGGGCCCAAGGCCCCTGACTATTTTAAATAACCGAATTTCTTTATATTTTGACATGGAAGTGAGTTGTGGGGCCTTGAAAGTAATCTTCAAAATGTTACAGCAAACTGCATAACCTATGGAGAAGTCCGCAAACATAGTATCAAGAAACTAATTGAGTGCAGAATGTTAAACTTTTGGATTAAAATAATCGTGAGCAAAACATCAAAATTGTCCCATACGGTTTACGATATTCTGAAAATAAAGTTTGATCTGAATATATATCAAAACCTGTGGCTAGTAAAAGTAACAAATACATTGGATAAATTAGGCTTATCTTACCTGTGGCTTGATAATCAGCCAATAAATCCACGGTGGTTCAAAGCAACAATTAAAACACGATTTGATTTGTTTTGGTTTTTCTGGGCAAATTTTACCTCTAATCTCTTAAAATTTCATGCCATGTATTCTCTTTTGGGGGACCTTGCTTTGACAAGCTCAGCTTCTTGAAGGTCTCCACCTCTTTCATGACATACATGTACATGTATGTATACTTTTTCTTTTTTAATATTATCTTTTAGATTCTAAGTGTGCGTGACAATCAAAGTATTTAAGATGTAAAAAGTATTTCGTATGGTGTTGTTAACTAATGTTATGTACAAATGTTGTGAAAGAAGAAATAAATGAACCAACAAACCAAACCAACCAAAATATATATTCTAAGAATTGGCATGCTGGTATGTTTTCTAATTCACTGTGCTTAAACTATCAAAGAAAATTGCAGTTGTGATCTATCTCTTCTAAAATTGCATTTCAAATACAGAATTACTTTAACAAGATTCCGGTGTGGAAACCACCGTCTGCCAATAGCATCTGGTAGATTTGCAATTATTGAGCGACCGCAGAGAATATGCACTATAATACAACAAAAGCTGGGTGATGAATTTCATTATTTGTATTCGAGTGCCCTGGATTTCTTAAAACAAGAAAGACGTATATTGATGGTTCATATACAGGCCGTCAAAATGCATTAAAAATGTTTGTTTTTCAATTTTTCCAAAATGTCAACATTAATAAATTTATCAAAGTTTTGCAGCATTATAATGGACAGTTAAATAAATAAATGAATAAAATAATTATGTTAACATTTTCTTTTTGAAAACACGTTCATGTATATATGTAAATAAACAATAATTAGATAAAGGGAAAATAAGTCTTAAATTCTCCTTTTTTCAAATAAATTTTCATCAAGTTTTATGCCAAAGTCCAATACATATTAGAATTATATATTCACTTTTTATTCACATATCGGTGCCTTTGCATTGCAGTTCCAACTTTGTTCAATCCTATAACCACGATAACACGCATTCATTCGTCTATTTATCTATCTACCGTTACTGTTATCATTTATTATCATAGTCGTTAATATTGTTTCTTTTAACATTGTTATTGTTATTACCATCATTTATCTTTTTGTTCTTTTCTTTTTTTTTCTCTTCCCCTTTTGTTTTTCCTCACATCTTTTCTTCTTTTTCTTTTTTGTCCCTCCCCCTTCTCTCACCAATCGTTACGTCTCTAATGTAATATCATGCAGTATTTATTCCTTTACTCTGTAAATATGTGATTGTATATATTTGTAAATACTTTGAAATTATAATTGAAATGATTTTGAACATGGTATGTTCTATATGATAGTGTCCCCAATAGCTAAATTAGGGTGATGTGGGTAAATAAAATCATTGTTATTGTCACTCAGGTTCATGAACCAAAGTGCGTCACAAAACAACATAAACAATAACTGCTTTCATACACCGAGAAAATAATATTTTCAGAGAAAATAAATTGTCAGACAAAGGCAAAATATGCCCGAATTCCATCTGATTATTTTTCTTCTTCTCTATTGTCAAAAAATAAAATCTAGAAAATTCGTTGTATAAACCAAATGATGCATGTCTTCATTCGTCCACATGCGACCTATGGCGTTGAGGCTGTGTTCACCCCATTGCACTCAGCCTAACGGCTTCGTGCAATGGATTGAACAGAGCATCAACTCGCGTAAGAATAGATGTGTAGGTCCATGGCCTAATGAACTCATGTGCATGTATTATTTGTATAATATCCTTTGTTGTCTGCTTGTCTGCTAAAATCAGACATTTCTGAAAAGGAAATTATGAATTATGATTTACCGAGGCATGAAAGAATTTTAAAACGTGGAGGTCAGTATGGTTACACTTCGTGATTCCGAAGCTTCGTAATTCCGAAGGTTCTTTATTCCGAAGGTTCGTAATTCCGAAACACGTAAATTGCCTATACCTCGATGTTCGCTAATCCGAAAACGAAAAAGGGTTCGTTAATCCGAACATTTGTGGCGTTATTCCGACGGTTCGATAATTCGAAAACGAAATAAGGTTCGTTTTTCCGAAGGTTCGATAATCCGAAAACGAAATAAGGTTCGTTGTTCCGAATGTTCGTTAATCCGAAAACGAAATAAGGTTCGTTGTTCCGAAGGTTCGTTAATCCGAAAACGAAATAAGGTTCGTTAATCCGAAAACGAAATAAGGTTCGTTAATCCGAAAACAAAATAAGGTTCGTTAATCCGAAAAATGAAAACCGGGAAAGCAGAGGAAAGGGGGAGGGGGACGGGGACACTGTTGCCGTTCAATTGTTATGAGGATAGGAATCAAGGGCGGCCGGACGAATTTTCGTTTGGGGGGGGGGGGTAAAGCAAAAAAATGAAACTCATAGCCTACGTCAAAATGGACACTTTGGTGATATTTTCCCCTTAAGATTATCATCTGCTTGAAGTCATTGTGTGTTTGATAGTGATTAAGTAGAGAAAAACCTTTTTTGAAGTGATTTCTTATTATGGCAAAACGTATGTTTAGGCTTTATTTTTCGGGAGAGAGTGTAATGAGCGAGCGGCTTGGTAAACAAATTCAAAGGTGAAGTTGTAAAACGTTCTTTGGGGTCAATTGTTCTTAAAGTAGCATAATTGCAAGGTGTTGCGAACGTGAATCACAAGCTAAAACTTTAGGGTATTTCAATAAAAAATTAAAGTAAGTTTTTGAAAATCCAAGCAGATTTCTGCTGTCATTAAAAAGATGTGCATCTTACTAAAAAATTAACACGAGCGCAAAACGCAGCTTAAACATACTGACCAGAAAAGGAACCTGTTAACTGGTTAAAGAAAGCATGTAGTGACCTCTTTAGGATGCATATTTCACCAATCGAATGAGAGTGCGAAGCGCAAGCTGAAAATTTGCAATATTCCAGCCTGAAAACTTAACTTGTATACTTTAAAGAGTATTTTATTTCGAAAAGACACGAAAAACGGCATATCTATTTTTGAAAAAGGAACTTTCCCATTTTGGACAATATTCATTTCCCTGTTTTTTATTTCATATTTGGGGTGCAAGTGCCCCTTGCCTCCCTCCCGGCGGATCCAACTTTCGTCAAATAGGGGGGGGGCAATATTTTTTTCAGCCACATTTTCCTCGATCGGCAGCTTAAAGTTGATTTTTGTTTGTTTCTTTGAAAGGGTAGTCCTAACAGTCAATAATTAGCTTTATACTTATAAAATAAAGTAAATATGTAATAACATGATACATATTTTTTTAATATGATGGGCAATATGTTTGTGATCTTCAAAACGAGATGCCTATGTAACTAAATTAAGATAATAACTGCGAGCAAGATCGCAAACAGAAATTTTAAATATATAAGCTCTGACCTGATCTAAAGGGGACATTTAAAGAACTTTTTGCAGTTAGCCATGAAGAAGATGCGTGTTTCAACCAGTGGCGGTGGAATATATTTTCCTTGGGGGGGGGAGGGGGCAGAGCCAAACAAAGGGGCCAATAGGGGCAATTTGGTGCAAACGTATATTTTCACCATGAGATTATCATCTGTGTAAAGAGGTTGTGTGTTTTGTATTAATTGAATTGAGCAAAAAAATTTAAGTTATCACTGATTGATAAATTATATATTTACGTTTCATTTCTGCGAGCGTAGCGAGCAAGCGGTTTGGGGGGAAAGAAATCAAATCTGAAGATGTTAATTCGCCTTTTTTGGTCAATTACTGTTAAAAGGGCATCCTTGTGAGATGTTGCGAGCGAATCACGTGCTCAAACTTTTGGAAATTTCATGTAGGCCTAGAATAATAATGATATAGATATTATTTACCCAGGGAAGCCACTTCAGTTCTGAAAACTGTTCTCCCAGCTATTAATTATTTTTACAAGAATGCTTAGAATGTCCAGTTTTCAGGTTGGAAAATCGGAAAATTGTGGCTCACGTTTCTCGCTTGCATCAAGTATTGTTTATTGAGGAACTAATTCTATTCCTGGTTACAAAAAAAATAAAAAATGTCCAGTTTTCAGGTGGAATATCACAAATTTTAAGCTTGCGGTTCGCGCTCTCATTATTTAGTTCGCGAGATATATTCTGTTCATGAGTCACTAAATGCAGTCCTTAAAAGATTACTTAGAAGCCTGTTGCATAAAACTTTTTACCTGAGAAAACTCTGGTAAAAACTGAAAACTAAGGTTAGTCTAATTTCCGCCATTGACTTTAGCACAGGGCAAAAACTCCGGTAAAAACAACCTGAGTTTTCTAAGGTAAAAAGTTTTATGCAACGGGCCCCAAGTCAGTATATAAACAAATTACAGCTCGCCCTCAAATTAATTCTTTAGAAAGATACACATCTTTCTCACGATTAAAAAAAACTGCTCAGATTTTTTAAGTTCACGTCTTGTTACTAGTACATGAAATGTCTACTAGTTTGAGCTTGCGATTCGCGCTTTCAACATTTCACAAGGATCATTATATATTATATTAATTACGAATTGCGGGTCCGTATATAATTCAATGAAAATTTGCATTACAAAGATATACAAATAGTAAATTAAGAGGCTTTTATATAGGAGGAGATTATAATTTGTTTAACAAATTTTCGGCATTACTCCTATTTGTTTAAGATCAGTATGCTCGATCTGTAATGAAAATCATAAGATCAGTATGCTCGATCTGTATGAAAATCATAAATCATAAGTCAGAAAAAATTGGAACCAGTGGGATTCGAACCTGCCATCTACTGCTTTCCGGGCAGCGACTCAACCACCAGGCTATTCTGGTTCACGGTTAAGCCACGATGAACTGGAATTCAAATACCCTCGATCCTCTTCTTTCTGACTCATTACTATTCAAATGCTGTCCGCCGTGGACAATAGATAGTAAATTAAGAGGCTTTTATATAGGAGGAGATTATAATTTGTTTAACAAATTTTCGGCATTACTCCTATTTGTTTAAGATCAGTATGCTCGATCTGTAATGAAAATCATAAGATCAGTATGCTCGATCTGTATGAAAATCATAAATCATAAGTCAGAAAAAATTGGAACCAGTGGGATTCGAACCTGCCATCTACTGCTTTCCGGGCAGCGACGAAGTTCAACAATCAAGCACTGTTATTCAATAATCAAGTACTGTTATTCTATTCAAATATATTAGGAATCATATACGGTATCATTTCAAACTCCCTTGACACACAACAACAGACTATTACTCCTCCTCCCCCTACTACTACTACTACTACTACTACTACTACTACTACTACATACATACATCATACTACTATTACTACTACTACTACTACTACTACTACTACTACTACTACTACTACTACTACTACTACTACTACTTCTACTACTACTACATATCACTACTACTACTACTACTACTACTACTACTACTACTACTACTACTACTACTATTACTACTACTACTTCTACTACTACTACTACTACTACTACTTCTACTACTCCTACTACTACTACTACTACATACTACTACATACTACAACAACAACAAGAACTACTACTACTAGTACTACTACTACTACTACTACTACTACTACTACTACTACTACTACTATTACTACTACCACTACAACATACTGCCACTGCTACTACTACTACTACTACTACTACTACTACTACTACTACCACTAGTACTACTACAACTACAACAACTACAACACACTACTACTATACCACTACTTCTACTACTACATACTACTACTACTTCTACTACTTCATACATACTACTACCCCTACTACATACTTCACACTTCGACTACTACTATTAATTCATGTATTTGTTTTCTTTATTTGATACTACATGGTAGGCCTGATCAGTTATGTAAAACTGTTTTCCAAAGGCTCCCTGCAGTTTAACAAATAACTCATCATAGCAATTCAATGTATGTAACATATAATAAAGTAAAAACAGAATACATTATAGAGTGAAATCAACAATTAACATGGAATCATTAAATTCAAGTTATTCACTGTAATTACATGTACGACAGTCAGAATTTTAATGACTTAACAGTGTATTTTTGAATACATGGAGGGACGTGTATTTTTGTATATTACAAGGGAGAGAATTAGATACGACGGCAGCAACATATTCATATTGGGGATTCGGAACATGGCGGCAAGCTGAGGTAGTCTCGCACGGTGGACGTCTGTTTTTATTCAGCCTTAGTTTATTCTTTTTACACTTTCACGGACCTTTAACTTATTAGATATATTCTGTTAAACATCATGAGTCACCTTAAACACCAAAGCCAAAGGGATCCAGGTGAGTCACCTGTAAAGAAAAGACCTTCTTTGAGTAGTGAGAATCGCTATGAGATTTTGGGGGATTTACACGATGCCAACAACGAGAGCGCTGCCGCTAGCTCTGGCGCTGCTGTGGAGAATACTCCCCCTCCTTGGTTTGCAGAATTCGAAAAGCGGCAGCAGGCACGACTCGATCGTATTGTTGATTTGTTTCGACAAGAACAGGCAGCCTTGAAATTCGAGATGGATACACTGAAGGAGGAGGTTACTGAAGTTAATAAGAAGCTTGCCTTGGCGGAATCCAAGATTGATGACTTAGAGAACAGAAGCAGGCGCAACAACCTGGTTATCTACAATGTTCCTGAAGGGCAAGAGGATGTCTAAATTTTCTTAATTGTAACTTTCTCTGACTCCCCCCTCCCCAGGCTGGCATTGTAGATTTTTACTTGTATCTATCTTTTCTAAACCAATATCAATAATGTTTG